>NC_140964.1:95444854-95527354 GCF_056783735.1 Eptatretus burgeri | reverse complement strand
GGTGGGGACAAATCGCAGACATAGCAGCGGGGGGCGAGACTGGAGAGGAGACGGTAGAAGACAGAAGGACCACCGACTTGCCTGTGTTGTGAGAGTGAGCGGCCCAAAAACTCCGAAACATTGGTATTTCGGACACCGATAATCCAAAATACCTTGCTTTCCACAGTGTGAACCCAAGAAAGGTGAGAGGCAGGAACACCAGCCCAGAGGGGAGAGCAATACTCCATCAGGCTGTGGACGAAAGGTTTGTATGTGGTTATGAGCTCAGGTGGGCCGAGGAAGGACTTTGCATGATGGAGGATTCCCAGTCGGCAAGTGGCTTTGGAGGCCAGGTTGGAAATGTGGCTTTCCTAGGAAAGATCATGGCAGGTCGTGAGACCCAGGAGCTTGAAAGAAAGGATGTCTTCCAGAGGATTGCTGAGAAAATATATTGGGGGGTGGAGGGGGTTCCAAATAGTCCTTTCAGAGAGACATCATGAGAGTGTGAGATTTGTCAGGATTGAAAGACATGTTCCACGGGTTGGACCAGTTTGTGATTTTACCCAGATCTGCAGAGAGCGAAGAAGTTGCTGCATGCCAGTGTAAGGGATGACAGATGGTACGGCAGAGGGTGGAGTCATCAGCGAAGAGATAAAGAGGATTTTCCAGAGTCAGAGAGATCATTGATGAAAACCAGAAAAAGAACAGGGCCCAGATCACTGCCTTGAGGAACTCCATCCTGGACAGGAAGAGGGGATGAAAGAACTCCATTTAGGGCCACACGTTGACTGCGACAGGAGAGGAAGTCTGTGATCCATGAGTGGAGATGGCCTTGTATGCCATAGCAAGAGAGTTTGGTGAGCAGGGCAGGGTTCCAGACCGTGTCAAAGACGCGCGATATGTCTCGGGATATTGCTCTGATTTTACGTCTGGCATTGATTACCTCCATCCATTGTTGGGAGAACAGAAGCAGCATATCCAGGGTAGAGTGACCTGGTCTGAAACCAAATTGATGATCGGAAATCAAGCCATTGGAGAAGAGGAAGGATTTAATGTTTGAAGTGATGATGGATTCCATAACCTTGCTGATGATTGCGAGAAGGGTGATTGGTCTGTAGTTGCAGGGATTTGATTTTGCACCTTTTTTATGCAAGGCAGTAATGTTTGCTAATTTCCAAGCAAATGGCAGATGACCTTGAGCAAATGAGAGGGTGAGTTGAATAGAGATAGGGTGAGCAAGAGCAGAGGAGCAGGTTTTTAGGACGTGTGGGCTTATGCTGCCTGGCCCGGTTCCAAAATCTGAGTCGAGGTTTGACAGCAAGTTCTCCACTTTGTCAGAAGAAAAGGACACATTGTGCAGGAACAGTTGGGTGTTATTCGGTAAGGGGGGTACAGAAAACGATGGGTTTCGGACACAAGATTTCGATGCAAACACCGAGTTTAGGCATTCAGCCTTTTTATGTGTGGTATCAGCAGTGCGGCCATTTGAGGTAAGGGAGGGGATGGAGGGGGAGCACACACCAGAAACAGATTTGATTTTGCATCACCAGGATTTGGAGGAGGGAGAGAGGTTTGAGTGTTCAGACTTCAGCTGAGAAGGTTGTTGTTTTCTGGCTCTCCTGAGGGTCGATACACAATTGTTCCGAGCTTCATTGAACGACCTGAGATTACCCTCACTTGGGTTTGCCTTCCATGAGGCAAAGGCAAGTTGTTTCAGGACAACTGCCTCGCCACAAGCTTCAGTGAACCAAGGGTGAGCAGAAGGGTAGGACAACTGAAGACGGGAGGGATAAATCTGTGCATGAGGGAGAGCACGTGTCTTTAAAAGAATTCCCAGGATGAGTTGATGTTGGAAAAAGTATTGATGGGAGACCAGTCTAGAAGTTTGATGACTGCTAGGAGACCCTGCCAGTCAGCTTGAGTGAAATGCCAGACTCGACGGCGGTGAGGAGGTTCTCTGATAACAGCCAGAGAGATGTCCACTTTGACCAGTATGTGGTCAGAAGATCCGAATGGAGCGGAGGAAGAACAGGAGATATTTTCAGGGAAATTTGTCAAAATCATATCCAGAAGAGATAGACGCTAAATACAAGAGTCACAGAAGTCTTTTGCTGAAGTGCTATGAAAGGTAAGGGGGGGCACTTCACCACACATCCCTATACACTCCAGGAGGTAGGGGGCATAATGAGGGGGTGGGAGCTTCGAGGATAGGGTAGAGAGGAGAAGAATTGAGGAGGGGAAGGGAGTGTTCTGGACTTGCCTTTGCTGGTGGCATGTGAAGGGAAGTGGAGGGATGGTCCCATATGCCAGAATTAGTACAAGATTAAACGAAATGGGGTATGTTAAAACAGCACGTTCAAACAGGATAGAAAAACCACACACTACTTTCAAACAGTATGTACTATTTTTAAAGAGATTACTACATGGGCTTCGCTTGAGGTATACTACGCAAACTGTGGCTGCCACCAATTTTATCCCGCTCTGGAACTGAATGTCCCCAAGGGGGTCACACACCACCTGGAGACGCCCTGAGTGCCAAAGAATGTGCGAACCGGACAAACGAACACCCCTCCAGCAGCAGGACCAACCTCCAAGGCCAACCCCACAGTCCAAACCAGAAAACCTGGCTCAGGCCAAGAGACCCGAGAGCCCATCACACCCTATCTGCAATGCTTATAAATATCTGGAAATGCCATTGTTTTGTGCCTTTTTAAATTTCAGCACACATTTTACAACCAAAATGTGATAAGCCCCAGAATCTCTTAACCGGAGCCAAATCCCAATATTAAAACCATGGAATTGAACGCAGCAGCAGCCCCGACTGCCAAAACGGCTCATCTGCCGAACCCACACACTCCCCAAAAGTCCAAGCCCAGAACACAACACAAAGACCACAGCACAACATAACCACCTGTGGATACTCATTACAACCATCCATTGTTTATCACTTCATGAAAGTTGGAAGAGGGGTGAGAGAGGGAGGAGAGAGGAAGGAGAGCGAGGAAGGAGGGTTGGGGGAGCAAGGATAAACAAAGAGATGGAAGGGAAGGGATGGATGGATGGATGGAAGGGATGGAGGAAGGGGATGGATGTAGGGAAGGAATAGATTGATGGGATGGAGGGAAGGAATGGTTCGATGGAAATAGGGAAGAGATGGATTAGTTTGGCGAATCAACGGAGCCAATGAATGGGGCAAAAACTTCCCGTCTATCGATTATGAATGTGCAATGTCTGATCGATGAAAGAAAGGACATAAACAAGCAGGTATGGAAAGATAACAATTATATATTTACTCACACCCAAGCAGGCAATCATCGAACATGTAGTTTCAAACAAGTAACAGCCATCTTCATTTCCACAGGCAGGCATTCAACAAGCAATCAAAAGTGAAAGGCAAAATAACACAAAGAAAAGACTTTTCTCTAATTCGTATTTCCCTCTTATACAGACTTACTTGCACAACAGACAGGGCAGGAAGGAGTGGACGAAAGGAAATTATGAGGAACAAGCAGAGCTGAGTATTGGGACTACTCCTGCCTTACCTCAAGCAAACAAGTGGGATTTCACCAAGCAGGGTCTCCTGCAGCCAATCTCCCAGACAGGCAGTCTGAGATTTACTCATGCCATGGTAGACTGACAAACAGCCCCCGGGGCATCCACAACAGCCATGAATCAATCCGAGTCCTGGCCTTTTATAAGTGCCACACCAGGCATGGCTTCGAGGGAGCAGAGCTCACGTGAGCATCTATCCCATTGGTGCACATCCGACGGGGTGGGTGCAGCGATGGGGTTGTGTCCACACAGAGGGGAGAGGGGCACAGGCGTGGAAATCCCCACGTCATTACATCTGATGGCCATGGGCGCCTGTGACATGGATGCAGTGAGGGAGCAGCCCCGCTCCCTCCCTCGCACACAAACATTCCTTTGGTCTGCATGTCTGTTTGAGAAACATTGTCCCACGTGATGGATGAAGGATTGCAAGGAAAGAAGAATATAGAAAGTAATTCATCCGGTCCAGAGGATTAATTGTCTATGGTGAGGATGGATGAACACATGGTTAATTGTGAATTATAAAATAATGGGTAGATTAAGTGGTGAGGGAGATGGAT
The DNA here is from genome assembly GCF_056783735.1 of Eptatretus burgeri. Classification (NCBI taxonomy): domain Eukaryota; kingdom Metazoa; phylum Chordata; class Myxini; order Myxiniformes; family Myxinidae; genus Eptatretus; species Eptatretus burgeri. The sequence continues at coordinate 95,523,266 of NC_140964.1, read as the reverse complement.
ACAAACAGACCGAAGGACGACAATAAACCAACTGTGGAGTTGAAGGAAAGACTGGACTGAGGTTTGGTGAAACGGATTGTTGTGGATTGAAAGCAGAAAATGGGGAAACCTCACACAGACTATCTTCACGATGCATTTGCCCACCTCAAACCCACGGACACGGGGCAAGGATCTACTTGCACACAAAATAAGAAATAATTCATTCTGGGGAATTCTATGTAGACATGAATGCTCTCCCCCAGGTTACATTTCCAAAACTGTAACACTATGTATGTATACGTCATTGAGAAAGATCCTGGAGATCTTTTACACTGATCCTGGACACTTTCTCATGTCTGGTTACTACTATTGAGACTTGTTCATCGTGGCTTTGTTCCTGAGACCGACACCATCGATAAACATTCACACGTCATTTTTGAATTTTTTGGCTCTTCCATGAGCAGTTGCTGAATAGTTGGTTATGACAGCCTCTCAAAATCTCTCTTTTGTCATTCTTTCATCAAAAATTTATTTTTTAATGGGGATTATTGTTTCATCGCACTTTATATTTTTCGTCAATAATGCACATTACTGAAGTTTGTCGGAACGAGGAAATATTTCACAGCAATCTCATACAAATACCAGAGCAAAACTGAAAGAGATAATTGAAACAGTGTGGACACCATGGCTCCTGTCAATTATATCTGTCAAAAAATACAGTAGAAAGTACCCACCACCTGCGGTTTCCAGCTTCACACCACCCGGAGTTCTTCGAATGCCAAAACCCACGTACCTTCACACCGACAACTCCTTGATTGGCTCACATTGGCTGAAAGCTGACAGAACTAGCAATCATTGGCAGAGAGTTATGTATAGTTGACAAGGAAAGTCAGGATCCACAGCGGAAATCCAACAAGCTGAATATTTCATGCCTGTTCCTGAGAAGGCCAAACTCAATTGTTACTTTCTGTTGCACCCATATCCAGATGACGCATCCATTGGCAAGGGTCTGGCCAAAGATGTGCCTTGTCTATGCAGTGCCTTTTGCTCATAGCAAGTTCACACCGAATGCAAATTTACATTCAGTTCAAATATTTGTGATCATGTATTTCTCTCGGTTCCATATTTATGGCATTTTCTGCAAAGAAACGCCTCTTATTCTTCTTGAACGGCCACATTTATCGGTTGGCCGGGGGAAGCTTAGACCAATTTATTCACGAACCGGCTGGCCAGGCCAGACATTCGACGAAGGTGAGAGCAGGTATTTGAATTTGGCTAAGGTGCCAGCGATTGTTTGCTGACTATTCGCAAAATACGCATTGCAATCTTTCACATCCACCAAATGCTGCAGAGCAGCCACGCATGACACCCATAATTTAACGTCCATCCGAGGGACGGCACGCACTTGCGAGTGTGCATACCTCTTGGCAATCCTGTCGACCATATCTGCAACTAACACGTGTACACGTGAAAACATGCTGCACACATGCATGCACAAGTGCACGCATGCACACACATTCACGACCGAATGCACAATTCACGCAAACACGCACATATGTTATTAGCGTGGAACACAATGCTTTGCCTGAAGTATGCGAAGAAAATGATTTTTCTTTGAAAAGGTTTATCCGAGCAAATAAGGTTTCTGCAAGCACAAATGTATAGCATTCCCACCTGAAACCATAGCTCATCATATGTGGATGCCAGGTATCAAATACCATTCACATGATGTGTTTGTTCATTGTTTACACATTACATTAAATGTGCCATGTTCCCAAGTCCACTGATAAGCTTTGCCTAAAGATGTTGATCATTACAATAATTCACTGGATAAAAGGCACTCTTCTTAATCTTTCGAATTTAAACTTGAAAATTACTTTTAAAGAAAAAAAAAAAACCCTGAAATCCAATTTTACAGGTAGTGGAATGGTGAAATTACTTGAATTGCACAGGAGGTTCCAACCCCTGAAATATTGGATGTATTAAACATTTTTACATGATATACACAGTTGCAAAACCTGATAATTTAATTTCAACTCCAACTCGTATGTTTGTTTGTAGGACATTGGTATGTTGCATTCACCATTGATGCATGTCCATTTTTAAAAAGGGATATTGATTAAAACCTCTTTTTGTACCATTCGGAAGTTAAACGTTTGTGGACCTAAAACAGGACCTGCTTCACACAAATGATCTCCACAGAGTATTGAATAATAAAAGCCTTGTAAATAAGCAAAACAATCATGGTGGTCGGTTGGACAATTAGGTTGAAGGTCCCGAATGGAAATAAGAAACGACGAAGACTTGGTAGTATGATCGAGCAAAGATGCCGAGAACAACCATTCAGAGATCGAGGACAGATGATGTTGAGGAACCCGTGAGATATTGGACTATGGAAGATCACCGAGTGCTTAGTGGATGCCCTGGGAGACAAGGGCGCCTGATAAATGGCAATTGGGCTGGCATTACATTCAGTCATTTGTCTTTGATGGCCGACTACCGTTGGCAGCTATGCGACAAGGTCACACAGCGGTCCGCGACATCCATCATCTTCACGCCCTGCTTCAACATCCCTTTCCACCTAATTTCCTTCTAATCAAGATTTGAGGCTTTCCTGTTAGCCCAGGCTTTTGCCTGCCCGTGCTCAACCCAAATTAACTGCAGCGGATCCCTTTCAGGCCTCGTGAACTGAACTTTCACTCCAGGCACACCGTTAGGCTCCAAAATTATTGGATGATTGCTTTGAGCTTTCTGGGTCGGCCTTTTCTCTGCAATATCAAGTTCAGATCTTTTTCACCAAGGGTGGCTTTACCCATCCTCTAACAACAGCAACTGGGTAGATTGTGCTTTGTATAATTCTGTTTATTGATGACTCCAAAAAATGCATAGATTTCAATTGAATAATTTGTCACAGAAATAATATTACAAATGTGACAAAATAAAAACCAAGCGTATTCGATAATTTAGGCACTATTATTTTGTGTGGCATGCGAACTCATATTTGCACGTGTGGCATATTTTGTGTGGCACTCGTCATGTGAGCTGCCCAAAGTTGGCAACTTATCCTAGAAAGAAAAATTTGTGGCATTGCTCATATGGGCAACTTTCTGTGCATGAAAAAATAAACAAATCAAGATTTGAGGCTTTCCTGTTAGCCCATGCTTTTCCCTGCCTGTGCTCTGTATAGGCAGTTATTAGTAGAGCCAATCGGGTTTTAGGTTGTATTCATAGAGAGGTGACTTGTAAATCAAAAGCAGTAGTGGTAACACTGCACAGGGATTTAATGAGACTTCATCTGGAATGTTGTGTTCAATTTTGGTTACCACATCTGAGGATGGACATAGCTGCCATGTAGAGGGTTCAATTTGATTGTGGGGCTAGCTGGCGTCCCTATATACTAGGAGTAATGCCATCTTGCAATTTTAAGCCATTTCGTTTCCATCAAGCATGGCGCACCAAACCTGTGCTCATTGTGTGTGAAGCATAATGTGTCCATTTTATAATCAACCTGTCTTTCTCTGAGCCCAAAAGGAAAATTATATCACTTAATGTTTTTTTTGGTTCTTCCAACATGTCAAAATGTGCATACAATCAGACAGGATTGATTTAAACTGAAAACATGGACCATAAACCATGGGGCAATGAAGTGCAATGCATGAGTAAAGGTTCACACTGATGAGTGTCTAATTTGAGGTGCACACAGCGAGTGAGTATAAGTCACACATTGGTAGTGACGGAATGCAGGAATTTGAAAGAAATGGAAGAAGGCAAGTGAAAGACAGAAATTGAGGCACACTATCCATACCAGATGTGCAGACCATCAAGAGAGTAGAGAATTAGAAAAAAAATGACAATTCTGAGTGCAAAAAAAAGAGAGAGCTTGAGAAAATTGATTGATTGTGTGCTCTGCCTGAAGGCAGGTCCTTCCCTGCTTGGCAAAAATGATACTGGATGGATTGCCATTGCCTTCGCAGCAGTTCATCAGGGCAGGAATTTGTAATTTGTTCACGTTGTCAGCGATAGCTTGCTTACTCTTGGCGAACTAGGGTACCATCAGATCCTTAACATTCACCGACTAATGGCAGCAGATGGGACACCCAGCTTAACATCCATGAGAGGGACAGCATACATTGATGAATAACCCTGACTGGGAAACACTGGTATGACAGTTTGTAGTTGGGTCGGGATTCAAACCCAGGCAAAACAGCTGAGAGACGAGTGTGTGCACTTCCAGGTGTACCTCTCAGGCCTAGGCCATCCTGCCAGCCCTTGAGAAGATATGGATAGGGAAAGTTTTTTATTTGCAATTGAACAGAACAGGAAAGAAGAGATTTAGAAAGAACAAGGAAGGAATAAAAGATGTTTGCATTAAAAATGAGATGAGCCTCAAGTGGAGTTATTTTTTTGATCTCTGCATTTCCTTTAACATACACTACATGGCCAAACGTATGTGGACACATTATCGTCCAACATCTCATTCCAAAATCACAGGCATTAATATGGAGTTTATCCCCCCCCCTCATTTGCTGCTATAACATCCTCCACTCTTGTGGGAAGGCTTTTCACTAGATGTTGGAACATTGCTGCGGGGATTTGCTTCCATTCAGCCACAAGAACATAATTGAGGTTGGGCATTGATGTTGGGCCATTAGGTATGGCCTAGGTACCATTAGGTACCATACACTACATGGCCAAACTGACGACAGACAATTTTTCCATGCTACGTGCTTCAGCACTCGGCGGTCCCATTCTGTAAGCTTGTGTGGCCTACCACCTCATGGCTAAGCTGTTGTTGCTCCTCGACGTTTCCACTTCACAATAACAGCACTTACAGTTGACCAGGGCAGCTCCAGCAGGGCAGAAATTTGACAAACTGACTTGTTGGAAAGGTGGCATCCTATGACAGTGCCATGTTGAAAGTCACTGAGCTCTTCAGTATGGCCCATTCTCGTGCCAATGTTTGTCTATGGAGATTGCATGCCTGTGTGCTTGATTTTTATACACCTGTCAGCAATGGGTGTAGCTGAAATAGCCAAATCCACTAATTAGAATGGGTGTCCGCATACTTTTGGCCATGTACTGCAAGTGCTGTGCCAATGAAAGCATGCATGTGCATGTAATCCTTAATTCCTTTATAGTTTTATTAAATCTCTCTCATCTTCCATGGTTTCCTTTTTCCCACAGTTCGTCAATATGCTCGATTACTATCTTATTATCTTGCCAAAACGAAGTTTTTGCAAGATCTGTTACTTGGTAAGTTTTTTTTGTTTGTTTGTTTGTAATCATTGGATTTTTCACCTTTATATCACTCTGTGGAGCACAATTCTCATCAGAAACTCTTGTGGGTACACTTATCGTAGTATTATTACAATACCCTTCAGCACACATAAAGGTCAAGGTCAAGGTCAAAGGTCAAGGTCACTTTGCGGTAAATCATGGAGGTCGACGAAACCCTTATTTTTTGAGTAATTTTAATCGAGTCATCTCCAAACTTTATGGGAATGTAGTATATGGTCTGGTGCTCAGCTGCTTAGTTTTTGGTGGTGATTGGCCTTGACCTTCATGGTGAGCTCCTGAGGTCAAACATATTTGACCCCAAGGTCAAATTTTCAAGTTTTAGGAACCATATCGTGTAGTACCTCAAATTAAACATCTCGATGAGTGGTTTCTAGATATGTCAAGCTTGAGACATTATGACGTCATTTGGTGACATTATGAGGCAAACACATATTTTTCATGGTTACTCTGTAGAACGATTCTCATCGGAATCTCTCGTAGGCGGATATTCCTCAAGGAGTCGCTCCTGGTGGATAGCAGCTCTGATCACCTCAGTGTGACCTTAAATAAGTCACACGTGGTCACCTTTTGGAAAGATACGGGTCACACTGCGGGTGACATTGGTTTATTGTTACCCTCGCCTGAGGAGAGGTATTGCATTTGGGCCCATTTGTCTCTTTGTCTGTATGTCCGCACAGAACCTGAGTGTGTGTATAAATTATATTTGACCCTTTAGAACCCTAAGACCCTTTAGGCCCCTCAAACACTTAAGAGCATGTCCAGCATATAGACGCCAAAGACCCCATATATCCCATTACAGCCTTTAGCACCCTTAGACCTCAAAGACCCTTTTGATCCTCTGACTCTTTATAACCCAGAAGACCCAAAGACTCCTTTCTACCCTTTAGACCTTCACACCTTTCAGACATTTTAGTACTCTGTATACCCCCTTTGACCTTTACACAATGTTTAGACATTGTAAGACCCTTTAGACCCCATTCAGACCATTCCAACCCTTCAGACCATAAATTACACCCTTTAAATTGGGTAGACCCCTTTGACCTTTTAAGAACCTTTCGACACTTTAGATATTTACAAGACCTTTCAACCTTAACACCTTTCAAACTTTACACCATTCGACCTTCAGACCACTTGACCTTTACAACTTTTCATACCTTTGACCTTTCCACATTTACAACTAGACCGTTTAGACCTTTCATTTGGAATCAACGGCATTTCATTGAGTACATCCTTCCATTTATTCATTTAGTACATCCTTCTCCCCCCCCCAAAAAAAAAAATATGAGTGTTGATCATAACAATCATGGTTTGGAGGGCCCATCGAAGATGTACGTGTGTGTGTGTGTGTGTGTGTGTGTGTGTGTGTGTGTGTGTGTGTGTGTGTGTGTGTGTGTCCGTAACTCCAACACCATGAAACCTAGTGGCCTGAAACTTTGCATGCATACTATGGCAACTTCAAGGGAGTGCATGAATGAAAACTGTTTTTTGGGTAAATTTAAAAACACACCTTTTGAAGATAATTTACAGCCTTATTTAATTATGCCTTATTAAGGCTTCATCCTTGGTCAGTCCCTTAGTCAGCCATTTGTCAGCTTGCTGGGGTCTTAATTCGCCATTTTTGTTTTGACCTGCTCAACACTGCCTTGACTTTGAACGGGCCGCAATGATTACTTTACGATAAAGCGTTCAATTCTTCTCTTTTTTAAACTTTTCTCACTCATATCAAAGAATGCATGATCTTCATAGCTTCGGATCGCTGGATACATTGCAATGCTTGTAAATGCCCGGAGACACCACTATTCACGTATATATTTTATTTCCGCATATGCGATAAGCTCGAGAATTTCTTAACCTGAGCCGAATTTCAAAATTAAAGCTGCATAATTGACCTTCGCAGTAGTTCTGACTGCTAAAAAAAAGGGTTTATTGGTCTAATTCAGACATTGTTTGACACTCCGGAAATGTCCAAGTGTTAGTGGTTTTATTTTATTTCCGCACATGTGATAATCTCTAGAATCTCTTAACCTGAGCCAAATTTCAAAATTTAAACTGCAGAATTGACCTTATTAGCAGTTCCGACTGCTTAAAAAAAGTGTTCATTTGTCCAATTTGGACATTGTTTGACATTCTGGGCGTATTCGAGTGGTGTTTGTTCTAATCGATCACTAATCGCTTGCGAAGCCGGCTGTTCCTTATCAACCGTTTCATGGAAGTGCTTGATTGAGTGCTTAATAGAAGTCGGTGAATCAATTCCAACAATGGAATCAAAAGGAATTGAGTCGTTAACCTGAATTGACGTCAATTCCCAGTAATTCCTACTTCCAGGAAATAAGCAATTTTTTTCAGTGAAATTTATTTTGTCCCCGTTCGGCATGCTCTAGTTACACATGGCCTGGTAATGTATTACTTGAAAAGGAACACACCCTTGGGGCATCCCATTTGCCATATAGCAGCAAAAGCAAGTCACTTGCAAACTAAACACGCCCTCAGAGCGTGTTCTTTTTAACTGAATAACAAGGAATTTAGAGTTTGTCCGGTAAAGCATGCTGATTGATTCGCTGTTGGACAGAAAGGCAATACATTGACTGATAAAGTTTTGAGAACATATCATTCAAGAGGTCCAGAAGTGCAGTTTGGAAATATTTCTGGAAAGTTAAAGAAGACAGTCCGAAAGTTGCATGCTCACTTTGTTCAATAGACCTTTCTCATCACTGTAATTTATTGAATATGCAAAAACATTTGAAAACCAAAAATCAGAGGGAGTACCTATTAGTGATGGTTGAAAATGAGGATTCAAAGAAACTAGTCTGCAATAGCAATAAGTTCGCTTTCACAATCAACATCTGAAAGCAATTTCAGCCCAGTCCACTTTCTTTCCATTCCTTGCCCCTCATGTTTCCTTTCTATTCCCCTCACACTGCCTTCCATTCCCACCCATCACTTCGCTTTCCTCTCCCCTTACGCTGTCTGTCTTCCCCTCCCCTCATGCTGCTGCCCCCTCTTCTCACGCTTCCTTTCCATTCCCCTCCCCCAATGCTGCCTTTCCATTCCATTCCCCTCCCCTATGCTGGCTTTCCATTCCCCTTCCCCCACACTGCCTTTCCATTCCCCTCCCCCCACACTGCCTTCCCTTCCCCTCCCCCCATGGTGGCTTCCCTTTCCCTCCCCCCATGCTGCCTTCCCTTCCCCTCTTCACCCTCTGCTTGGGATCCCATGGGACCCCTCCCCTTGCATCCCAGTGTTCCTACCTTTACACCAATGTGCATGGGGGACACTGCAAATTTGCCTTTCGTGCCCCCTCCTTTTCTGAAAGGCTTGTGGGGGATTCCTCTTGTCCCCCAATTTGCCTGTTGGCAAGCTCCTTTTCTCTGCGGTTGAGGAGGGCCATCAAATGTACCCAAGTGGCTATGGTCCTTTCTAATCATCCAAGTTTTCCTTCAAATTTGGAGGGAGCATTCAAATCCAACCATCAAATCTCCATGGACCACCACACATGCATGCTTCCTCATGCAGCAACCCCTGCTAACCCCGAGCCAGAGTTGTGCTTACTAATCCTTGGGGGAGCCACTCTAGCCTCACCACTCACAAGTCTGTCATGATTGCAGATCCCCCAGACACGTTCCTCTTTCCTCCTCTCTGTCCAATCGACATACCTCGCTCACAGGCGCCACACTCAGGCTGCTCACCACGTTCGTGCACTTGCTCACATGCTCACCACCCCCTGTACGTGGAACAGTTGGCTTTAGCCACACGACTTCAACACAACAGCACGGTAACTCACCATGCGCCTCGGCACTTGATTAGCATTCCAGCCGCGTTGTTACCACCGCATAGACCCAATCCATGACCTCGTATATGGGTTTGAACGGCTAGCGCACAGGACTCGCACACCATGCAGATCTCCGTTAATTGGGTTTCTGTGTTCCCATAGACACCGGTGTCCACATACCTGTTTGGTGCGGAAATAACCGCTAGCTCTCCCAGCATGGATTATCATGCCTGTTCCTGTGGAGTCATGTGCGCCCCACACAAAATTTTCCCCTGCACGTCCTTCAACCTCCTCTCTTTCTGTGCTCTTTATTTCTTCTGGCACTGCACCAACTCATCTATCCGCCACCTCTTCATTTCATTTTTATTCCAGCACCATTTCATTTCCACTTGTTGGCCAATCAGAAGGTGGAGTCAGCCAGTGTCAGATAGCTCAGAACCTTGGTATTCCACCACCATTTCATCTCTTCACCCATTCATTCGTTTTTATTTGCACCCTGTTTTGTACTAGTTTCACTTCCCCTTATCCTCTGTCTTTGGTGCTGTCTTTCCGTTATGTTCGTCTTTTAATTTACCCAGGTCCCTTTTACTCTTACCAATCGGTGGCCCGACTCCCCTGGCCACGACCCTGGCCGCCGCTTGTATTTTCCCTGTTACTCTGGCCTCCCTGACCACCATTTTCTACCATGTGTCCCACACGGCTGTGAGATCGTCCCCCGTGGTTTTCGTTCTGGAAACCAGCTCCATGTGGCTCGCATCAATTTTTCAGCTCAGCTTGGCTCACTCACATTTTGGCTTTCATCTCAGTTCCCAACCTCACCTGCTTCATCTGCCAAGCCCTCATGCCTGCACAAAGCCTGCTCATCATGGCCTCAAATTGTTGGCTCGTGTCCAACTGTGCTGGTGATGGTGGCCTGCTGCTTCGCTGGGGCAATAGTGAACTGCTAAGGGGGATTTGTCCTGAGTTCCAGGCAGAGGAAGCAACTCCACCATGCCCTCCAACTCCATTTTGTTTGGGGTTACAGTGGTGTTGGTCCATTGGACCACCTCATTTGACCCGCCATGATTGCTCATTTTTTGCTCTAAATTTTGCGACGAACCACAAGTTCTTCAATTTTGCTTCAAGGCACAATCTCTCAAAACTCGGGTCCGTATCACACTCAACTGACACCAATGTTATAACAGCGTCGGTCAAGTCAGCTTACAAGTCTCACTCCTGATCACCGGCCAGTGCTGCAGCCATTTGACTCTGTCCAGAACAGAGGTTTGAGCCCCACTCTGAAGGCTATTTCTAACGCCACATGACCCGTCTTTCATGACCAAATCTCATGGGCACACCAATAGATGGATCAGATATCCTGAGAAGGGTCCCTTGCAAAAAATGCCATGTATCATTCTCATGGGGTCTCTGAGTCACCTGGACATCGTGAGGTAGCGCCGCTGGCGGTATCTGATCTGAGCCGAGCGGGACTCTGGCCATGCATGCGCTCAACACAGTTACCATTAAATGCTGAGTCAATTGGCCACCTTATGCATGTGTTTATATATATATATATATATATATAGACACACACACACACATATATATATATATATATATATATATATATATATATATATATATATATATATATATATATATATATATATATATATATATATATATATATATATATATATATATATATATATATAATTTCTGTTAACGTCTGCGCGTAATTTGACGTTTCTCCTCCAAAACTGCTGGACGGATTGTCGCCACTTCCGGCATGCGGGTGCTCTGTGGTCTAATGAACAGCATGGGCTATTTGAGATCGCGCCAGATGGAGAAGTTTGGGAATTTTGGCGATTTTCTAATTTTTACATTCGTTTGCATGGCGACGTGTGACGTCGATCCATCCCTTAATTTGCCCGGATTCTCTTCTTTTCTTTGTTCTTCGAAAGCGCGGTGTCCGACAATAGATTCTGCACCTTGAATGCGTGCGTGTTAACTGTTCAAATTAAAGAGGTGTTCGATTGTCGGTTGCACACAAACAACTGCCGTTCATTACATTAATTGTCAATATCAACCGCCATCGTGACCTGTGTTGTGTCTTGCGTGTGTGATCTTCAAATTAAAGCGTCCAAGCGGTGTTCGATCGTCGGATGTGCTCCAAAAAGTGCCGTTCATTGAAATTTGCATTCTGATTCTCGGTCACCCTCCACTGTTCCTGTTCAGTCTCGGGCTCGGCCTATATCATATGCATTATGTCATGTCAATACCAAACAACAATGAGGATCGAAGCATTATGGTGCCATGTGCATTTTGCATGGATTGAGCCACGCATCTTCATCTTCAAAGTAGGCCTACTTTCCTTGCTTTGAAAAATACAGTCTAGTACAACTCGACTGGAGTGGACCAGCATTTTCGGTTCAATGACTAGAACTACGCGTAGGCATTATTGACCAATATTTCCAAACCCATGCCATATAACAGTATGCAAAATCCACACAAGAATGGCGACCAAGACAACGAGGCGCTGAAACCACTATAGGCCGCATGTATTCCGTCAGCCCCAAAGACATGGAATGATACTGTCTCCGTCTCCTTCTGCTCCACGTGCCTGGCCCAACCTCATTTGGAGACCTGCGAAGAGTTGACGGCCAAGTCTCTGACACATTCAAAGAAGCATGTATACGTAGACACCTCCTGATTGACGACACCGAATGGGCTAAAGCTCTCTCTGAAGCAACTCTCCTCCAAATGCTGCAACAGCTGCGATCCTTTTTCACCACCATTTGTATATATTGTGACCCAACCAACCCCCAGCAACTTTGGGAAAAACACCAGAATGCCATGATTGAAGATTACACCCATCGCCAATATTCCACCCACATAGTGACACAATTAGCCCTTCAAGACATCAACAGGTCTCTGCAACAAAATGGGACAAGTTTATCAGCATTAGGACTACCAGATGTTAACCCACTCGATATTGAACATCTCCCCTCAGAAGACATCGATATTGCTGGAGAAACTGAAAAAGCCCAAACCCAGTTAATGCGCCTCAATGAAGACCAACACACCGAAGTTGACCAAGTGCTACAACATCTGGATTCACTTTCTCGACACCATACACCATCCAGTCGGTTACTTCTTAGATGGTACAGGCGGGAGTGGCAAAACAACAGTGAATAACATACTCATCACCTGTTGCCGGAGAAAATCCATCCAAGTTGCATCATGTGCATGGACAGGAATTGCCGCCACACTTGAAAAATTAACGTGACGCAATCAGGTGATGAAGTCATAATTCGGAAACCGGGAAGTCGAATGTCATTGTCTTCAATTGACTGTAGCATTATTTTTTCATTCTATTGCAAATGGCGTTGGCCCCATGTCAATCGGCTGAACTTGAAAAATTAACGTTACGAAATCAGGTGATGACGTCATAATTCGGAAACCGGAAGTCAGAAGTACAATTCTTTTACATCGGGACACTCCCGGGTACATGTTCTGTCAGCATGTGAAGTTTGGTGAGGATCAGTCCAGTAAGTTTCGCGTGCATAGGTCACAGAGAAACACACAGACAGACACACTTTCAAATATATATATATATATATATATATATATATATATATATATATATATATATATATACACACACATACACACACACACATACACATGCATATATCTATATATATATATATATATATATATATATATATATATATATATATATATATATATATATATATATACATACACATTATACGTATATATACACATACACATGCATATATATATATATATATATATATATATATATATATATATATATATATATATATATATATATATCTTCTTCTTCTTCTTCTTCTTTCAGCTGCTCCCGATAGGGGTCGCCACAGCGGATCATCCGTATGATCCGCATAGTGATTTGGCACATGTTTTACGCTGGATGCCCTTCCTGACGCAACCCTGGTCGCCTCTTACGACACAGGGATATGGTATACCTATTTTAACCAGGGTATACACGGCCCAGTATACTGGTACTCATTTCGCCGACCTCGGAAGGATGACAGGCTGAGTCAACCCCCTGGTGTATTAATTCAGTGGCCCAACGGGGCTGGAACTCAGGACCTCTTGGATCCCAAGCCGCTGCCCTAACAACTGCGCCAACACCAGGATATATATATATATATATATATATATATATATATATATATATATATATATATATATATATATATATATATATATATATATATATATATATATATATATATATATATATATATATATATATATATATATATATCTTCTTTCGGCTGCTCCCGTTAGGGGTCGCCACAGCGGATACAGTGGATCCGCCACAGCGGATATATATATATATATATATATATATATATATATATATATATATATATATATATATATATATATATATATATATATATATATATATATATATATATATATATATATATATATATATATATATATATACAGTGGGGAGAACAAGTATTTGATACACTGCCGATTTTGCAGGTTTTCCCACTTACAAAGCACGTAGAGGTCTGTAATTTTTATCAGAGGTACACTTCAACTGTGAAAGATGGATTCTAAAACAAAAATCCTGAAAATCACATTGTATGATTTTAAAATAATTAATTTGCATTTTATTGCATGAAATAAGTATTTGATCACCAACCAACCAGTAAGAATTCCAGCTCTCACAGACCTGTTAGTTTTGTCTTTAAGAACCCTCCCATTCTCCACTCATTACCTGTATTAACTGCACCTGTTTGAACTCGTTATCTGCATAAAAGACAGCTGTCCACATTCAATCAATCAGACTCCAACCTCTCCACATGGGCAAGACCAGAGAGCTGTCTAAGGACATCAGGGACAAAATTGTAGACTTGCACAAGCCTGGGATAGGCGACAGGACAATAGGCAAGCAGCTTGGTGAGAAGGCAACAACTGTTGGCGCAATTATTAGAAAATGAAAGAAGTTCAAGAAAACAGTCAATCTCCCTCTGTCTGGGGCTCCATGCATGATCTCACCTCGTGGAGCCGCAATGATCATGAGAAAGGTGAGGGATCAGCGCAGAACTACACGGCAGGACGTGGTCAATAACCTGAAGAGAGCTGGGACCACAGTATCAAAATAAACCATCAGTAACACACTACGCCATCATGGATTAAAATCCTGCAGCACATGCAAGGTCCCTCTGCTCAAGCCAGCGCATGTCCAGGCCCGTCTGAAGTTTGCCAATGACCATCTGGATGATCCAGAGGAGGAATGGGAGAAGGTCATGTGGTCTGATGAGACCAAAATAGAGCTTTTCGGTTTGAACTCCACTTGCCGTGTTTGGAGGAAGAAGAAGGATGAGTACAACCCCAAGAACACCATCCCAACCGTGAAGCATGGAGGTGGAAACATCATTATCTGGGGATGCTTTTCTGCAAAGGGGACAGGACGACTGCACCGTATTGAGGGGAGGATGGATGGGGCCATGTATCACGAGATCATGGCCAACAACCTCCTTCCCTCAACAAGAGCATTGAAGATGGGACGTGGCTGGGTCTTCCAGCATGACAACGACCCGAAACACACAGCCAGGGCAACTAAGGAGTGGCTCCGTAAGAAGCATCTCAAGGTCCTGGAGTCGCCTCGCCAGTTTCCAGACCTGAACCCAATAGAAAATCTTTGGAGGGAGCTGAAAGTCTGTGTTGCCCAGCGACAGCCCTGAAACCTGAAGGATCTGGAGAAGATCTGTATGGAGGAGTGGACCACAATCCCTGCTCTGGTCTGTGCAAACCTGGTTAAGAACTACAGGAAACGTCTGATCTCTGTAATTGAAAACAAAGGTTTCTGTACCAAATATTAAATTCAGTTTTTCTGATGTATCAAATACTTATTTCATGCAATAAAATGCTAATTAATTATTTAAAAATCATACAATGTGATTTTCAAGATTTTTATTTTTGATTCTGTCTTTCACAGTTGAAGTGTACCTATGATAAAAATTACAGACCTCTACGTGCTTTGTGAGTGGGAAAACCTGCAAAATCGGCAGTGTATCAAATACTTGTTCTCCCCACTGTATAGATATACACATACACATGTATATATATTAGGGTGCTTCTAAAAAATGAATTTTTTTTTAATGCGCAGAACCCGCCATTCAGTGAGGTTCCTACTAGAAATCATTGTGTTAAAATATTTTTTTCTTGAGTCATGTTCTTGAACTTGCACAAGCGATGCAAAGTTACACAAAGGGCATCAAAACTGCCAAAAATGATTTTTTTCTTCTTTTCGCAGATCAATTAAAAGTTTATTTTGATATCATCTGAATTTACTGTTTTGAGGGTTTAATTAATATATTCGTAAAATTAAATGCATTAAAATGATATTAAATATTGATGTGAAGAAATGAAAATCAGCTCATAAATTGCTAAATCGAAAAATAATGAAGTCCCAACTCAGTCCAAATTTCGGAAACGGAAAGTTTTCTTGTTGAAAGTTGCGCAATTGCACAGCAGTGAGCAGAGCCTTTCTTCATGCGTGCATGAATTAACGCGCAAGCTTGGCAAAAACTTGTTACTTTTCAATGTGTACTTACCACTCTGTAACATTTCCCACTTTACCATGATGTTTTTATCTTTTTTTCAGACCAGAAATTTCTGCATATTTTGGGGGTAATGGCCTCCAGAACTAGATCGAAAAAGGCCATTTGGCTGATTGGATCCCCTAATCCAACACTTCCTGGCCAGAAGCTTCCTTCTAAGGCTGAAGTTCTCCGCTTTTTGATGTTCCTTCATGTGGAAATGAATGAGACCCTAACTGCAAGTGTGAATCAAACATCACTAGAGCTAATGAACATCTGGTCCACAGAGGGGATTCCTACTAAGCACCTTACTGATGTGGTAGTCCATGTGCGAAAATTACACACAACGTGGCAGGGTTTAAAGAAAAGCATCAATCGGAAGACTGCGACCAACATAGAGAAACAAGACAATTTCAAGGCCGACCTGGATGAGCTGTTTGACATAGCTCACGCTGATGCTATGAATCTTATAAAAATCGATGAGGACAAGGAGTTTCTTGCTTCTCAGCGTGAAAAGGGGCGTCCAGGAAAGATCGGGAGTCTTGACTACAAGACTGCCAGGACTTCAGAGAAAATTATGAAACGTAAGGATGAAGAGAAAAAGAGGAAACAGAAGGTGCTTTTGGAGATGGCCGCAACTTCTGAAACAGCCAACCTCCAGTCTTCCTCCTCCTCCAGCTCTACTGAATCTAGTCCAAGTCGACAACCATCTTCTTCCATCCATCCAACCACCTGTGATTCCCAGCCTCCGAAGAGAAAACGTGGGACAACTGGATTAACATCGGAAGTAACTGAGGCCCTGGATAGAACTCTCCTTAGCGATCGTTCTGCAAGTCAGGTTCTTATTCCATTTGCCAAGCAATTGGGACAAGACATCAATAAACTTTCTCTCAGTCCAAGTGCCATTCGTGCCGCTCGTGTTAAGCACCGGAAGCAATGCGCTGAAGAGATAAAGCAGAGCTTTAAGGTTGACACACCCCTGGTAGTCCACTGGGATTCCAAGCTGATGCCAGACCTAACTGGAAGAGACAAAGTTGACAGGCTGCCAATTCTGGTCACTGGGAATGGTGTGTCAAAAATCCTGGCAATTCCGATGCTGAAAGACTCCAAGGCGGAAGAAACAGCCGTGGTCATCTTTTCAACAGTTAAGGAGTGGAACCTGATTGGACGTGTCAAAGGGATGTGTTTTGACACGACAGCTGTTAATACTGGAATCCGGGGTGGGGTCTGTGTTCGTATTGAAAACATCCTTGATCATCAACTTCTTTATTTTGCATGTCGGAACCATGTCTTAGAACTTGTTTTGGAAGCAATTTACTCTTCTTCGGTCGATGAAGCATCCTGAGGGCCAGACATCACCTTATTCCAAACCTTCCGGGACTGCTGGCCCCATTTTAATTTCACGCAGTACTTGACTGCTGCTGATGATGCAAGCACAGCCGCCGATATCCATCCATGGGCCAATTCTGTCATTCAGCATGCCCAAGAGCTTCTGAAGCAGAAGCATCCCCGAGACGACCACAAAGAACTTCTCCAACTGACGATCATTTTCCTTGGAGGCGTCCCTTCTGGACATCAGGTTCTAACATTCAGGGCACCTGGCGCCGTTCACCGAGCGCGTTGGATGGCTCGTGCAATTTACTGCTTCAAGATCTGGATGTTTCAAGGGCAGTTCTCGGATTTTCTCACTAAATGCATGTCATCATCCCGCAGTACATGTCGCACAGAACGCCTGTTTAGCGGGATCAAGCAGGTCTGTCTTTTTGTTGCTAAGCACTATATCAGGGCCTGGTTCGACACTCGAAATGCTGCTTCCGCGCCAAAGAATGACCTCCAGCTCCTTCAAGCCCTCCATTCCTTGAATCATGCTGCATACAAAACAATGAGCCTCCATCTGTGGTACCTGAGCGAAGTTAACGTCGGCCTTGCACTCTTTGATGACAACTTAGATTCGTCAGAAAAGATCGCCATGGTAATAAACATGAAGGACGTGGAGGGTTCAGAGTATCCACCTCGACGAGTCTGGCTTCCCAATCCAGAGGGAAAGAAGCTGTCTGACCTCTGCTCCTCTCAAACTAAAAATCTCTTTACGCTCCTCGAGCTGCCAGAAGACTTTCTCGAGGAAAAGGATCCATCAACCTGGAAGAGCTTTGAATCCTACGTCAAAGCAAAGCAGAGGGTTGACTCTTTGAACGTCGTGAATGATGCGGCCGAAAGAGGCGTCGCCCTCATCCAAGATTTCACTAAAGCTGGTCGAACAAGAGATGAAGCTCAAGTGCAGTACCTTGTTCAAGTGATGGAGGATGACCGACAGAAATACCCAAAGGCCTCAAAGGAAACTTTGATTTTATAAAGGGCCAAATATATATATATATATATATATATATATATATATATATATATATATATATATATATATATATATATATATATATATATATATATATATATATATATATATATATATATATATATATAAACATACATACATAGTAGCTTTACTTTTCAGGATAATTTTTTTTAATTGTTTTCATCAAAAGAGATTTTTCATTTTAATTTAGCCATGTTGTACTAATGGAGAAGGATGTCAAGTGCCTGCGCAAGTCCTAAATATATATTTAATCTTAATGAAACTTGAAAGATTTTAGTTTTTCATGAAACCTCACCATTTGGAAGGTTCTGCAAACTTCTATTGCAACTTTGCATTTTTACCATAGTAGCTAAAAGCGCCCTATTATATATATATATATATATATATATATATATATATATATATATATATATATATATATATATATATATATATATATATATATATATATATATATATATATATATATATATATATATATATATATATATACATACATACATACATACCTACATACATTTACCCTGGCCAAAGGAGAGGGTATTGCATTTCGGTCCGTTTGCTTGTCTTGTTTGTCTGTTTTTATCCACAACCGCTTGTTGGATTGAGCCAAAACTTTCATTTTGGTGCGACTAATCATGTTGAATGTTCTTTTGATAATTATGACGTCATATGTCACGTGGTGTGGCAGCCATATTGGAAAAATGGAAAAACTTTGGACCTCTGTATCTCTGAAAACGCACCAAGGAAAAAATTGAAACTTGGCACATAGCAAGTACTCCTCATGGGAAATGAGGGTTTTTAAATGACGTCATAGGTGCCTTCGTTGTGACGTCATAATTGCATATGTAGAACGCCACATCCGATCAGTATGGAAATTTTGGAGGGTCATCTCGGGGAAAAATGGTCTACAGGAAAAACTTTGATGACATCATTGGCCCCGTGATTCAGCAGCCATATTCTTTTTTTTTTTTTAAACCTTTAAAAATCTTCTTGGAAATGGCTGAACAGATCGAGGAGAAACTTTACATGTATGACTGCATGTCCACAAGGAACAAAAGGTTCACTCATATGATGTCATACGTCACATAGTTTGGCAGCCATATTGGATTTTAGCAAAATGTTAAATAATGTTTTCTCTGGAACCGCTTAATCAATCGACATGAAACTTCACAATTACGATCTATTTGTGATGGAGAATACATCTTTAAATTTCGACTTGATCAGACACAAGATCTGGCAGCCAGAATTATTTCTTCTTTGTTGATATGTGTTTATTTATTTATTTCTTTAATTATTTTGAATAATGCTCACTTGGCAGTTCCTTGATGGGTTTGAGGGTAGAGAAGTAGCAGCTGAAATGTGAATCCTATCCAGGTTCCTCCTAATGTGTTCATCTTTTCTTTTTGTTTGTTTGGGTTCCTTCTGATTACTCCAATGCAGGACTGTACCTACTTTATCTTCCATTTGATTTGAATCGAATTTATTTTAATCCAATTCTGACTTCATTTGCAGAACAATAATACAAAACGTCATGGGTCATGGGTCAGGGTCAGGTGTCCAATCAAAGTGGGGTTGCATCAAAGCAGGATGTCTTGGTGCACGGTCATCACTGACAGCAGTTATAAAGTGGCAGTTCTAATGATGTATCTTATTAATTGCTTAACACAGCAGTACATAAACGCCACACAATATACACCGCACAAAGCTCCACAAACATCACACAAAATAAGTCCTGGCGAGAGGCTGCAATCTCTGATTGCTCTTTTTCTTGTACATATGTATCAAAGGTCAGAAATGAAATCCTTTACACATCTTGGATGATTGTGAGTATCTTGTTTGTTGAACATTTTTGAATGTCTCTCTTAATAAGGAATTGTGCATTAGGAGCCTAAGGTGAAGATGATTATTTCGTATGGCAGGCAATGGTAGTGGAGGGGTGGCACAACGTGGAAAGGTTGAGGAGGAGTTGTTGTTCTGACACACAAATTGGATGCTTTGTTTTCTTCAGGAATGGCACACCATTGTACTGCCCAACCTAATGGATTCAGTCGGCAATTGCCTTCCAGAACATACAGCACCAATAAATCCACCATAACCCCCAGACATTAGCATTTAATCACAATCCACAAAAACTTCTGCCAGGCAATTTCAACAAGCACAACTGAGATTCAAATTCCACCCACAGCAGCAGGCCTCATTCCCACCAGATTGCCTGATTTATGGCAACATATGTACTTTTCCTGGACTTGGCCTGGGTGTGTAACATGCAATGACGTCGTTGAAATAGCCCGTAATGCCTCCTAATTCAGCCATTAGAGCGACCCTCGGTGCAGCCAGTTGCCCCGGGGCCTGAAGCTGTGCATTCCGTCTGACTGTATAACTCCACACCCAGTTGATCTAGCGTCTTTAGTACAGAAGAGACTCCCAGATATAGTCTGTTGGCATGGTTAGCATACCTCTTAGACATTGATTATCATCGATTACAGCATAACGACCCGGTTTAAATGCTGTTGAAGGTTGAAAGGCTCTGAGAATGAATTTTATTAGAATGTTTCATGATTATTCTTTTCTGACATTTAACAGTTGCAGTGGATTCATTTCACCCAAAAAATACCGTTTGTATAATCGTGGCCTCATATATGAAAGACTATGTCCAACGGAGATCGGGGGAGTCCTCGTCACACTCCACATGTTTTGACATATACATATACCAGAAGAAGAAAGTTTTATTTTAAATGTAAAAATATAGAGGGATGCAATCCCCCCAAAAAATAACCACACAAGGTAGGAATGACACCATATTACAATGCCACAATATGACACCACAATTCTCTAATGGATTACCATCACGACATCTTTTGACATTTTAATTTTGTTGTGGGATTGTGATGGAACAACGTCAAAAGTGAACATTACTTGTTGGTGAATCATTAGCGACAGCACAGAGAGAAATGAAGTTTATGGCTGCACCTCTTTATAACAAAAAAAAAGATTAAAAAAAAAACCAATAAAAACTCTACAGTGAATCAAAACAAATATTGAAAACAAGAACTCAAACAAGGATAAAAGAAAAATCAAAGAACAGGAAGAAATCACAACACACAAAGTCAAAGAATAAATCAACACCAGAAAGGGAATTCAAGGAAGGAGAAGAAATCAAAGAAGAGAAAGAAAATAAATCAAATAACAATAAATTAAAGAAGAAGAGGTAATAAAAGGAGAAGAAGAAATGATAGAATAAGAGATCAAATGCAAAAATAAATGAATAAATAAATAAAAACATCCAAAATCAAAAAGTCAACAACAAAACAAATCATCCCACCCTTTGGTTCCCCATTGCCTCTGCAGCACCTGGAAGAGGTTTAAACTGGAGGTGGATGGGAGTTATTCTTGGAGAGCGAGAACGAAAGCAGGAATGGGAAAGGACAGGGGAGAGGGAAGGGGGAGGAGCTGGCTTGGCTCACAAGGAGCTTCTCTAAAGGGTGGAGGAGATCCTTGAGAGCCAACAGCCATCCACATCGAGTGTCCAACTATGTCTGGGGATGTCCTCCAGCAGTTTGGTTACTTTTTATGAGGATGTTGGTGGCAGGATTTGCACTCCAGCCATCGTAAAACCCTTCATTCTGAAAAACATAGCAAAAGCATTTTTAAAAAATCTGAAAATCGACCCATTGGGAGTACCTCCTGTGAAGGTGCCCTTTGCAGGGAAGCTCACCGGATGACAGGATTTAGGCAAAGCTTTTGGGACCCCCAATCTTTGATGATAGGAGGGAAACCACAGGGTAACCTTCCTGGTCAGATCGCGTTAGTGTGAGTCGGGGTGAGGCTGAGGTGTCGTCCAGCAGATGGCGGTCTCCTTGGGTTAACCTGAGGCAGTCCCTTCGGGTTGATGTCTGGAATGTCCTCTCCCGAAGAGAGGATGATCACCTGTCTCTGTTATCGTCTGAGCTCAAGCGTTTGGACATTGGTATTGCAGCTCTCTCTGAGATTCGGAGACCGGATTGCAACGAGATCATGGTGGGTGGTCACACCGACTATTGGTCTGGTCGCTCTGATAGTTACCATGCCCAAGGAGTTGCTGTAGCTGTGTCCAACAACCTGACTCCAGTGATAATTGAGGTGACACCGGTCAATGAGTGCTTTATGAGACTAAGGATTTGTCACTCCTTGGGTGTCATTTCTCTTGTCTCTGTAGATATTCCAACTGAGGCGAATAATCTCACTGTGAAAGATGCATTCGATGCCACACTCGAGTCTGTGGTTGATAAGTGCCCCAGGCGAGATACTATTATAGTCTTGGGGGATTTCATTGCATCAACTGGAACTGATAGGGATGGTTATGAGACATGTGTTGGTCCACATGGGTCTGGAACTGTGAACCAGAATAGCACTAAGTTCCTTGACATTGCAAGAAGTTATGGATTAAGGGTTGCTGGTTGATGGTTTCACCGCCAACAGGCTCATCAATGGACTTGGTATTCCAACGCTGGCCATGTGGCAAAGGAGACTGACCATGTGCTCATTGATGGTTGTTCGAGGATAATCCCGAACTGCAGGGTCAACCGGAGTGCTCAGTTTCTCAATACCGACCACAGGCTTGTTATAGCAACTCCGAAGTTGCAGATTAAATCCAGGAGAATGGTACCATAACAGCCTCAGCTGGATGTTGGTAAGCTCAAGGATGAGAGGGTAGCTGAGGAGTTTGCAAACAGGCTGAGTGGAGATTTGGGGGGTCTGGGTGCTTTGGGGGATCCTGAAGAGTTGTGGAGTGCCTACAAGACCACTGTCCTTGATGTAGCCAGTAGAAGTCTTGTAACTCACCATGGGGTGAAGAATAATTTCATCTCTCAAGGGATACTGGATACCATTGAACAGAGTCGCAGGACCAGGCTGAATGGCACAGCTGAGCTGTTCAGGAAGCTGAGGCATAAAACTGTATGTGCACTGAGGGTGGACAAGGAGGTCGCTGTGTGAGGAATCTGTGAGGGGCTCGAGCATCACCTGTGGGCAAGTGATTCTCATCCTACTTACAGGGGAATTCGCGCATTACGTTCCTCCAAGCCCTTCCGTCGGTGTATTGCAGTTACAGCAGAGATTGGTGGGCTCTTGAGAGAGGAGTCCGAAGCAAAGGCCCGCTGGGCCAGTGACTGTGAGCGGCTGCACCAGGCTGATTCACCAGCTGTAGAGTTGGACATCAGGGGTGTTACGATCTCTATTGCTGACCCTCCAATCAACTGTGGTCCACCTTCGTTTGTGGAAACACAGGCTGCGGTGAACCGGTTAAAATCGGGTAAAGCTCCAGGGATTTGTGGCATCCATGTAGAACTTCTCAAGGCTGGTGGAAATCCTGCACTCATGTCATTGCATGCAGTTCTGTGGTCTACCTGGAGCACAGGCATCATCCCAACTGACTGGAAGAGGGGCCTTGTTGTCCCTCTCTGGAAAGGAAAGGGTGATCGCCAAGACTGCAACAACGACTGAGCCGTGATGCTGCTCTCAGGGCCGGGCAAGGTCTTTGCTCGGATAATTCTTGATTGAGTTCGCCACCATCTGTTTGAACACCAGCGTCCAGTGCAGTCAGGCTTCACACCAAAGAGGTCAAAAATTGACCGTATCCTTGCTCTTCGGGTCCTCACCGAACACAGATGAGTTTCGGCAGGGGCTACTTGCAGCCTATTAGTCGGGTCAAAATACCACCTGACCCACAACAAATTGCAACAAAAGGTTTTTTCAGTGGTTTTCGTTCCGACTGGATATACTGATCAACCGAAAAAGAGTCTACCAAAATCTGACATCCGGAAATTGGTTAAAACAGTCATTTTCATGATTCCCGCCACCGGGCTTTGAAAATACTAAAACAACTATAACTTCTTCAATAATTGTGATAATAACATAAT
This sequence comes from Eptatretus burgeri, assembly GCF_056783735.1. NCBI lineage: Eukaryota > Metazoa > Chordata > Myxini > Myxiniformes > Myxinidae > Eptatretus > Eptatretus burgeri. The sequence goes on along the minus strand of NC_140964.1, from coordinate 95,499,350 downwards.
TGTTGGTTCTGGTCCATGGTTTTAATGGATCAGCAATCCACTGGTGTCAATAAAATTTAGATCTGATCAGTATTTAACATGAAATCCAAGATGGTGGCAAAATTCAAGAGTGCAAAAATCAATAAATTTCCCATCTGAACCAAAATCACTGAACACCTGGTGCCACTGAAACATTTATTTGTGAACATTACATAATGGCAATTTAGGTTACAATTTCAGTCCTCATCACTGTCCTCTAGTTCCTCAGAGGCTTGATTTAGTGGATTGTCACAAAACGTCACTTGGCATGATCCACATGCAGACCCACATGGAAGCCCATTCTTTCTGCAGCTGCAACGGGGCGTGTCACAAGCTGTGGTGCATTTGCAGTGTATCATCTTCAGAAGAGTGTCTGGTGCAGCATTCATGGCAGGCATGATAGGTACAAATCAATTGTCTTCAAGTCCCCAGCCCCAATCCAGAGGATCGAGGTCACCCTCCATCCCCATCCAAACCATGATCTGGTATTACACTCGGAGACAATGAAACTTGGTGGCAGATTCCGTTGGAGGAAGACGTTCAGGTGTAACGAAAGACTTAACAGCAGCGACCTTCTTTGTGAATATCTTGTAACGCATGGCTGTTATGTAACGCATGGCTCTTGTAACGCATGAGAACTTATGCTCTCTCCACCAAATATAACGGCCATCGCTTGGCTGCCAAGCTTCTTTATTTCAGCGTGGCTGACGCCTCTCGAAGTGAATGTATCTGTACACAACTGGAGGCCTTGATCATCTTCCACAAGTTTCTGAAATACTGATTTTTTTTCCCCAATGCCATACACACGAGATGTTGAATCACATCCTGTGAAGGCGTGCAGGAATTATAGTTGAGTGCACAACTTATTCCCAAGAAGATGCTTCATCCTATTGATGTCATATACTTTCAGATTGCTTCTTGACTGGTTGTCTGATCTGAAATATAGTGGGTTTCCATCTGGTATACAGTAATGGAGCAAAAGCATCAACAAATTTGTGTCCTCTCCGATTAGTGTGGTGGAATGCAGAATTGTGCTGTTTACGGCTGTCTTGGCAATGTCCACATCAGTGTCCCCTTCTGCCTGAATAACTGTGCAGCGCACTTTCTTCAGCTGATCACATATTAAGGTGATCAGCTGTTGCCTGTTACTGCCGACAGATAGGAATTCATCTCTATTTCCGTCAAATTCAGTTTCTCCGGTGAACTTCACAGTTGGATAGCTGTTGGCTTGTCCCCGTCTCTGCTGAGTGTTATCCTTTATCGAAGGGCCTGCACCATAGCCATGAAAGACAACAGTTGCTGTCCCATAGTGTTTTGTTGTGAAGTCTGCATATGCTCTGGCTATTTTGCCATATGTATCTCCCTTCTTCCACTTGAGCTTGTGCAGAAAGGATCCACCATCAAGAACATACCTTTCAGTCTTAAGGTGTGCTGAAGGTGTGGTGTCAGGTACTCCTTCACATGCCAGTGCCTTGGTACAGTGGTCATTGATGGCTTGAGCGAGTTGAGGTTTGTTGGCCTTCCTCAAGATCTTGTTGTCCGCAAAGAGGGATGGAGGGTATGGACTGAGCTCAAAACTCATCACGTCCTCAAGTGACAAATCACCTATCTGGGATACCACCAGGAATCGCTGGAATAGCACACTGGAGTCGATGGTTCTGTGAGGAGCAACCTGGAGAGCATTAGAATTTCCCAGGGTCTTTGCTTTCTCTGTCCTCTTGATGGAGAAGGAAAACACAGGTTGTCCAATCATTCTCTCGATGATTTTGTTCCCAACAGCTTCATATTCATGCACGTTGATGTCTTCGCTTGCCACGATACCACTTATGATATTTCTCAATGGAGGATCAGAGGAGAAAGGTGAAAATGCATTCAGCTTTGTGCTTATCTTTGAGAGGTCGAATGCATGTCTTTCAATTCTGGCACCAGTTGCTTCTTTATGCTGTTCGCTTGTTGCGTATGTGAGATCATTGAAGTCCTGCATGGCGACGTTGACCTCAGATGTTATGGGGGCTGACATTGTCCACAATGCTAGGTGTTTCTCTGTCATCTTACTGCCATGAGTCAAGCCACCGGTGCTCATTAGTGATCTCATGAGTGTTTGTTCGATGACTAGATCACAGCTGAGGCCTGCCCAAAACTGGTTTGTTCGCCAGATCACATAGAAGCCATTTTGAAACTTCTCATACACATCTGGGTGTTTGTTCTCCAGTTCACTCATTTATTGTATGGAGAGATAAGCGGACTTCTGGTAGTTGTAGTGTCCAGCTGCTGCAAATATTGGCAAGGCATCAGCAACAGCTTGCAAGTGATCCTTCCAAGACTCAGTGTGATCTGCCTTGATCATTGCCTGAGCAGTATGGAGCATTTTCTGAAAACCCAGCCACAGCTTACTCGTTTTGGATTGTGCAGCAAGTTCAGATTTATTTTTTTCAAGTTCATCAGTGATCTTCACAATTGCAGCTGATTCTTCAAGACTTTCAAGAGAGATGTCACCCATTAGCGAGGACGAATACATTTTCTCAATCTCTACTTGGAGCATGAACTCAGGATTTTCCTCCACTACAGATGCCACAATAATTTGATGTAGACACTTGCTCACCAGTAGATGGCCTCGGAATGCCCTCTGAACAGATGTTCCGGACATCATATGAACTACAGCATTTTCACCATACACCAGTTCCAGGATGTTTTTGAGTCCTGTTCCCGCCATCAACGTGCCTATTGCTCCAAGCAGATTCATGAACGTGTGAAATGTACCCAGCCTAAGCACGATCCCCTTCAAATGGCTATTCTCTGTTGCAGCACTGATTATCTCGGCAGCTTTCCAGTACAGCGGTTGATCAAACGTGATCACAGGAGGGACATGGTGTCTGATGGCCATGTTGGACAGAAGTTCAAAGTGGACAGAATGCAAACCTTGTCGCCTGGATACGTATCAATCATTGGCAAATACAGAATGGAGGATGCGCCAGGATGTGTCTGTCCTCGGTGAAGGATGTGCACCATCCCCTGCCAGCCTGGTACAGTCTGCTTGAAATGGAAGGATAGCTCCCAGAAGATCTCAACTCTCATGTCACAGACTCGGAGATCTGGGAGGTCTCGGAACTTGATGTTGCGAAGAACATTGGTTGCAAAGCCATATTCTTTGATATCAATTTTTGACATCTGTACAATGTTCAATTCTGAAATCTTCTGCCTTGTCACAAGATGACTTGATTTTCTACCAAGAGTCAATGCAGCTATAATGCCCATTCCATGAAAGGTACCTTTGCCATCAAGGGTGATTATGTTGTGATCTACATTGTCACCAGCAAACAACACTGATAGGTGAAATACGCCTGTTTCTTCAATTAGCAAATCGGGTGTGACACAGCTTGCCGCATTCTTTTCAAACCGCAGTACTTCACCATATGACGAGCCGTACCCCATATTACACAGGGTTTCTACAAGGAATTTTTACCGATATATGTGATGGACCTGCACCGCGAGACCAATCTGGAGTGGTGCAATGACAGCCCGAGATCTCACTGCTTGTACAATGGCTTGTCCAATACTAGCCACTTTACGTTCCGTGTTTTTTTCCAATGAACAGACTATTCAACATATTTCGAAGTTTATCTGGAAGGAATGCCAGTGCAGAGTCAAGTTCAAGTTCTTCTGATTTTGAGTCGTGATCAATAACAGATGGTACATCGTTCTTGATATTACTCTTGATCAGCCTTGCTGCCGTCTCAATTATGGCCTTCTTTTGTACCTCTTCATCTCCTTCTCGCTGTGCTTCTTTCTAGAATGACCCCAGTATGTGTGATGTTTTCTCCCTGAATGTAACTATGTCATTTACGCCCTCTCCTTCAGCAATATAAATGGAGTCCCCATATCTTTCCTTCATTTTCTTCTTCAGATAGTAGTTGGTGTATGGAAGAGAATTTTCATCCACAAGAAACTCTTCCATTTTGCCACGAAGGTACAAAGCAGTCATCTGTTCCTCATCATTCATCTCAAGATATGAACACATTCTGGAGAATGCCTGCTCTTGATCACTATCTATCGGACGTCCAGATTTCCTACTTGTTGAATCGGTCCACTCCGGAAGTGCACTGGTACATCACGCCCAGTGCGGAAATGGACACTGCACTGATGATGATATATGCAGTCAGCTGCATGAAGATCTCCACCATAGTACTCAATCTGCCCTTTCACTGTGAATGACCAATCATCGGACCGATTCTCACAGCACTCCAGAATGGTTTTGGCAAAGTCGTCAGTCTTGACATGACTGTTGTCAAAACTTCCAAGGTCCACTGTGGTCCCACAGAACAAGCAGTCAGATTTGCTGTTGAAAGGCACGGTCAACACACGTGAACTTCGCTTCCTGGACGGTTTGGATGGTCCTTGTTTCTTCTTTTGATTCAGGATGTCATGTTGATTTATATACCGTTTACGACAGTCTCTGTGTACCTTGCATCCAGCCGCCACATAAACATCATCACCTCTCTGAACACTGGCTGCATTGATGCCATTAGACCGAAAACGTGGGGTTGCCACACGGTCTTTGATTTGATGTCGCATGGTGACCTTAAAGGGGCCCTGCGGCAGCCATATAATTTTAAAGGCAGACGCAAGGTAGCCTCAAGGTGCCCGCAAGGCGACCGCAGGGAGGCCCTAAGGCGAACGTGCGGCCAGACGGACGGTAACGAGTGGGTTCATTTTTTTGTTTTTGTTTTTACCAGTTTTTTTTTTACGGCTTGTCGAATTGCTACGGCGAACGTAGAAATGAAAAAAAGTTATAACTCCACGTTATAATTCCACGGTGAACCATATGGTCTGTAAAAGATAGCCAAACGGCATAGGGCCACCCTGAGGCCACCTCAGAAACTCTGCAGCTGCCGCACATTTCTGTCAATTCAGAGGGCGTACGGCTGCCGTATCCTCGCCATAGAGAAAATGTGACTTAGGCCTAAGAGAAGACTGAAAACCCTTTTGTTAGAATTTGATAATTGTTGGGTGATTGCCTAACAGAGGTTTAATTATATAGACAATTTATTGATTTTACGCCCTTCATTTTTTGCCGCCATCTTGGATTTCAGGTTAAATACTGATCAGATCTAAATTTCATTGACACCACTGGATTGCTGATCCATTACAACCATGGACCAGAACCAACAATTATGGTTTTATCACAATTATTGAAGAAGTTAGAGCTGTTTTCGTTATTTCAAAGCCCGGTGGTGGCCATCTTGAAAATGACTGTTTTAACCCATTTTCGGATGTCAGATTTTGGTAGACTTTTTTTTTCTGTTAGTCAGTATATGCATTAGGAATGAAAACCACTGAGAAAACTTTCGTTGCAATTTGTTGTGGGTTTGGTGGTTGTTTGTCATAAATTGACCCAACTAATATATGGAAGGGGTAATCTACTATATATGGATATAGACAGTTGTATTTTGAAAATCAATATGGAAGATATTTATTAGGATATGTCTCAAGATGTAGGTATTTATGATACAAGCAATTATATATCAGATAACAAACTATTCTCGACAAAGAATAAAAAGGTTATTGGAAAGTTTAAAGATGAGTTGGGTGGAAACATAATGAATGAGTTTGTGGGATTGAGAGCAAAGACATGCTGATAAATATATTGGTTCGTGGGCACCAGCAGTGGCCACTATTTTTGTTGTGTCTGTGTGTCTGTCTGTTTGTGACTCTCTCCAGAGCATAGCTTGATGAAACTTGGACACAAGCTAGATATCATGGTCTAGTTGCGTCTTTTTGTATGAGGGGCGTCGCACGCCACTTGTTGGCGGAGCCACACCCACTTGAACTTTTCATATAATTTTTCTCGATTTTTTTCTCGCAATTTCATTTCCTAGAAGCTGTGCGCAATGTCCATAAGTACAACATATAAAAAAACTCAAATTGATTTGGTTAATTTTGACGGAAGAGATAGGTTTTTACGGTAGGGCTTCCTCAAAAGCTTCCACGAACTCAATTGTACCTATCGTGGCATTGTTCAATAATGTCCGCGAACCATCGTCGCCTCCTGGCTTGTTGAAAATAACATTTAAAAGGGTGATAAAAATTTAAAGGGTGTAAAGAAAAATGTAATAAAAGAAACAATAAATTTTGAAGATTATTATAACTGTTTTGCCTTTAAGAAAGAAGAGTATAGAAAATGAATGCAATAAGAAGTTATAAACATCATTTATATACAGAGGGGGTAAATAAGAAAGCAATGGGGGCTTTTGATGATAAGAGGTTTATTTTAGAAAATGGGATTGACAGCCTCCCCTTACGGATATATATGTATATACATGTGTGTATATATATATATATATATATATATATATATATATATATATATATATATATATATATATATATATATATATATATATATATATATATATATATATATATATATATATCTTCTTCTTCTTCTTTCGGCTGCTCCCGTTTGGGGTCGCCACAGCGGATCATCCGTATGATCCGCATAGTGATTTGGCACAGGTTTTACGCCGGATGCCCTTCCTGACGCAACCCTGGTCACCTCTTACGACACAGGGATATGGTACACCTATTTTAACCGGGGTATACACCGGCCCAGTATACTGGTACTCATTTCGCCGACCTCGGAAGGATGACAGGCTGAGTCAACTCCCTGGTGTATTAATTCATTGGCCCAACGGGGCTTGAACTCAGGACCTCTTGGATCCCAAGCCGCTGCCCTAACCACTGCGCCAACACACCAGGCTCATATAATATATATATATATATATATATATATATATATATATTTTTTTTTTTAAGGATAAAATAGGGGTTGGGGGTTTTAACGAGCTATAGCCGCCATTTGTTTTACTGGTATACTTGATGGTGACAAGTAACGATGAACAAATATTTGTTGGAGCTATGATGAGTTTTGGTATCAGTCATGTAAATTTTTGAAAGTGCCTCAGAACCCCTGAAAAATGGAGAAAGATCTTGAGGGACTTTGGGGAAGAAAAGTCTCGAAAGATGGGTTTAAAAGAGGAAAAACAAGGGAAATCGTGAGGATTTTGGAGTCAGTCAATAAGATTTTCCCTTTTCCCTGATTCACTTACATGTAAATTTTTGAGGTGCACCAGAAGCCCCAAATTCCTACTATTCTCCTTAGATGCTGAGATAGGTGGTTGCATTGTTGTGGCGTGTCTGATACACAGAGTTCCTCAGGAAGTTACAGCACTTAGCCCCAGCTCAGTAGCTGTGTTTGTCTCATCTAACAATCTTATGATGTGTCTTGTAAATCCATGCGTGTGAGACTTGTCTGTGTAAGCTCCACTATGAGCCTGACATCTTGAAAAATAAAATAAAACACCAGTATTATAAACTGTCAGTTTAACATTTGACACAAAACTCTCTCCAGCTGTAACTTCGAAAGATAAGTCCAAACAAACCAGAGCAGGAAGTGATCAGCATTCCCACCTGAGTATAAGGTGGAGCAAGATGCCTCTGTCTTGGAAAGATTGGGCAAGAATCCTTCCTGAACAGACTCCTCAGGAGCTCTCTGTTCAGTACACTGAGAAACTTTCAATTTGAATTTCCTGCCACACCACCAGCCATGGAGCCCTCTGGTGCAGACCTTCAGGATAATGAACAAATATCGAGGACTAAAAATGTTAAAAGGGGAAAGGGGGTCATTTTTCCCCATAATTTTCCCCCACCTTACTCTAATGCCCTTTCATTGCCTTACTGATAAGCCTTTTAGAAATCCCAGTCTCATGTGCTACAAGACATGACCCAAATGATTGTGGGACTTACCCTTTTCCTTTCACTTTCGACTGAAAAACAAACAAAATTGTCCAAAAGTTACTGACATCGATATAAGCAGTTGCTAAAATGTAGAAGGTGTGTATTTGTGTTTTCTTTATATTACTTTAAAATATCCTACAACTTTGGTATTTGTTTATACTGAGCTTATGGAAAGGATTTTTCCTTCAATATGTTGTTAAATCCTCTTTTAGTAAAGTGAGTGATGTTGGGCAGCGATTAAGTTGAAGTTATTTTTGTGGGGGGCTGGGGGGTGGGGGAGGGAGAAAGGAAAGTTGAGGTGCAGATAATGGAGGGAAGTGGAAGTATGGGAGGTAGAGAGGGGAGGTATGGTGGTGGTGTTGAATTTGTGCTTGTACCAGCAGAACACAGTGTTCAAAGTTGGCACTGATATGTAACAGAAGAAACTCTTGATTAAAATCAGGTTTTGTTACTATTGTTGGGTGATACATCTTAAAAGGAAATATTGTATCATTTAAAATATCATAAATTACACCATGACGACTTTAATGGCCATAATTTTGCCAGCTTCTTGTGTTGTCGGCAGGGAAAGTTTTTGGCCGAAGTCTTTTTACGAACCGGGTGGTCACAAGACTGACTTTCGAGAGAAAGTGGAAGGAATAAGTAATTTATTCTGGGTGCCGGCAATAACTCAAGCACTCTCCAAACTTTAACATCCAATGGCCGATGATAGCAGACAAGACGCTCAGCATCCACATGAGGGACGACACACTTTGTGATGCAATGTCCTGCCTGGGAAGCACCACTCTGACAGGTTAAAATTGGGTCAGGAATCAAACCCAGACCAGACAGTTCAAAATCAAATTCCCTATCTCTGCAACATCCTGTCGGACAAACACCAAGAAAGATAAGTAACTGAAATGATTTACAGCAAAGGAAATGAAAAGGAGAAAATATGATGAATATATGTATATATATATATATATATATATATATATATATATATATATATATATATATATATATATATATATATATATGAACAACTGAGATTCGTCCATATGCACCCTTCCATCCATCGACAACCCACCCCTCCCACACCCTGGAATGCATTTCTCCGAGACCCCTTTCAACTCGTCCCTGTCCGTACATAATATATAGATGCTACCTAAAGTATGAGTGGGGCATAAAGGATGTGACATATTAAACATGTGCAAGCTGTTACCTTGGTACAATGTGTAAGTCACATGTCGTGCATGTGCCAGCATTAACACAGGTACAAAGAGAACGGTGAGAAATGGGAACTCAAGTAACTGGAGCACACACAGGCCCAGGTATGACTGAATTATGTTCATTCAAAATGACAGGTTGGTCAATATCACACGCTCTGGATGTACGACTTACTGATCGAGGATTTATAAATAATAGCCCTGCTTTGTCACTGAGAGTCCATCTGTCGTGAACTAATGGGTGTTAACATCTGTTGAGAATTCTATGACATAGTCATTAAGATCATGGGAATAGCAACGTAATATAAACCGCTGAGCCTGCAGCGCTTTGACTAGCACAGGTGCATACCTTTTATAGAATACCCTTGATTAAATATCCAGAGAGTACCCACTAACCACCACCATGTGAAATTATAATAGTTGAACTGAGAACGCTCATCGTTACAGCCTTGCCAGCATTAGCAGTCAGCATTGATGACATTCATACTGGTGTGAATTGATGTTTAATTCATGGAGCACCACGAAAGCTGCACCGCAGTAGAGAACTAGAAAGAGTTATATTGACGCGATATCGACTCGTGTACATGGAATACTGGATGTTCAGTTGAACCAGGATAGTGGTTCAAAGGTCTACTCTTCCGAAACATCTTGAACACTGCACATGTGACAGCTCAGAGTTGCTTCTGTGAAATATCAATCGAATGCTCCGTGATTCAGTGCAAAATATAGCAGTTTAGAACAAATCCGATTCCTTGGGATTTAAAGCCTTTAATAAAGCTCAAAGGAAACCAAGTTATTGGTGAGTTAAAAAAAAAAACAGTTATGATGCGAACACTTTTTTTTTTTTAATAATGATAAATAATGTACAATTCACCGCAATATTTACCAAAAGATTGGGCTAGTTATCGAGCTAACTATGAAACACCTGGCTCTACCTTCATCTCACGTTAGATCACAGAGGAAGGTAACGGTTGTTACATTGGGAATGGGCAGTCATCGCAGGACAATAAGCTTGAGTAAAACAAATAATGCAAGAGCCCAGTGACGTTTAATTAAAGTATTGAGCACGAAAGGTTTCAAGGTGTCATTTGATGGCCCATGGCATGAAAAACTAAATAAACCGTTTCTTGAGTTCGGCCACCATGGCCTTCAAAGGTTTTAGGTCCCTGAAAAAGGCCCCTTTTGTACTTTTCATCAAACTATCGAGCACGAGAAAAACGAAAATTGAAATCATCGATTTATTGAACTGAAATCATGAAATGACAACTCAAGAATGAAAATACGCAGGCTTGGCTGAACAAGAAGGCCCCAAAAAGGGCCCCCAGTTTGTTTAAATAAAACTTTTAAGCACGAACTCAAAAGTGGTCTTAGAATACTCCTATAATGTCCAAATCATCAAAAACACCGCTCAAGAAAAAATTACCTTGGCCCATCGAGACAAGAAGGGCCCAAGTTAGAGGAGGTGCTGAAAAAGGGCCCAAATCGGACACTTGAAAAGAACAAGCGTATGCTGTCATTAAGCAGTGTCATCACTATCATCAATGTCATCCAAGTCGTCCTCATCTTCTAACAAAGCACTTTCGTCTATCTGTTCGTTTTCATCATCACCATCACTATTTTCATCGTCTTCCTTCTGCTTTTCGGAAATACCATCGTCTGGAAGTTGGTCGCCTTCAAACCACACGAAACGATAAGTGCCGTCAATCAACTCCCAACCCTTACTCGGTATTTTGTTCACACTGTTGAGGTGAGCATCATGCCAGTATTTCACCACGAACGCAGTTCTTTCAATTTGCTGTCTCACCTCTACCTCGCAAGGTGGTAAGCTACTCACGTCAACAACTTTCATTTTTGCAAATGGTTTGGCAGGATCCTTGGGAGCGTACGCTATTTCAAATACACGGTGTCTGTATTTGTTCAGTACCATGGGCTTTTTGGCACTGTACAACAAACACGTGAAGTCTTCAATGGCTTGCACCACAGTCTCGTTGGGCGCTTCTCTACCTAGTTCTGCGAAGACTTTCTGGTACCTTTGATATTTCTCCAGAATAGCGAGCGGGCGCTTTTTCCCCTTTCGTGAGAAGGCTGGAGTGCAATTGAACCCCATGAATGAATGGAACGCAGGGAGCACGGCGCATAACAAGGGTCCACATGCCTCTGCGATCCGGGATATGTTCACATATCTTCTGTCACCTCGACCTGACGTGCCAACTTCCATACATACACCTCGGGTTGTATTGTGAACGTGATGGAGGAGTATGATGAGGATATCAGTGTCCGATGCCTTGATCACCACGTTATCGTTATCGGACAGTCACGACTCATTGATGTGCATCATGTGCTGGCAGATTCTCGTGTCTCCTTCAGGATGATTGCTGCATAGTTCTCCAACTATAGACTTATGGATCTGTCCGCCTTCCACAGCGAAGCGTGCGCAGACATCGTCAACTCCAATATAATCTTCCTTGTTGCAGTACGTTGGCACAGTCCGGAGTGCATGGGCATCACATTGGTCTCCCCTATCTTTCAGAAGGAATCACATTTGGCAGCCATTTGGTTTGACAGCCACCTCCAGGAATCTGGCAGCCATTTGCACACAAACAGATAGCAGTCCCCGCAGTTCAATTATTTTGATAAGTATGTGTTTATAGTTATGGTCCCGTCCTTCTATCTAATCGTAGCTGGCTTTTGAATGACGTAGATTTCAGAGCCTTATTCAAATCCTTAGGGTGGATTTGATCTGGGCTAGTGATCGTGTAGCGTACATCTTCAGCGCCGCGTCTTTCCCGTTCACAGTCTTTAATCCAAGGTTGTTCATCAGTGTCAAAGACGATATCAACCCTCGTGGATGGGTACACAACAACAGCCTGAATAATTGATTGCGATAACCCCCCCATCAGTTGGTGGGAGCAACGGTGGGAGGAGTCGGAGCTGGTAGTTCCCGTCAATAACCTGTACATCAAGAGCTGGTGGACTTCCATGCTGTGATACTTTTTGTTCAAGTACAGAGAAAAGGGCGCTCTTTTCTGTGTGCATTATTGTTCCATCCGTTTTGCACATTGTGAGAGGTGTTGGCATCAGAGGGTGAGAAAGCAGGTACTCTAGAGTCCAGATCTATTTTCCTTTGTGACGCGACAATGGCTATTCTGCCGAACATGTCTCTGGTACACCGAAGCTGTCTGACGATGGGATTTTGCGCCCTTGGGTTCTTCGCTCCCTGATTTGAAAATGTCTTGAGTTGGTTTCTCTTGATTGGCTTCTCAAATCTGTCAGCGTCTTCAGCGCATTCTTGGATGAATGAAATGTGTCGCTTGCGACCTTCATTAGCGATATCTAGAAGTGACTCGGTGATTTCAGAGGTCGCGCTTTTTGCTGTATTGACGTTGATCAGATCAAGAGTATCGAGTTTGAATGGGTATGCCGATGTCTGGATACTCTTCATCAGTTTCTGTAGATCGGTATTATCTCGCCGTATGCGGCTTGCAGACAGTTCCGCCTGTGCATCGTTTGTTCGTAGCATCCCGACCATATCGAATAAAACGCCAATTGAGCACGGCTCGAGTACCTTTTGTGACGCTCCACTGGAGGCGCCCACTGTAACTGTTGGTTGATGCCGTAAATCCCGTCTGCCTTGAAGAAGCATCACAATTGACCGTCTGCTCGAGGGTCAGGTCTATGGGCAGTCGGCTGAACTGGTTCACTATTCTGCGACACGAAAACAGCCCTTGCCGTAGCATCTCCATCAGTCCAGGGTGTGTAAACTCGATATTCAGTAAATCAAGCTGATATTTTGTCATCCATCTTGAGTAGTAGTGGCGGTTTGTGGCAAAGAAGATGTCAGTCACCTGAGTAATCACCCAGATGAACAGGTGAACGCCATTCGTGTGGACAGCTCTGTCCTTGATGAGAAACAAATCCAGGTCACCAACGTACTGCAACCAAAACTGCGCGGTTTTGCCGAACTCGCCATCTCGTGTGCTCTGCACCAACTTCCCGTACTCACCTAGTACTGCATTAATGACCCGAGATTCAGCCATGGTGTCCATTGACTGGGCGTTGGTCAAATCCACGGAATGAATCAGAGTAACCAATTAGTCGAAGTTCTTGTATGTGGTCAGAAATTATCCTAAGTGAAGAACGCGCAAGGATAAGGCAAACATTGCGTGCAGACGTTTGCAGCGGTTGTAGTTGGTGCATTCGATGAAGCCACGTACTGAGCTAGACGCAAGGACATCTGCATCAACCAGGAGCTGTGGTCCTCCGGATTCACTGATTAGCTTTCCTATTGCTCTGAATAGACATATTGAGATATGGAAAACACCGAACAGGATGAATACATCATCAAATGTTGGACTTTCAGTGGATTGGATTTTCAAAGCATTCTTTGCCACATCCAAGTCGTAAGTCAGGACTCCGTACCTCTGCCCAAGCTCGGCAGTGCATGCCTGTGTCACTTTGAGGGTCTGGGCAACGACATCTTTGCTCGTCGGCGGCTCCGGAATGTTTTTCATGTAGAGGACACGTTGTTTAGGGAGGTGGTCAACATGGAAACAACCCATGAAGCCGGCCCACATTGGAATATTTTCCATCTCGAGAGCATGTGCAGCCATCCAGATAAAGTCCAATTTTCTAGCGTTTTGAGACTTATCAGCTAGACTAAATACACCCATGTTTTCGTACGTGAAGCGGTCCATGCGGGGTTTCTTCCGGTATGGCTCCAGTGCCGTACTTTGGACATTTACTTTTCGTCTTGGCCGCCGTTTGTGGGACGACACAGTGGGCATCGGCTCCTCCGGAAACACTTCAAGGGGTACTCCTATCCAGGCGGGATTGGTTTGATAAAAGATACCCATGGTATCGTGCAAAGTGTTTGCTCCAGAAACGGTATGTACGACCTCATTGTAATTCTCAAACGCCAGACCCGCCAGTTTATTCACCTCAACTCCATCCGGGCAATTGAGCTTCCTGTCGAGAATGGAATACGCTAATTCTGTCTCCAGCTCCTCGGTCACCATGTAGTTGATACAGTATCTGAGCCGATTCAAGATGGTCAATACACGGCGACTTCCGGTGCATGACTTCAGCTCCATGGCAATCAGAATATGCTTGACAGGTTTCATGGTGGCCCCTGATATGATGAAGAGCGCATCTTGACTGGCGGCATTAGCTCGGCGTTTAACAGCTTCTGAATGCTTTTTGACATTGGGACCACCAAATAGGACCTGTAAAATGTCTCGACCAATTCAGGTGGATTACCTTCACCCTTTTTCAGTGAGTCAATTGTGAGTGGATCGGTGAGAGGCTCTTTCTTCACTGACTGCGGCGCCTTCCGCATCACTAGAGCGGCTTTCGTTACCTGCCCTTCGGGTGATGACTTGAAATCGTAAACTGTTTCCACTGACGAATATAATCAATGGCCGCGCTATGGACAATCACACCATATTTTTTGCTGGCTGATGAATTCATTATCAGTTGGCCGACAAATCTCTTCTTCAGTACTTCGCCAAAGTACTGATTCGCGGTGATGTGATTTTGTAACTCGAATTCTTCACTCAGATCCAGATATCGATCGAAAATTGATTTCAGATGTTCCGGTCGTTTCCTGTCGATTTCGTGTTCTTCGACATATGCAAATATTAATTCCAAGACATCTCCGAGACTTGCTTTTCAGTAGGTATATCCTCCTTCACTGCGCTGACTCTGTCAGCGGCTTTAACTTTCTCGGATTGGCATGAATGATGGATGTACTTTGGCTTCTTTCGCAATCAGATCCACCCCTGATATCTTCACCAAGACATTTTGCAGCTTGAGAATTGTTGATATTTCTCGTATCTTCTTCTCGGCCTGCTTTGTCTCAATCCTACCCGATTTGTCTTTACTACCATTTGGTCGGCGTTTGATGTTCTTATTACAAAACAGACATTCGTCACCAAAAATACCAGCAGTGGACGTTGATGATGTTGGAGAAGAGAGGCTGTTATGAATCTGGCAGCCATTTGCACACAAACAGACAGCACTCCCCGCAGTTGAGTTATTTTGATAAGTATGTGTTTATAGTTATGGTCCCGTCCTTCTGTCTAATGGGTTAATTTCATGTGTGCACTGAGGGTTTCTTTATAGTCAGGTTTTTTTTTTCCATTAACCCCCCCCCCCCTTCGTTCCATCAACACCATTAAGCACGTGTTTAGGGCCACGGGCAGAGGTGGGTAATTTCGACTCTGCCCAGCAAGATGGGTGTGCCTCGCAACCAATGAGGGATCGCAACCAACCAACCTCAGAAGCCCCCGGACAATCTGGAGACTAGTTACCTCAGGGCAGCCCTGCCCAGCCAGATTATGTTCGCCCCCGACCAATCCGGAGACGAGTTACTTCAGGGCGGCCCTGCCCAGCCAGATGGGATGTTCGTCACCATCCAATCAGGAGGCGAGTGGCCGGAGAAGAAGGAGAGTAGAGTGTTCGTCAGAAGGAGAGTAGTGATTCATGGTGGCCATTGGAGTGCATCAGTGGAGTCATCCTCGCGATTGCTTTGGTCTCTCATCATGGTGATCTGCGATCATGCTCTGCAGTCTTTGTGGGGCTCCACGTGGTGGTGGTGGTCGAGCGGCTTGGGTCGTGGGTTTGAGTCCCACCATAGTGGGTTCGAATCGGTGTGACCGCATGAGGTGGAAAGGTACCCCGCCAGGCTCTATTCCCCGAGCTGAAATATCCTTCTCAGCTGGAGGACCGAATAAATACCCGACGGGGTCCATTTGGTCAGAGGTCAAGAGACGTCTGGGTCGGGCCTGGGGAGTCATGGATTCACTGGATCATGGGGTGTGGCACTGCCGGTACCTGTGCGGGAGGACGAAAGTCCGAGTCTTCAGGTCCTTGGTGCTTCCAGTCTTGCTCTATGGATGCGAGACTTGGACTCTGACCAAGGATCTGAGACGGAGACTTAATTCCTTTGGTACCAGGTCTCTTCGGAGAATCCTTGGCTCTCGCTGGTCAGATTTTGCGTCCAACGAGCGGTTGCTGAGAGAGACTCGGATGAGATTTGTTACCTGCATGGTCCATGAGTGTCAGTTGCGGCTGTATGGACATGTGGCTCGTTTTCCTGACGCTGATCCTGCTCGCCAGATTCTCTCAGCGAGGGAGTCTCGTGAGTGGAGGAGGCCAATGGGCCGACCACGTGCTTCGTGGTTGCAGCAGGTTGACCACCATCTCAAGGAGATGGGGATGGGCCTGGCATCTGCCTGGGGGAAGGCCAGACGGAGGCCCCTGGAGTACCGGCGGAAAGTGGACGCAGCAACGCGCTGTTCTGGCACATGCTCCTATACCTGACTTGACCTGGGGTCCATTTCTTTTGGGTGTGTGTGTGTGTGTGTGTGTGTGTGTGTGTGTGTGTGTGTGTGTGTGTGTGTGTGTGTGTGTGTGTGTGTGTGTGTGGGCCCATCTGTAAGTCTCTCCCTATCGAGTGCAGCCTGTGGCTGCTGGTTGCATCATTGGTTGGGACGCAGCTATGCCGCTGATACAGTGTCCCCCTGACCAGTACACTGGTGCTCATTTTGCCAACCTCGGAAGGATAACAGGCCGAGTCAACCTCCTGTTGTATTTTTTTAATTCAGCGGCCAACGGGGCTCAACTCAGGACCCGAGGATCCCAAGCTGTCACCCTAACCACTAAGCCAACACCAGGCTTGTCCTTAAGTAGAAGTTTCTTCAGTGTTTTCTTTTCATTGTACATTGCATTTTATTCGTGATTAAGGCCCTGTCACACCTTGACGTTTTAGCCAACATATGCCGACGTATGAAAAATTTGGCAAATACACTGGCACACATCGAATACGTTATGGGTAAGTTTTGTATACGTTAAGAGAATGCTGAAGCAGGCTGGCATATGTCGTAGTATGCCAAGCTCGTCGACCAATTTTAACATGCTCAAAATTTTTCGACGTATGGCAGCGTATGATTCACATGTTCTGCATACACTGGCCATAAGTTGTAGGCACGTTATGCGATCGTTGACACACGTCGACACACGTTACTTGTAAGTTACTCATCAATCGAAATACGTTGAGGTAATGTCTCGCCTACCCGAAACTTATTTCTAACCTGAGTAACGTGCTTTGAACCTATGTGTAACGTATCTCTAACGCATATTGACGTTTGTAGACGTATTTGACGTTTGACGACCACAGAACTAACAGAACGTGTTTCTAACTTACAGCTACCGTATAATGGTGTGTTGGCAGCGTTTAGGGGAATTGGTATATAAAAATGGGGTTCACAGGAGGAACCCGTCAGTGTTTCAGACTCCATGGTGAGAGCCCTCTCACACCTTGACGTTTTTGCCAGCATATGGCAAGGTATCAAAATGTATGTAAAATGCTGGCGTATGCTGAACTATTGATGTTTTTTTTTTTCCAGTTTTGGACGTATTCATAACGAGTTGGATGTATGCATAACGTATTAGTAACGTACACAGAACGTTTCAATAACATATAGATAACTTATATCAACGAATGCTGAGCGTGTTGTCGGCGTTGACAACCTTTGCCCAACGATAGTCGAACTTATGCATAGCACGGCAGCGTATCGCCGACGATCACGTGGCGTAGGCTATTTATTAATAGGCTCCGGCTCGAGGATTCAAATTATAACCGCACTGGACATCGAAGTGTCAAGCCGCTGTCACAACTTGACGTTTTAGCCAGCATATGCCGACGGATGAAAAATTTGCCGAATACGCTGGCACACGTCGAACACGTTATGGGTAAGTTTAGTATACGTTAAGAGCACGCTGAAGCACGCTGGCATACGTCGTAGTACGCTGGCAAGACTATAGGTACGTCAACAAATTTTCAGCATGTTGAAAATTTTTCGACGTATCCAGCGTATGACACACGTTCCGCATACGCTGGCCATAAGTTGTAGGCACGTTACGCGATTGTTGACACACGTCGACACCCGTTACTTGTAAGTTACTCATAAGTCGAAACATGTCGAGGTAATGGTTAGCGTCAGTGTTCCAGACTCTCTGATTTTTTTTTTTCGGTATGACGGTGATGTTGACACTTCGATTTCTAGTGCGGTTATGATTTAAATCGTTGAGTGGCAGCCTATTAATTATATTATAACCACACTCGAAATCAAAGTGTCAACATCACCGTCATACCGAAGAAGAAAAAAAAAACAGGGAGTCTGGAACACTGACGCAAACCATTACATCGACGTGTTTCGACTTATGAGGAACTTACAAGTCACCTGTGTCGACGTGTGTCAACGATCGCGTAACGTGCCTACAACTTATGGCCAGCGTATGCGGAACGTGCGAGTCATATGCTGGCATTCGTCGAAAAATTTGAAGCATGGAAAATTTGTCTAATAGCTCGGCGTACTACGACGTATGCCAGCATACTACGACGTATGCCAGCGTGCTGTTAATGTATACAAATCTTACCCATATGTATTTGACGCGTGCCAGCATTTTAGACAAATTTTTCATACGTCGGCATACGCTGGCTAAATCGTCAAGGTGTGACAGGGCCTTGAGTAGACACTTCGATGTCTAATGTGGTTATGATTTGAATCGTCGAGCAGCAGCCTTTTAATAGGCTATGCCACGTGATCGTCGGCGATATGCTGCTGCGCACTATGTATAAGTTAGACTATCGTTGGGCATAAGTTGTGAACGCCGACAACAAGCTAAGCATTTGTTGGTATAAGTTATCTCTAAGTTATCGAAACGTTCTGTGTACGTTACTAATACGTTATGCATATGTCCAAGTCGTTATTATACGCTCAAAACTGAAAAAAAACATCAATATTTCAGTGTACGCCAGTGTTTTATATAAATTTTGATACGTTGCCATACGCTGGCTAAATCGTCAAGGTGTGACAGGGCCTTTAAGTCTGCTCTGTGTCTCCCTCTCTTATAAATAAACCCTCTTGTTAAATTTTCCAGCACGGTTCGTGTTTTCTTCCATTGACTAGCACGGTTCGTGCTTGAGAACCAGTAAGCCGATTGGGCTATAAGTTGTCATTTGGACCGACAGACTGTGGTAATTCCGCTCGGTTACACCGGACCGAGGTTGCTAGAGCGACCCGGTCCGACAGAGTCCGTCGAGGGTGACTTCCTTGGTAATTTGACGATGGTGTGTACTTAGGTATATTGAAATTTGGCTATTAACTCGACCCCACGCCATCAGAGGATTGGCGAGCACGGTCCTTCAGTTACTCTGACCCGTGATCTTCGGAGTTGTCCGAGAGTCACGACCTAAATTCCGGGTGTTTGGTGGGAGACGGCTCCACTGCTCCACCTGGACGCCGTTCCTCGCCGCCGACCCCCGGCCCACAACAATGCGATGTCACTGTATGTTGCGTTCATCACTGATGTTTTGGTTGCTAATGGTAACTGGCAATTTCGATGATACACCGGTGAAATTTTTGTAACACTTGCTGTGATACCCATCGGTGTCTAACGGGAATTCTGGTAAACGTTCGACCATGCTACGATATTTGGATAAACTGAAGTTTTTCAGCAAGTGTCTGGATTTGGCTGAACTTCTTATCACCTTCAATTTGTCGGGCATCAATTCTAGGATATTACCGCAGGATCCTGCAGGACACACATGAATAATGAAGCGTGTCAGCAGGGTCGCCTCAGATGCTCCTCCTGGAAGACATATGTGGGACACTGTAAATCCTCGGGCAGGAAGTCGTGAAACGATCGCTACAAAGGTGCATATCCATTGGGCTTGTCTGAAATTTGAACAGGAACTTAAAAACAAAACAATCAGACTGGAATTAAATTTATCTGTTCTTCGGAAAGGAGTGGTATACCGGCTTACCTGATTGCGGAGTAACTACAATGGATCCTTCATTGTCTTTTTCCCCTTCTGTTTCCACTGAGCTCATTTCTGGCACCGGGTCTGTGAATGGCAGGTCACTGTCTGGAAGATGTTGTGCATTCCTGTTGTCACTCTGTGATGAAGATTCTGGCTGAACAATGTGGTCGTCATTATTGAACTCTGAGTAACTGGGATCCATTTGTTGTTCTGAATCCATGCTCGAGTGTCCAAACACAGCACTACAAGTACGAAAATCGAATCCGATTCCTCCCCTTCAAGAGACTTGCACAGTGCCACACAGCACTACGAATATATTCTCAGTGCTGTGATGCACAGTTGGAGCTAAAAGAGAAACTAAGACTACTCTCAGGAATGAGAACTTTGGAAATACCAGAAAAAATACCGAACTGCTGTTCCGTAAACGTTTAGGTTAGTTTCGTTTTCTTTTTTCCAATTGGGTGCCCTTTTTGGGCCCTTCTTGGGCCCTTCTTGTTGAACCAAGCCTGTGTATTTTCTTTGAGTTGTCATTTTGAGATTGCAGTACATACCTGATTCAGTCATTGAGCCCGTACGCGTGCTTTTCAAGTGTCCGATTTGGGCCCTTTTTCAGCACCTCCTCTAATTTTGGCCCTTCTTGTCTCAACGGGCCAAGGTAATTTTTTTATTGAGCAGTGTTTTTGATGATTTGAACATTATAGGAGTATTCTAAGACCACTTTAGAGGTCGTGCTTAAAAGTTTTATTAAAACAAACTGGGGGCCCTTTTTGGGGCCTTCTTGTTCAGCCAAGCCTGCGTATTTTCATTCTTGAGTTCTCATTTCATGATTTCAGTTCAATAAATCGATATTTTCAATTTTGATTTTTCTCGTGCTCGATAGTTTGATTAAAAGTACAAAAGGGGGCTTTTTCAGGGACCCAAAAACCTTTGAAGGCCACGGTGGCCGAACTCAAGAAACGGTTTATTTAGTTTTTCATGCCATGGGCCATCAAATGACACCTTGAAACCTTTCGTGCGCAATACTTTAAACGTCACTGGGCTCTCGCACAATATGTTAATATACACTGCTGTGAGGTTCAAAATGTTGTCCAATGCTCGAAGAAAAGTTTTGTTCTATCAACCAGAGTTTCTTTCCCATAAAAAAAAATTAATAAAGCAAAAACAAGAAGAACGAGAGAGTGTGTAGAACACCTTACCCCTTAGTAGTGAAAAAAAAGGACATGGGAAGGGTCTTTTCAACTCAATTGCTTTGCTTTTCCGAGCACGATCTATATTAGATTTATTCGTAAACTTTGAATAAAAGTTACAATGGCAACCACACTAAGCCATTGAATCAAATGGAACAGTCCAGAACAGAACCTTCTGCCAACTGTTCTCAGAGAAACTGACGATTTTCGAATGATCTTTGAGAAAATATGCACTTAGACAAACAGATCTTTTGGATGAAGTTAGCTCTGTGGTTGCATGGCCAGGCACCACCATTTTGTTTGAATCTCACTATTACTTTGCCCTTAGAGCACGTTGCAAATTTTATTGGTCAAGACGGCATAATAGTTTGCCCCAGTACTACTAAACTGAAGTTTCTTGGAAGTGCAAACAATGCAATTTGTATTCTCCAGTGTTGAAATATATGATTAAATTGAAATATAATAAAAGGTTTAATGGCTGTAGAAAAATAAAATTGAATCAGAAGTTTATTGCCACAGATGCAGCATTTTTAACACCACCTTACTTAACACATTAAATTAGTTATTCTTACCTGTTGCTTTTGTCCTTTATGAAATCCTTAAAAACAGGAAGTTTCCTGTTTGAAATTATTTTCAATTTTGTTTGAATGCCGAATGACAGACATGCTGAAGCAAATGCCATACTCAGAGTATGCATGCATGCTTGGGATGAGATTCCATACAATTTGCCAAAATCAGTGCCAAAATACTGCTAAACCACAGATTTATGTTCCAATTCATGTTCCGATTCGTATTCTAGTGTTCAAAATATAAAATTCAATTGAAGTTAAGTAGTTCCTCAATCATTGACTGATGTCTGTCAGACAGACAGAGTGAAACAATTACTTAACCATACTTTGCGCTATGTGCGTGGGGTAATAATCAGGTTTCTGACACAACTATACTCTGATTTTTCCAATGACTAAGTTCCAACGAATAGGTCATACAGAAGGGAAGGAGGCATATGACCAGAGCATACACCGTTCGTCAGTGGGAAGGGTGGGGAATGGGGTGTATAATATCTCGCTGTATTTGCAAAGGAGATAAACAGCTCTCTTATAAAGGTGGACGTGTACCCCACTGTCTATTGCATTGAATAAAACATGAAAACAATTTGATTTCCATATTTGTCACCAAAAATTTGTCACTTCTACTGTGCATTGTGATTTTTCAGAATTTATGAAGTACATTTTATCAGAGAGAACACAGTCAATACACCATGCAGTTATGAAATGTTGCATTCTTGCAAACTGTCGTAACGGTGTGTAAAGGCTGTGCAATGACTTAATTTGTGTGTCATGTTGCATGATGAAAAAGTCCAAACTGGCAATGTGAGATCACTTCATGCTTTATATTACTACCTTCCTTTTGCATTTTGACATCTGTGACTGCAATGAAAATTTCACAAATGTTGTCATGGCAACAAGATGGTCAATGGCAACAGAAATGCCAGAGTCTCTTGTCATTTCATTCAACTGACTTTCTAGAATTTCTTTCTTTATGTGCCAATAATCAATTTATCGGTTTATATTGAGCAGCCTCGTTGGTAAAACAATTGTTCTAAAGAGCATTACTACAGGAATTAATCTTGTCTACAGACTGACACTGAAGACCCCGGCTTGGTTTCATCAGCAGAAAGCGAGACGTCATAATGATGTGAGCTGCTCAAAAATTAAAAAGCAAAACTTTGTGTTTATAGAATATTTCTCTTGCACACACGTTGCTTTTTATTTGTTTATTTTAAATCTTATTTGCATCACCAGTTTTCCGCTCGAAGGCGAGCACATTTCACTTATTCAATCTGGAAATTCAACAAAGCAAAATGAGATCAACCTTACACAAGTCACACAAAGCCTAAATACTTTTCAGATTCCAATTAGTCAGAGATTATAACGCTGGGAATAATGAATAGATCCATTTAGCATTCGTTTGGAGGCATCAACTGCTTGATACACGAGAAGATGCAAAAGCGTTTTTCAATAATACCTTTTCTAGTATGCCTGCCGGATGAGATTGCAGCCCAGTAGAGACTGCCTGTGTGCCGTTGCCTTTTTTGTTTGAACATGTCCCTACGGTGAGGAAATGCATTCCCACTAGGCCGACGGCCAGGCATTAGACTGAAATGCCAATCCGGAATGACCACTTTCCAAAACTCTCCTATTTCATTTTGTATTCCCTTTTCTCAACTGTCACAGCAGCATCACATTTCATTGGGTAATTCTCTTGCTGATTTTCCCTCCACTGCCTAGATTATAGGCTTCAGGCAAAGAGTCACTTTCTTTCACCAATTTCCTCCCATCTCTTCTAATGTTGGATGGGAGGTCACATGCACTTTGGTGCTGTAATGACCTCCGCATCTGCTGCTGTCTGAAGAGTCTCTACTCAATGAGGCTAGAAATATTTTGCAGGCCTTCAGCTCACCATAGCAACACATGGTCTGATTTGTGCAGAGAGCAAGGGGAGGGAGGGCAAGGGGGGGGGGCATGTGGGTTCTTCTATGTATTCATTCCTGTCAAGGGTGTGTAACATCATCATCTAAAGCACTTCAGCTGAAGGAAGCATGTACAAAAAGTGATGCAAGCCTTGTGAAATGTGGAACAATGAGTTAGCCTACCAAGGGTAGTCATATGGCAATGGGACCCGCTCAGAAAAAAAAAACCCTGGTGAACTACTTTTTTGCATCTATCAATCGTCTTTCTTTTCTTTTTTTTAAACATTTATCACCTATGCTCAAAACGTTGACACCTCATGATTGTCATATTTGCAATCATCTCCATTCATGTAATTTCATCTCCATTCATGTAATTTGCTTATGATACAAGTTGCATATGTAATCGAACCTTGGTATTCCTCCCTTGTGCTAATATAATTCACTAGCAGGTGAAGAACATTGCTGGTGCTGTTCTAATCCTGTTGGTGTTTAAAAAAAACAAAAATCAAACTTTGATTTTTCTTCTAGTTTTTTTTTGGTGGGTGCCTAAAACACTTCGCCACACCCACTAAGGAATAGGGTCGTGGATTATTTATTATTACCGTTCACATAGCTACAAAGGCTTAAGCAAGATAGAGCGTAAAAAAAAAAAATACCCCAAAAGCCTGATGCTTTCTTTTTCAAAAATCAAAAAAAACCAAAACATTTAATTTTCCTAAAACACTCCCCGGCACTCACTGATGAACCTCTGAAAGTTTGACTTGTTCATTTATCCAAAAGTGTTTATTTCTCAAAAATTAAACTTATGAAAGTGAGACACAGACGCACAAACATCTCTCTTCTGTCAAAGGTGTGCATACCATCAGAGAGACGTTTGTCTGTGTCTATATCACCATTTTTCGCAGAGATGGCTAAATGGATCTATGTTAAACTTTCATCAGCGGCTCATCAGTGAGTGCCGGGGAGTGTTTTAGGCCAAAAAAATTTACATTTTGAAAAAAACAAAAGTTCGATTTTTTTTTTGATTATTTTTTATTTCTTCAACGCCTCTGTTGTGCTTAAGCCTTTGTAGCAATGCAAAAGGTAATATTAAATGACCCCCAACGCCATTCCTTCGTGGGTATAGGGAAGTGTTTTAGACCCACACAAAAAAAATTCATCACAATTCCAACAGGATTATGACAGCACTGGGCAACGCCGGGTACCCATACTGGTGTATAGATATTTTGTCTCTCCTCCTTGCGCCGTGAGCCACATAAGCTTGTCGAGGAAGTTTCAATGGCCAAGAGTTACAATCCTAGATAAGTCACCACTCTGACACAGAATACTCGCCTGAGGATTCAATCATTTGAAATTTGGCCAGGGTGCTGGGAACAGCTTGCCAAATCTTCAAGAGAAATGGACTGATTTCTTGGTAATTAATTTTGGGGCTCGTGAATAAATCATGTGCATATCATTTTAGATTCAAGGGATGCTGATAGACAAAGCACATGTAACCCAGAATTATTGAAATTTAAAGATAAATATTATAACATTTTCCTGTGTAGTTTTAAAGATATTTCCAGAAAACGACCATTTCATTTCCAATTTCCTTTGTACCCTTCAATGAAAATGAACATATCAATTATGTCTCCTTATGTTGGGGAAGTTCCCATACAAAGGCATTGTTTTAATTAATGTGAATCAGGTCTTTGAAGAGAAACGTAACAATGTGTCCTCCCATTGTGTGGTGAGCTTCTGCCCCCCTGTGGACATCACTGGAATTGATACGCCTGGGAGATGTCACAATTCATAAAGTGGTTCGAATTCTGAATTATTGCAAATTACAAGAACTAGAAGCACCCCTTCACTCAGTGAGCAGCCAGGTGTGTTATGTTATTATCCTTATTCAAACGTGTAATTCAAAATACCTCTCCAAAATACTTCTCACTGCGTAATTCAAAACACCTCACTGCACTGAAAAACGTGGGGACAGGAATACTGCACTGTATAAAGGGTGGGGACTTGTAACACCCTCTTCCACCTGGAGTGGCACAACAACGACACATTTACATAGAGAATGTGCGTCACCTCTACCACTCTCCCCCCTCACCCCAAGACCACTAGCAAAGATTAAAATAAACACCCCAAGACACGAATCATGGTCATGCTGATCCTATCCGATCCTTTCCCAAAGCTCTTCCGCAATCTCCTACACACTGTCAACAACTTTCTCTCTACCTCAGCCTCTCCTCCCTCGTCCTATCATCCCACTCCCCTCCACTGCACCCAAAGCCTCCTCCCTTCCCTCTTCCTTTGCAATGTGGACCTCAAACATCTGGGGCATTTGCTCAAACCTGATTGATCTCTCCATATAGGTTGCCACTGGCAAACCAGATATCGTCTGCTTCAGGTGCTGTCACACCTTGACGATTTAGCCAGCAATGGCAACGTATAAAAATGTATGTAAAACGTTGGCGTACGCTGAAATTTTGATGTTTTTTTAAAAGCTTTTGGCGTATTCATAACGAGTTGGTCGTATGCATAACATATTAGTAACATACACAGAACGTTTCGTTGTCTTAGAGATAACTTATACCAACGAATGATTAGCGTGTTGTCGGCCTTCACAACCTATGCCCAACGATAGTTTAACTTAGGCATAGCGTGCTGCACGTATCGCCGGCGAACTCGTGGCGTAGCCTGTTAAAAACCTGCCGCACGCCGTTTTAAATCATAACCGCCTGAGAATTGGAAGTGTCAACCACGCAGTCACACCTTGACGATTTAGCCAGCGTATGCTGACCTATGAAAAATGTGTCGAAAACGCTGGCATACGTCAAATGCGTTATGGGTAAGTTTGGTTTACGTGAAGAGCACGCTGAAAAACGATGGAGTACGCTGTCATACATCGTAGTACGTCTAGTACATCGTGAAATTTCAAGCATGCTGAAAATTTTATGACGTACTCGCCGTATGGCTCACACGTTCCGCTCCACTAGGAATAAGTTGTAGGCACGATATGCGATTGTTGACACACGTCGACACAAGTTCCTTGTAAGTTACTCATAAGTCGAAACACGTCAAGGTAATGTTTAGCATACCCGAAACTTATTTTCTCCGTCAAGGCACATTTTCTTTTTTTCTCCTTGGCTCCGTGAAGGCACGTGACGAAATATCTGAAGTTGTTGTTGTTGTTTTATTTTTGTTTGTTTTTTTTTTTTTAGTCTATCACGAATTTTAAAATATGGTCGGACATTTGCTTTTAAGTTTCGACGTCGACGTGACAATATCCTCAAACAGAAAATATTCACAGAGGAGGAACTAAGAATAAGACATGAGCAAACTGAAGAGGCAATCGGATGTGACGTAACGGCACGTGACGAAATATCGGAAGTTATTGTTGTTTTTTTTTTTAACGCTCCCAATACGCCATTATACGGTAGCTGTAAATTAGAAACACGTTCAGTATGTTCTGTGGTCGTCCGGAAGTCGTCAATCAAATAGTCTACATACGTCAATATGCGTTGGAGGTACGTTACACATAGATTCAAAGCACGTTTACTCATAGGTTAGAAATAAGTTTTGGGTACGCTAAGCATTACCTCGACGTGTTTCGACTTATGAGTAACTTACAAGTAACATGCCTCGACGTGTGTCAACGATCGCATAACGTGCCTCGACGTGTGTCAGCGATTGTGTAACCTGCCCACAACACGTTACTCATAGGTTATAAATAGGTTTCGGGTACGCTAATCATTACCTCGACGTGTTTCGACTTATGAGTAACTTAGAAGTAACGTGTGTCCACGTGTGTCAATGATCGCTTAACGTGCCTACAACTTATGACCAGCGTAGCGGAACGTGTGAGTCATACGCTGGCATACGTCGTAAAATTTTAAGCACGCTAAAATTTGAGGACAACCGCAAAGTAAATGATGAAAGCCAGCGTACTATGACGTATGGCAGTGTTTTTCAGCGTGCTCTTAATGTTATCAAAACGTACCCATAACGTATTCGACGTGTGCCAGCGTTTTAGACAATTTTTTCATAAGTCGGCATACGCTGGCTAAATCGTCAAGGTGTGACAGCACCTTTAACAGAAACTTTCCTCCTTCAGGACGGCTCTGACTCCTTATTGTCTCTCCCAGGTTTCTCCCTCCTTCTGTATGATAGACCTGAGCATTGTCCTCGTGGCAGAGTTGCTCTCTTTATCAAAAACTCTATTCCTCACTCTCCATACACTGCCCTCACTCCTCCACAGTGGCGTATCGTGGAAAGATGCCGCATGAGGTGAGATGTCAAAATACCGCCCCCTCGTAACTCACATGCTACACTAAACACAAAGCCTAATTAAATCACGTTATTGTAAATCAAATCAAGTACAGCGCATTTGCAGGTAAACAGTTACACCTTTGTTTTCCACCTATCAAAATCGTTCTTGGCCGAAGCATGCAGTTGTTGTGACTGTGTGGTTCATATCTTCCGAGCCTCTATGAAGCAAACTCATCTCACGAACACAGGAATGCAACATATTGTCAAAATCAGGGGGTGCGGGGAGGGCAGTCTGCCCTGGGTGATAGCGGGGGGGGGGGGGGGGAGGTGCCATTGTGAGAGTTCAAATACCAGTACAATGATATAACGATGGATTTAGATGCAAGTGACATTATAATATTATTACTTAACCCTAATAAAGTCAGTAACTCATTAATATAGTTAATTTAGTCGTGACACTTACCAAAATAATCTTTAGTCCAAGTTCCTGAACAGAAAGACGCATCTCAGACAAGGCCAAAAAAAATTGAAAAAAAAAAACACTTGTTCATTGTCCTCACCCACTTCATTGTTTGGACCTGCCTTCTTTTTTATTATTTGTTATTTTGTCAAACATCCCGGAAAAAAATCAAAAATCACACCGTGTCGGAAGGAAGCTGTGCAGTGAAGCAGCTACACCACTTAAAAAGTGGCCCTGTGGGGACTGATGGTTACTTTCCCAACAGGCGAGGTGACCTTACTGTCCTGATGCAAATAAACAACCTGGTGTTGACTCAGTGGTTAGGGTAGCGGCTTGGGATTCTAGGGTCCTGAGTTCAAGCCCCGTCGGCCGCTGAATTAATACACCAGGGGGTTGACTCAGCCGTCATCCTTCCTAGGTCAGCGAAATGAGTACCAGTTCCAGTGTGTGTACTGGTAGAGAGGCACTGCATCAGCGACACAGTCGCACTTCAAGAAATGATAGCTACCCCGGCAGCTAAGCTGCCACACGACCACCATGCAAATAAACAATAACACAAAAAAGTTAAACAACAACAAACTATTATCAAATGAAACATTGTGCAATCGAGGGTTCTTGTTCATTATTTTACACATGAATGGAAGGAAGGACACAAGGTATATTGAAGCGGTTTGCACAAATTAAAATCTATTTTCTTATTTCCAATTCGCTTACTGCAGGTGCAGTGCTGCAAACGCTTGAAAATTTACTTGCACACATGATGTTTTCTGTGTATTTGACTTTTAAAATTATTCATCTCAGGGGTGGGTGCCAAAGGAAGGACCCACCCCAGGTGCCAAATACCCTCATCTCTTGGTACTCCTCTGATGAGACGGGAACACAGGAATGAGACTCCAAAGCCTCACTTTGTCGTCTTTGAGTTTAGTTTCCCAGCATGTCACGTGCTCCTTTTTACCCACTCCCTCTCTTTGAGACATCATTGGCCACAACCATTGGTCAACAAACAGAGGGTGGGGCTATTTGCCTCGTTCAACCACTCCCTGCACTTGCGCTTTCAGACGCCACGGGAAAATTGTCCTCAGAAGTGTCGATAATGACCGATGATATGACAGGTACAGTACTGTAATGCAACAAAACAAATTTGCTGCCCCCAAAAGTGCTGCTCGGGATGGCCACCCCGTTCGCCCCCCACCTCACTACACCAGTGTTCCTCAACACCCCTGGGAATACCTCTGGCTTCAGCTTCCCCTCCACTCCATCCTCTTGTTTGTGTGTATGTTGCACCGTCCATCAAACAGTGATGACTCTTTCCATCTCGTTCGCCGAAAACATGGACCAACTTCTATCCACTCATTCAAACTCTCTCTTCCTCATACATGGTGACTTCAATTGTCACCTCATGCCAGTTGGCTGGATGTAGGTACCTTTCTCACCTGCCATGGCACATCAGAAAAGGTTTTCTACAACTCATTGGGACTGATACAATTTGTCAACTTCCCGACCCGGATCTCAGCCAAGACTCTCTTTTTATGGAATCCAAGGCAATCTCCGTTCACGGCTCATGGACTTTCTTTCCTGTTGCAGTCAACACATGGCTCCATCTCTTCTGGATTTTATTTTGACCAATTTCACAGAAAATGTCTGCTGTTCTTCTTTTGCTCCAATCGGTACATCTGACCATATACTTGTTAAAGTGATCAACTCGTTGGCGGTTACTAGAGAACCACCTCAGTGCCGCCGAGTCTGGCCTTTCACTCAGGTCGACTGGCAGGGTCTCCAAGCAGCCATCAAACTTATAGACTGGCCTCCTATCGCTACTTTCTGCAACATCAACTCTTCCTGGGAATTTTTTCAAAGAAATTTGCTTTTTCTCATGCACAGATTTTTCCCATCTCGTCTTCAGTTATCCTACCCTTCCTCCCGCCCATGATATGTTTAAGCTTGTGGTGAGGCTGTTGTCCTTAAACAACTTGGAAACAACAACTCATGGAAGGCAAATCATACTGAAGGCAATCTCAGTTCCTTCAACAAAGCTCGGAACAAGTGTGTGTCTCCCCTCAATAGAGCCAGGAATCATCTTTCTAATCTCAAGTCTGAACTCTCAAACCTCTCTCCCTCCTCCAAATCCTGGTAGCATCCAGCTAAGTCTGTTTCTGGTGTATGTTCCCCTCCATCCTTTCCCTCACCTCAAATAGCTGCACAGCTCACACTGCACGTGAAATGGCTGAATACCTAAACGATGCATGTCCTTCTAAATCTTTTGTCCCAAAGCCATTTTTTTCTGTGCCCACCTCACACAGTGGCACCCAGCTGTTCCTGGACTCTATGTCCTTTTCTCCGAACAAGGTGGAGAGCTTGTTGTCAAACCTCGACTCAGATTCTGCAATCGGTCCAGACGGCATCAGTCCTCGTATCCTAAAAACCTGCTCTGCTGCTCTTGCTCACCCTCTCTCTGTTCTATTCACTCTCTCATTTATTTAAGGTCATCTGCTTGGAAATCAGCAAATATTACCGACCTGCAAAAAGGTGCAAAAACTGATACCTGCAACTATAGACCAATCGGCCTGCAACTAATCATCAGCAAGTTTATGGAATCCATCATTGCATCAGACAATAAATCCTTCCTCTTCTCCAATGGCTTAATTTCTGACCATACATTTGGATTCAGACCAGGTTA
Source organism: Eptatretus burgeri (assembly GCF_056783735.1). NCBI lineage: Eukaryota > Metazoa > Chordata > Myxini > Myxiniformes > Myxinidae > Eptatretus > Eptatretus burgeri. The sequence goes on along the minus strand of NC_140964.1, from coordinate 95,468,457 downwards.
TTCTACCCTGGACGTGCTGCTCCTGCTTTCCCAACAATGGATGGAGGTCCTAAATGCCAAACATGAGATCAGAGCCATCTCCTGAGACATATCGTGAGCTTTCGATATGGTCTGGCATCCCGCACATCCAAGCAGATTCTCTTTTTATGGTGTCCAAGGCAATCTCAATTCATGGCTCACGGACTTTCTCTCCTGTTGCAGTCAACATGTGGCTCTTAATAGCTCTCTCTCATCTCCTCTACCTGTCCAGGCTGGAGTTTCTCAAAGGCAGTGTTCAAGGCCCTGTGCTTTTTCTGATTTTCATCACTGATCTCTCCAACTCTCCAGAAAATCCTCCATCACTTTGCTGATGACTCCACCCTCTGTCATACCATCTGTCATCCCTCAGATCAGCAAGTAGCAGCCTCTTCACTCTCTGCAGATCTGGATCAAATTACAAGCAGATCAAATTGCAGATAAAGGTCAAACACTTGGAACATGTCCTTCAATCCTCACAAATCTCACACTCTAACTATGTCTCTCAAAAAGGGCCATCTGGAACCCCCTCCCCCCCCCCCAGTCTACTTTCTCAACAATTCTCTGGAAGAAGTCCTTTCATTCAAGCTTTTGGACATTACTATCTGAAATGATCTTTCGTGGGAAAGCCATATCTCCAAACTGGCTTCCAAAGCCAGTCGCCGACCAAGGCATCCTCCTTCTTGCAAAGTCCTTCCATGACACACCTGAGCTTCTATCCACTCACAAAACTTTCATCCGCAGCCTGACGGAGTACTACTCTCCCCTCTGGGGGTGCTACTGCCTCACACTAAATTGAGCTTCTAACCACACACAAAGCTTCCATCCGCAGCCTGACGGACTACTACTCTCCCCTCTGGGGGTGCTACTGCCTCACACTAAACTCAGCTTCATGCTGTGGAAACCAAGTCTTTTAGGATCATTGGTATCTCCCACGATGAAGCTGAGTTTTTTGGTCTCTCACTCTCTCACTGGAGGCAGGTCGGTTGTCTTTGTCTTCTACTGTCTCCTCTCTGGCCTTGCCCCCCTCCACCCCCACAATGTCTGTGTTATGTCCCTCTATAATTCTGCAGGGTGTTCAAGGTCCGTCAAAAAACCTCTTCTAGTGAAACTGTCAAAATCAAGAATCATTTCTCACCTTCACTCTTTCATTCCTCTTTTTTCTCACCTTTGCAACAAACTCCCACACTCTCTTCAATCCCACTCCTCCCTCAAGGTCTTCAAAACAGCTGTTCACCACCATTTCTTATCTGCCCCCATCCGAATTCTTTATTTATTTATTTTTTTGTTGTTGGTGGGAGGTAAATATGGGAGGTCATTTTGTTGTTGGTTTCGAGAGAAGGCACGAAACCCATTTGGAGGGGTGCAGGAGTTCATAGACCAGCTGGGAGCGTGGCTGTAGAAAGGTGAGTATCGATTAGAGGGCACCCCGGGCACCGGACTAGTCGGCCAGAGTAGGCCAAGGGTCCAAGTGACCGGGATAGTGTAGTGGGCATGGGTGACCCGTCGGAAATAGGACCCGTAGCGCCAAAATGCCACGTGGGCATGGAATGGGGCAATGCCAGAGAGGGCAACACCCCGCGTTCATAGGGAGCTGGTAGGCTCGGAGACAGCCTGCGGGCCCGGGGGTGCCATGGTTAGAGTTCAGCAGAGGGGAAGTTCCTGCCAGTGGAGCCACGCTGCCCAGCCACGAAATTGTGCGAGGGCAGAGTGAAAATTCGAGGGCTAGGCCCAAATTTAAAATGGACACCAACACAGGTGATGGGAATCATGGTTGTTAGAACCGATAGTTTAAGTGACAGGCATTTTGGAAAGCCCCGTGATAGTTCAAAAGTTAATAAAAAGCAGGTTAGTTAGGAGATGTACCCCTTCGCACCATCCATCCCTTCGCTCTCAGTAAGCTGCTGGACCCACCTTGGGTTAGATCGCTGAACTCTGTAGGAGGCCATTTTGAGGCTTAGTTGGGCCTCATGACAGGATGATAGTCTCTCCCTTTTCCACTCCAGAAAGGGAACATAGGGGCTGGGAGTAGGCTAGGTTGACAGGATAGGTTAGCCGGATAAAGACAGGAAGTGGGTTTGGGAGACGGAATTATAAAAGAAAAAGAAAAGCATCTAAATTTGGTTTGTGTTGCAAATTAAGGGAGTGGGTATGGACAGAGACAGGCAAAGGCGATAGGTTGGGGGGAGACAGTAGAGTAGGTCCGAGCCCATTTTCGGAGTGGCCGGCACCACCGCACTCCCTCCACAGAACTTCGTGGACCATCCCGGAGGCCGGCCAGCTTCACATGCCAGCCTGCTTGTGCTGCATCGCCTGGTCTGCATTGCCTTGCCTTACCATGCCTCGTTTGCCTGCCTCTGAAATAACCCCATGCCTGCTACCATATTTTGCATTTGCCCCCTGTGTCAGCAACCATCACCATGTGCGCCAGGATCATCGCCAAGCGTGTTTTGCAAAGACTGCCGTGCAGGTAACCACACCACGGGGACTGCATTGTGCAGCCCGTGCACCATTCTTGTGTCCATCCAGTTCATTTTCGTTTTGCATCCAGTCCATTTCTTTTTGTGCTCCTGCATCATCCATCCAGTTCAGTTCAAGGAGGAGCCAGGGACTGCATTGGGCAGCCGGCTACCTTCCTGTTCCTGCACAAGGGAGCCAGAGACTGCATTTGGGCAGCCTGGCTACCCCCCTTCAAATGGCCTGTATGGCCTGTGGGATGGCATATGGCATGCTGGGTTAGGGTGAGTTGCCTCCAGCAGCTGGAAAATGAAAAAAAGAGAGAAGGTTCAGTGACAAACGAGAGGGACCTTTTGATCAGGCCCTGAAGATGTCTGACCTTCAGCTGTGGAGCACTCACCCTCACATAACTATTGACTAACTTTGCCATGCCTTCTTTCCCACAGATGCCAGGTCCTGGGCCATGGTTCATGTAAAATATTAGTGAAGGTTGTAAATAAGTTGAACCTCACCTGCATGTTTGTGTGAGCGCTGACAATTTGGTTAAGTCCTCCGAATGAGTGTGTGAGTTTGTTTAGATAGTTACGAAGCGCATGAGGTTATTTATTTTTTGTGACATGTATTTGAAAAAAAAAAGAAAAAACAAAAGAAAAGAAAATGTCGCACTCAGGGATACGAAGGTAAAATGTACTAGGGGAAAACTTACACATGCTGGTCACACGAAAATTTGACGACTCGGGACGAGTCTGTAAAAAGGAGAGGGGGTAGTGTTACGAATTTGGAAGCCATGAGCACACAACATACAGGTCCTTTAGATCAGTTATATCGGTAAGCACATGTTGTCAGTTAGGGTCCTGACCCTAGTCTAATGGGTAATTAAATGTTCCTGCGCTGTGGAGTTATTTTAATAGTCAGGTTTTCTTTTCGTTTATTTTTACACCACTGACATCACCGCTGACGACACCGCATCATCCTCACCTTCACTTCGCTTCCTTCACCTCGCTCTGGCCAACGTCAGGGGTGGGCGGAGCCCCTGCAGAAACATGCAGCTCAACTCCTGTGTGAGGGGCGGTCCTTTGGAAAAAGGCAGAGTTCGGGGAGGAGCCACATGGCGGCCCTCGACCAATCGGCATGCAGCGTGTAGGGTGACCGTTGCTCGGCCAATCAGACTTCCCCGACTGTGTGAGGGGCGGTCCTTCGGAAGAAGGCGGAGATCAGGGAGGAGCCGCGAATAGGCCCTCAACCAATTGGCGTGCAGCGGGTGGGGTTACCGCCACTCAGCCTATCCAGGCCCGTGACAGGAGGAAAGGGCTCCGCGTGACGTCACCACACCCCCGAGCCAATCAAGGGGCTTGCCGCCCGTTTTGGCCAGTGAGAGAGACGAAGAGCGACTTTGCGTGCCAAAACCAGCCAGTGAGAGAGGGAGGGTCACGAGGAGGCGCCCCCCCTTCCGAAGCGGGGGGGGGTATAATTATAGGCGTGGTCTGTGCATTCACGCGAGTTGGTTCTGGGTCTGGCGCGGTGTGCGCGTTGTTCTCCTGTCGTTCTCCGCTGGTTCTCCAGTTGTTCTGGAAAGTGTCTGCACACATTGGGTCTTCTCCCGCCAGCCTTCGCCCCACCGACTTCTGGTATCGGAGCACTCTTGTTCGTCGTCCTGGCCTTGGTGATCATCTTGGCTGTGGCTGTCGTTCTCCTCCTCCTCCTCCTCCTCCTCCTCCTCCTACACAGATCGGGTCACCTTAAAGACCACACAAGGTGGAAAGGTGCTGATGTGCTTCCCCCATTCCCCACCTATTGTAAATAAATACCCCTATTTGTTCAATGTATCAGATCGTTTTGTGTTTCTTTCATTGGTTCGACATGATGTGTGATTGAGAATTAGTTAAAGCTGTTACGGCCCTAAGGGGACATTTGGACCGACGGTTCTTGGTGATTCAACCTCTCGGAATCGCACACGGAACGAGCGCGCTAAGCGGCTTGTTTTCGTATGAGTTCCGTCGAGGGTGAAATTCCCCGGTAGTTGGACCACATGGGTATTTAGGTAAATTGAAATTTGCAATCGACCCTACCCCACGTTGTCTACCCATTCGCGAATTTCGGTCCGATAGAGGACCCGTCGACTCCGGACTTATCCGGGGTGATGATCTGAATTCCGGGTGGTCAGTCGAGCCGACTTGCGGCTCCATCCAGTGGTCGTGCCCACGGCCGACGTCCCGGCCCTGCAACAGTATTACGTGTCCTCATATTAATCTGTCAGATATTTCTGACACATAAATGACAGCAAGAATGCTTCAACAAAATTATAATTTTTGCATTCAAGTATACCTACAAGAAAAGGGTGTTAGATTTTACATTCCTTATGAATTGGAACATAGACACGGGCATTTTTCAATTAAAAACTGGCCTTATACTGATTTTTAAAAAACCCACAAATAGAGATTTGATTTAAATATAAATAAAAATGAACTTCTAAAGGTGATGAAATATAATACTCTTAAAGAAATCATCAACAAATCTTATTGGTTTCCTATTATGAGAAAAATAATTGTGGATTCAAGAGTATCACATAATCCAGATGAATATATGTATGATATTCTATAGGGTGAAAGTGGTTCAAGGATAGTAAGGGATGAGGAAGGAGTTTAGGAAACTGAGAAGAGAGAGAGAAGGAGGAGAGGGAGAAGAGAGAGAAGGAGGAGAGGGAGAAGAGATAGAAGGAGGAGAGGGAGACGAGAGAGAAGGAGGAGAGGGAGAAGAGATAGAAGGAGGAGAGGGAGACGAGAGAGAAGGAGGAGAGGGAGAGGGAGGAAAGAGAGAATAAATAAATATAAAAAAATGGAAACCAGTGAGATTATAAAAAGATCAAATGTATCACAGAAAATAAATAAATCTCAATGCACCGAGGAGGAAAACAAAGAATTAGCTGGTCTATTAGAAATATATGCGTCAAGACTATTAACATCGGTTTCAGGGAGAAGATTTAACAAGAAAGTGGAGATAAAGAATAGAAAGAAGGAAAAGATTTCTTATTGATGATGTTTGTGTCCTTGACTTTGATTAAAGTTTTACATTTTTTTTTTCTTAAATAAATGGAGGAGAGAGTGAAGACATTTCTAAGCATTCTTTATGTTTTAAAAATTAAGATTCAAATGTACATGTTGGAAACTAAAAAAGTTTTCGCACTCTGTAGAAATTTTTCACATAAATAAATGAGTTATTGTCTCAAATGTGAAAAGAAAGCCAAGAGTAAAAATATCTCGTCTGTTAAAAGTAACAAGCTCAAATGAGCTAAGATCCTCGTCCTCTTAATGATGACGTCAGAAAAACAAATATGACGTCATTGTGATGTATCAGGTTTGTGATAAATTAATTATCTGTGCTAATGCCCGGCTTGATTCCCGCAAACAAAATTCAAACAGCTTGCCTAGTTTCGGAGATAATGGTATAGGCGATTTTCATTAGCGGCGATATTATGACGTCAACTTTTTTTCTAGGAAGAATTTCCAAAATCGGAGATGGTTACTGCCTGCGCGTTGGCTTTCTGCATACACCTGGCAAGTTTCACGAAGATCCGATGAAAACTCTGGGTTGTGAAACAAAAAATGTCAAAAAATAGGAATGATGTCATAAAAGTTGATATGACGTCATAGCGATGTATCATATGTGTGGTAATTCATCTCTGCTAATGCCCTGTTCGATTCCTGCAAACAAAACTCAAAAAGCTTGCCGAGTTTCAGAGATAATTTTTTAGGCGATTTCCATTAGCGGGGATATTTTGACGTCATAACTTTTTTTCTCGGAAGAATTATCAAAATCAGAGATGGTTACTGACTGCACAGGGCATTTTTACACATATATATATATATATATATATATATATATATATATATATATATATATATATATATATATATATATATATGCCCATTCCCATTGCGACCATACTCTGTACAGAGTGTTGGTGCTGCCGAAGCAGTCTCCTTGGCTATTGGGTACAATCCTGGATGGGTCGCCACTCTGACGCAGGATACTCGAATGACTGAGTCATCCCAGCAAGCTGGTACTCATTTTGCCGACCTCAGAAGGATGGCAGGCTGAGTCAACCCACAGGTGTATTCATTCAGAGGGAAACGAGGCTTGAACTCAGGATCCTAGGATCCCAAGCCGCCACCCTAACCACTGAGCCAACACCAGGCATATATATTTATATATATATATATATATATATATATATATATATATATATATATATATGTATATATGTATATATATATATGTATATATATATATATATATATATATATATATATATATATATATATATATATATATATATATATATATATATATATATATATATATATATATATATATATATATATATATATATATATATATATATATATATATATATATATATATATACCAAGTTTCAGGAAGTTTCGATGAAAACAGTAGGCTGTGAAACAAAAAAGTCCACAAGAAGAAGATGAAGAACAACAACGTGAGTAACACTTAGAGATCCTCCACAAGGATCTAACAAGCTCGAATGAGCAAAGATCATCGTCCTCTTAATGATGACGTCAGTGTGATGTATCAGATTTGTGATTATTTATCTGTGCTAATGCCCGGCTTGATTCCTGCAAACAAAATTCAAACAGCTTGCCTAGTTTCGGAGATAATGGTATAGGCAATTTTCATTAGCGGCGATATTATGACATCAACTTTTTTTCTCGGAAGAATTTCCAAAATCGGAGATGGTTACTGCCTGTGCGTGGGCTTTCTGCATATACATGGCAAGTTTCACAAAGATCCGATGAAAACTCTGGGTTGTGAAACAAAAAATGTCAAAAAATAGGAATGACATAAAAATTGATATGACATCATTGTGATGTATCATATTTGCGGTAATTCATCTCTGCTAATGCCCTGTTCGATTTCCGCAAACAGAATTCAAAAAGCTTGCCTAGTTTCGGAGATAATTTTTTCGGCGATTTCCATTAGCAGAGATATTTTGACGTCATAACTTTTTTCTAGGAGGAATTTTCAAAATCAGAGATGGTTACTGTCTGCAAAGGGTATTTATACATATATATGCCAAGTTTCAGGAAGTTTCAATGAAAACTGGAGGCTGTGAAACAAACTAGTTTCGGAGGTAATGGTATAGGCGATTTCCATTAGTGGCGATATTATGACGTCAACTTTTTTTTCTAGGAAGAATTTCCAAAATCGGAGATGGTTGCTACCTGCGCGTGGGCTTTCTGCATATTCATTGCAAGTTTCACGAAGATCCTGAAATGAGAGCGAGAGAAGAACCTTCAGAGTTTAGGCTTTATTCCATTTGATTGGAGCCGCTTCTGCGGGCACACCGGGGAATATAGGTTTAGCTAGGAGTACATAAGCAGTAACGTATACATGTGCAATTAATCAACGCAGAATAAATCCGCGTAAGCACGGAGTTCGATATAATCTCCATTCTCACCAGTCAATGAGCACCTTCAGTCAACGAGCACCAAGTGAACAGCCGATGTAAATGGCAATGCCCCGGGGACAATCACCCCGTGCCGCGGAGACCTCCCCTTATACGCGAGACGCACAACATGTGATCCCGCGTCATGTCCCTCAATTCACCTCAATTCACCACATTCTCCCCACCTTTAAAATGCAACTAGGGGCCCATCTTACGCACCATGATTGCTTTAGCACTATAGGAGTATACATTTCAAGCAACACGGACTAATAGGTCTACAGAAGTATACATGCCAAGCAGTGATTATTTTGAGTTGTAGGAGCATGGAAATGAGCATCGATATATGATATAATGAGCATATAGGAGCATGAGCAGCGAGAATGCCGATAATCCCCTTTACAGATTGAGTCGTCGAGGGGGCCTTATTCGTCGACCTCTCCGGGAGTAAATGGCAGTTTCACTTGAGGGAGGCTCCCGATCCTCTTGGTGAGCCTCGACTTGTGCCGGTGATGACTCCTCGATCGCTCTCGGGTGGAACGCGGCAGCCCCGTCGCCCGGTGGAGTTCCTGGGGGGGGGGAACACCTGGGGAGGGGATGTCAGAAGGAGGAGTGCCAGAAGGCGGTGTACCTGCGGGAGGAGTACCTGAGGGAGCCAGATGGCGAACCGACACAGTGGTCTCCCTGCCATCCGGGAGCCTGACATGAGCATACTCTGGATTAGTGTCAATGAGTTCGACCCCCTCCACCAGGGGTTCATACTTGCTTTGTCGTACCGGGCGTTTCATGAACACTGTTCCGGGATGGGTCAGCCAGTTGGGCACCGTTTGACCGTCAACATAACGTCGCTGGTGAGTAAACATTCGTTCGTGAGGAGTTGCATTGGTGGACGTGCAGAGCAAAGAGCGTATGGAATTCAGAGCGTCGGGAAGAGTAACCTCCCACCGCTCGGGGCCCAGCCCTCTTGATTTCAACGCCAGAGTTACAGCTATCCAAATAACTCCATTATAACGTTCCACCTGCCCGTTACCCTGTGGGTTGTAACCCGTCGTTCGACTAGTTGCTATGCCGAGCTCTAGTAGGAATTGTTTTAGCCCGGCCGACATGAAACACGGCCCTCTGTCTGAATGTATGTACGAAGGTTTCCCAAACATAGCGAAGAGGTCAGAGAGACATCTCACGACAGTGCCCGAGGTCATATCCGAGCACGGAAATGCGAAAGGGAACCTTGAATATTCATCAACAACGGTGAATATGTATCTGTTGTCTGTCTCGGTCGGCAGGGGCCCTTTGAAGTCGATGTTTAGTCTCTCGAAGGGGGAAGTGGCCTTCATCAGTCTGCCAGATGCCGCGCCATAGAATCTGGGTTTTAGTTCAGCACAAACAGGGCATGAAGCATTCATTTGTTTAATATCTTCAACAGAATAGGGAAGATTTTGTCTGCGCACGAAATGTGCCATTCTGGTTACCCCTGGGTGGCAGAGAGACACGTGTAGGTCTTGCAAAGCCTGACTGATTGTTGCCGAGTAGTAGACCCGAGAGAAGGTATCTGCAGCAGGGTTTTCCTTCCCGGGCCGGTAAACAATGTCGTAACTGTAGCAAGCTAGGTCTATCTGCCATCTCATAATTTTTTCATTCTTAATTTTCCCGTTATTTTTCCCATCAAACATGAATGCCACGGATCGTTGGTCCGTCACGAGCGTGAAGTGGTTTCCCAGTAAATAATGTCTCCATTTCAGTAGCACTTCGACGATGGCGTACGCTTCCTTCTCTATCGCTGAGTGTCTCTGCTCGCTTCTAGAGAGAGTTCTCGAGAAGAACGCGACCGGCCGCCCAGACTGATTAAGTGTAGCAGCTATCGCGTGATCTGAAGCGTCGGTTTCCACCACAAAGGGCACCGAGCTATCGATCGATAAAACCACGGACTTACTGATATCATCCTTGAGGTTGTGGAAAGCTCTTACAACAGCGGCATCTGGTGGAAAGTTTTTGCAATGCACTAGGGGATGTATTTTCTCGGAGTATTGCGAAATCCATCTCGCATAGTAAGCGAACATGCCGATCACCCGGCGCATTGTCTGCAAGTCCTGAGGTGGTGGAAGCTCACGGAGCGGGCGCAATCGTTCAGGATCAGGCTTAATTGTGCCGTCGGCTATCGTGTAGCCGAGAAGGTCAATTGACCTTGCCGAGAATACGCATTTCTCGTAGTTGAGAGTCAGATTGTATTTTCTAGCAATGCTCAAGAATCTGTCCAGATTCCTATCATGTTCCCCCTGATCCCTACCGCACACTGTGACATTGTCCACGTAAACAAAAGTGTCTTTGAGGTTTTCATCTGAGATGATGTCGTCCATAACCCGTTGGAAGCAAGCTACCCCATTCGTGACACCGAAAGGTATTAAATTTTATCGAGGAGTCATCACCAGCACAAGTCGAGGCTCACCAAGAGGATCGGGAGCCTCCCTCAAGTGAAACTGCCATTTACTCCCGGAGAGGTCGACGAATAAGGCCCCTCGACGACTCAATCTGTAAAGGGGATTATCGGCATTCTCGCTGCTCATGCTCCTATATGCTCATTATATCATATATCGATGCTCATTTCCATGCTCCTACAACTCAAAATAATCACTGCTTGGCATGTATGCTTCTGTAGACCTATTAGTCCGCGTTGCTTGAAATGTATACTCCTATAGTGCTAAAGCAATCATGGTGCGTAAGATGGACCCTAGTTGCATTTTAAAGGTGGGGAGAATGTGGTGAATTGAGGTGAATTGAGGGACATGACGCGGGATCACATGTTGTGCGTCTCGCGTATAAGGGGAGGTCTCCGCGGCACGGGGTGATTGTCCCCGGGGCATTGCCATTTACATCGGCTGTTCACTTGGTGCTCGTTGACTGAAGGTGCTCATTGACTGGTGAGAATGGAGATTATATCGAACTCCGTGCTTACGCGGATTTATTCTGCGTTGATTAATTGCACATGTATACGTTACTGCTTATGTACTCCTAGCTAAACCTGTATTCCCCGGTGTGCCCGCAGAAGCGGCTCCAATTAAATGGAATTAATTGAAATGAGAGCGAGAGAAGAACCTTCAGAGTTTAGGCTTTATTCCATTTGATTGGAGCCGCTTCTACGGGCACACCGGGGAATACAGGTTCAGCTAGGAGTACATAAGCAGTAACGTATACATGTGCAATTAATCAACGCAGAATAAATCCGCGTAAGCACGGAGTTCGATATAATCTCCATTCTCACCAGTCAATGAGCACCTTCAGTCAACGAGCACCAAGTGAACAGCCGATGTAAATGGCAATGCCCCGGGGACAATCACCCCGTGCCGCGGAGACCTCCCCTTATACGCGAGACGCACAACATGTGATCCCGCGTCATGTCCCTCAATTCACCTCAATTCACCACAGATCCGATGAAAACTCTGGGTTGTGAAACAAAAAATGTCAAAAATAGGAATGACGTCATAAAAATTGATATGACGTCATAGTGATGTATCATATGTGCTATAATTAATCTCTGCTAATGCCCTGTTCGATTCCTGCAAACAGAATTCAAAAAGCTTGCCTAGTTTCGGAGATAATTTTGAGGCGATTTCCATTAGCGGAGATATTTTGATGTCATAACTTTTTTTTCTACGAGGAATTTTCAAAATCGGACATCGTTGCTGTCTGCGCAGGGTATTTTTACATATATATGCCAAGTTTCAGGAAGTTTCAATGAAAACTGTAGGCTGTGAAATAAAAAAAGTCCACAAGAACAACAACGTGAGTAAGACTTAGAGATCCTCCACGAGGATCTAAAAATAATAGGGTTATACAAAAAGTTACATGTTCGGTGTGTGGCTCAAAAGAGTGAATTAATCACCAAACACAAACAATGGGGAGATATGCAAAAGTTTTTATCAGGAAGTAAATTTACAACAACTGGAATACCAGGGGAATTACATCTACCAGGGTATTCTTTCTGTGGTCCAGGAACAAACTTCAATAAAAGAACAGATGAGGCCGACAATCCTAAACTGCGGAGCAAACGTATCAGTAGGGTTGATGAAGTGTGTATGAGACACGATATTGATTATGGAAATAGCACAACATTGGAAGAAAAACATAAAGCCGATACAGAAATATTGTATAATTTGTCTCTGATACAAAATCCAACCTTGAGAGAAAAAATTGGTTGGTTCATCGTGAAGAAGATGATCAGTGCTAAATTGAAACTTGGGCTTGGAAATTCAAAAAACTTAGAGGCTCTTATGATGTCATGAAGATTGAAGAGCAATTAGCTGATGAATTACATAAACCAATAATCACAACGTTTCATCGAAGGAAGGTTTATTCCAAGGAAGTTGATTATATCTGGTCCGCTGATTTAATTGAACTCAATTATGATAAGGGGTACAAGTATGCTTTAACCGTTATTGATTTGAGTAGTATTTAGGCATGGGTTGTCCCTTTGAAAAACAAAACAGGCAATACTCTTGTGTTAGCTTTCCAACAGATATTCAATAAAAGCAAGAGAAAACCTCAAAAATTCTGGACTGATGAGGGTATAGAGTTCTACAACAAAACATTCATGAATTTTCTTTAAAATAACATTACATTATACAGCACCTTTAATGAAGGAAAAGCGGTTGTTATTGAGCGTTTTAATCGCACTTGAAAAGAGACTATATAAAAAATTCACTCAGCTCTGTTCTCAACAATGGTTATCTTTAATTCAGGACATTGTAGATAAGTACAACGACACAATTCATACCCCAACGAAAACTAAGCCATCAGAAACATTTGCAAAATTAAAATATGAAAAAGAGATTAATGTCAGAAAGCCTAAGTTCAAAGTTGGTGATATAATAAGAATATACAGGTGGAAATCTCATTTTGAAAAAGGTTATACCAAGCGATGGACAAATAAACTTTTTTAAATTGTTGATGTCATCAGTACAGTTCCTTGGACTTACAAATTATGTGATTTAAAGGGGGAAGAGATTTTAGGTTCATTGTATTCACAGGAATTACAAAAGACAAAGATATATTGAAAAAAAACCCTTGGACTTACAAATTATATGATTTAAAGGGAAAGAGATTTTAGGTTCATTTTATTCACAGGAATTACAAAAGACAAAGATAAATTGAAATTTTTTTTGGACTACACCCCTTTTTTAAACTCCTCCCCTTTTTGACCTTCGCCCACACAAGCCCCCCACACACACAAGCCCCGCCCTCAAAAGCCACATCGACACAAGCCCCACCCACACAAGCCACATCCATGCAAACCCCACTCACAAAAGCTACATCCATACAAGCCCCACCCACATAAGCCCCACCCACCCACACAAGCCCCACCCACATAAGCCACATCCACATCCATCATATCCACATAATTAGTGATTAGTTTAGTTCCCACACACAACATGTTTATTTAATTAAAAAAATTGCTCCACCCACACAAGCCACATCCACCAAGCAACACCCACACAAGCCCCACCCACCCACACAGGCCCCACCCATGCAAACCCCACCCACACAAGCCCCACCCCCCTGTGCACCCCCACATTTGACCCACCACCCCCCTCATCCCACCCCACCCTTCCCCACACACACACGGGGAGGGGAGGGGAGAGGGATGAGGGGGGTGGTGGGTCTTTGAGGGAGCCCACCTACACCCCCAACCCTAACCCTCCTCCCCTCTCCCCTTTCCATCTCCTTTATTCTTTTCTTGTAATTCAAAATCAGATAATTATAAGGAAAGCATATATAATAAAACAAGAATCCAAACATTGAACAAATTCTTCTTTCGCAGCAGTCTGATGGTTTGTGATTTTGAAACTCGGTCAACATATTCTGTTCAAAACAAAGAGGGAAGAACAATTAGGGTATATTAAGATGATGATTTTATGATATTAATGAAATAATAAATATAACATTTACCTCCAGAAGATTGAGTGTCGTGTCAGATTCCTCCAGAAGATTAAGTTGTGTGTTTGACTAGGATGTGTTTGTGTCTTGGTTCATCCAGACAGGTGTTTCAGCTGAAAAAGAAAAAAATAATAATGAGTCAACACTCAAGAGAGATATAAACAGAGACACAGAGACAGAGATAGACAGGGAGAGAGAGACAGAGAGAGACAAAGACAGAGAGACACACACACACACACACACACACACACACACACACACACACACACACACACACACACAAAGACAGAGGGATAATTTCTCACCTTTGACTCGACTCATTCAAGGTCAGAGGATGTGAGAGGAGTTCTTTCCAGTCAACAAAAATGTCATTCAATTCTCTTCTGAACGATTGAATGTCTTTAAGGAAGTCATTCATTTTTTGCCACTTGTCGTGGAATTCAAAGGACTGAGTTTCCAGATCAGTTCTCAACGATGTTCTTATTGGGGACAACCTGTTCGAAAAAGACATACAATAGGGTCATTCCATGTCAAATCATCAAAGAATCTGCCGTCATCTATCAGATTTTTGTAAAACTTTGGGAACCAATTGGGACCCATGAAAAACGGCAAGAACTCAAATATTTTTGCTAACAGCCTCTTTATTAGTGATATCCAGACTAACGAACTTTGGACTAATTAGCACGACGTCGCAAATTCAAATGGCCATATCTCTAAAAGTATAACACCTAGAGAGCTGGTTTTGATGTCATTTTAAAGGTATTTTCATGCCCTATGAATTTGTCTGGGCAACATTTTCCTACCTCCAACCACAAAAAAAGTTATCACAAAATATAAACTTCAATCGTGAATCCCCAAAAAATGTATCCTTCAAATTTCCTCAAATTCATCTCAGAGGTACCTTATGATGTCAAGAAGCTTCCACATAAGTTTTGTGATGGGCACTCCAATAGTTTCTGAGATATGAGCAATAATGTACATGTACATATGGCATATAGGTTCGAAAATCAGCATTTGTAATGTATTATACAATCATTCTAACCTAGCCATGACAGGGAACACAGGGAACGACCATCAATTGCTTTGAAGTATCATATACTTTCATTTTCAACTGGGCTTGAGGGGAAGAAACAAGTGCTGCTGTTGCTGCATTGAAGAGGAAATTGAAAGCCTAAGTCAGGTTAGTGAACACTGTGTACTTGAACTCACTTATTGATTGCATAATACATTACAAATGCTGATTTTCGAAGCTATATGCCATACGTACATGTACATTATTGCTCATATCTCAGAAACTATTTGAGTGCCCATCACAAAACTTATGTGGAAGATTCTTGACATCATAAGGGATTCTCTGGGATGAATTTGAGGAAATTTGAAGGATACATTTTTTGGGGATTCACGATTGAAGTTTATATTTTGCGATAACTTTTTTGTGGTTGGAGGTAGGAAAATGTTGCCCAGACATATTCATAGGACATGAAAATACCTTTAAAATGACACCAAAATCAGCTCTCTAGGTGTTATACTTTTTGAGATATGGCCATTTGAATTTGCGACGTCGTGCTAATTAGTCCAAAGTTCGTTAGTCTGTATCTCACTAATTAAGAGGCTGTTAGCAAAAAATATTTGAGTTCTTGCCGTTTTTTATGGGTTCCAATTGGTTCCCAAAGTTTTACAAAAATCTGAGAGATGACGGTAGATTCTTTGATGATTTGACATGGAATGACCCAATAATTATTGGTTGTATAGTGATTTAATTCTGTATAAAACAACAAATAATGAATGGGTCCATGGATCTCACCTCTCATCTTGTGAAAACGATTGATATGCAAGGTCAGAGTTCTCTTCTAAATACTCCATTCTCTGAATAAGACTCAAAATTCTCTGAATAAGACTGAATAAGCACGAAGTTCGCTTTGGTAATAAATAGCCTCCTGTTGATGACATCATGGGAGATTACACAACAATTGGTTTTTCAGGGTGTGTCTCACATAGGAAATGAGTCGCATTTTGCTTCGGGCAAAGGAATTCGGTTCTCAAGCAGTCTGGCTCATTTTAACCCGAAAATGAAGCAGCTTGCTTTGAATTATTTTGAGAAAAAACTTACATAAAATAACACATAATGTTGAATTTGGAAAGATCATGAAAAATAAGAGCATTAAGAGAAGTTTATCATTTCATTTCTGCTCAACAAACACACTTAAACCAAGAACCAAGTTATTATTTGTGAATATACTAGATGGAAATGAATGTTATAAGAAAACTAAGTTATTCCCTCAAGCAGAACATGGACAAATATTCGTTGGTTCGCTCTTTGAGTGGAATGAAAATATGAAAGGGAAGAAGTACTTTAATCAGGGAGTCTCAATCTTTCATAGTCTCAATTTTACATTTGTTTGTATGGGAAGGGGAGGGGAGAGGTGGGGAGAAAATGAGTCTCAATTTTACATTTGCTTGTATGGGAGGGAAGTGGATAGGTGGGGAGAAAATCAGTCTCCTATTTTGAGATTTTGGGGCTTGAGTCAGAAAGTTTTTCCCTTTACCCCATTCATTTGAATGGGCGTCCCAGAAACCCCATTTATCATCTACTCACACGTGTCACATCATCAAAGTTATATCGTACTGTACCATATCTTCAATAAAAATTGGAAAGAGTGCTTGCTGTTGTTCTTTTATTTGTAAGCATTTTTAATGAAACTCAATTTTTAATGAAATTTGTAAGCATTTTTAATGTGCATTCGTATTGATAAAATTGAAAAGAAATTCCTTAAAAATCATGAACTGCCGAGAACTGATCTCCCTCTTTCCCATTGAAACAATGGCCTGATATTTGTGGATTCGACATTCGTGGACCTTTGCTTCTCATATTCGTGGTTTTTCCTGGCATATTTGCATGTTTTAGCGGGATTTTTTATTTTTCATTATGAATCACGAAACACCAGGAATCTGTCCGAGCTCGACTATAGTAAGTGTCGTGTGGTCTATGTGTTTCGAGTAGGTTAGATTGCCATGTAACAGGGACCTGTCAGAGTAAGTCATTTGTTACATGTGACGCTGAGGAGGCAGCGTATGTAATTTATAGACAGGGTAGACAGATTAATTATGGATGTGGAAATACCTCTTGGGTGTTGGCAGGGATAGCTCAGGACTTCCCATCGCAGAGGCACACATGTCACGTGTGCAAAAGGCGATTACGATCTCTCCCGCCAGTGTGTGCCAGCAATGGTGATGAAGTGGTCTATGGAGGACCGAATAAAATAATGTACATTTTTCTTGGGGCCTCCCCCATGGGTGACACCTCATCGGAGGACTCCACCCATGAGGAAGAAGAGAACTCAGCCACCGGCAGAGAACTAAGAGATGCTCGTGTGAAAGCAGGTCGAGCAAGTGGTCCATGGAGGAGCTTGTGAGATAGTTCGTGAGGCAGGGATTTATTGTGCTTCTCTCTGCAGGAGTTGGGGATTGACCCAAGTATGGATCACCCTTTGTGGTAAAAAAAAAAAGGAGAGAAGGTTTGCACTCCCCTTTACTTTGAGGAAGAAGACCAGGAGGCCTTGTCACGAAAAGGACAAAGAGGACCTCGAGGGCTTTTGAGGGCCTACTCGTCACTGACGTTCCTTGTGACTGGGTCACTTGATAGTGCTCCAGTATTCTTTATCTTTGGAGCTACCTGTTTCTGGCCCTGCTTATTACTGGCTCTTTTGTTTCACTCCTAGTTTCTCAAGCAGGCTGCATTGAGTCCTGCATCTACCCTGGGCATCATGGACAAATCAAAATCCTGCCTGCATTCATAACTTGTTGTATAAGTGTGTTCTGTGGTACCTAGAGTTGGTTAGGATTTGAGCTTTTATTTCTCACAATTGTAAAGAAGTTTGCTTGTTCCCATTCGACTCTTTGTGTCTTTTGACACACTTGTTTTTTTTAAGTTTATTATGGTGTATTGTCCACCTTCTTCCCTGTGCTATTCAATACAAAACAAATCCTTTAAAAGGTAAGAAAACATGTTCCACCACGTGCTTTTCGTGTACATTTGCCGTCGATTTTGGCTCATTTGAGCGACATTGGGGAACGGTAAAGTAGAGTAACAAGCTGGTAGGTGGCGATGGGTCGCCGAGCATGGAAACTGTAAGATATAGAGCAAAATGGATGTCATATAGCGGATAGGGAATCACCTTAAGATTATGCATATCAAATCTCATCCAGTTCCATCTTCTGATAACTACTCGGTATCCATTTGAATGAAAAGTACCGAAAATGCGGTTTGAAATCGGAAATCCCCAAACTTCGAGGGGGTGCTGTGGGTGAACAAAGATCTAAATCGAAAATCCGGCTCAATCGTTTGTGTACAATGTATTCCAGACGATTAGTGTGAATTTTCATGACCATCCGACCATAACCCTAGGAGGAGTAGCATTTGGCGCAAAGGCACCTCCAGCTCTCGCATATTATAGATTTTTGCACTAATTGACCTTTGACCCCTGACCTAAGCGAAATTGGTCAATATGTCCTGAGGAAAAGTTGTAGTACTCATTGAGTAACATGAACCTGCAAAGTTCCATTCGTATCGATGCACTCACCTGGTTGCTAGGGGGCCTTCAATTTTCACCAATTTTTGTGCATACCCTAATTATAGTGGGTGCTGCGGGTAAAGTATTCCATATATCACAAAAACCGGAATATATTTCAGAAAGCATCACCTGTAGATTATCCGTGCCAAATTTCATTACCCTACGTGGGATAATGGCTTTCGGAATTGATTTCGCGTGAACGGTACCGATTTTGAAGATTTTTCGGTTGTTGCTAGGGAACCAAAGCATCCCTAGCAACCATCACAATTTCCAAAGCACTTGGTCATAAGATGTACCTACTACCCGAGTTTGGTGAAAATTGGCCCACGTTTACTACCAATTATGCTGATGACAAATGAACAATCATCCAAACAAACATTCAAACAAACAGACAGAATTACTGACAATAAGGGTCACCTATTTTGGCGACCCAATAACTGAATGCAGTGCCATAAAAGACCGTTTGGACCATCTCTTGGTACGAAATGTCCTGGCTCTAAGGAATTCGGTTGACAGGTACTCGGATGTGACAATATTAATCCCCATGCTCTTCCAGCCAAAGAACGCTGCCAAAAGCAACCAAGAAAAGCTACACAAGATAAGCCCTTTGCTATTTCAAACCCTACCCGGGTTCCTCTACAGCTGCAGACATTCTCAAATAGTACATACATGAAGATCCAAATGCTATATGCTCCCTTAAACCACTGGAACAATTTCATCACCTGTTGGCGAGTTAACAGCAACAGCATGGACAGAAATGCAGACCGCTGAGGCTCCCAAGCATGTACCACGTGCAATGCCAATATCAGTTAGCATATAAATATCAAGACTCAATCATGTCTCTCACCTGTAATTGGAGGGAATTACTAATAATGATGGTGTAGAGATAGCGCAGTCACCTTTGAACTTTCTTGTCAATGTTTGATTGCTGACCAGTCTGACTGATGTGAGATTGATTGTTCACAGGAAGGGTATTACATCATCAAGTGCACAGTCCCTTGTGTGGATGTTGAGCTTATCCCGTCTGTTAGATAATAAGGTAAATTATCGTCAGCAACCTGCTCAAATTCTAAATAATTACCCATATCAGTACATGTCTATTACCTCCTACTTTGCCAGTCTGTTCTTGAAAAGCTTAGACCAAGCCTCCTCTTGGAAATCACTCTGCATTAAAGGAATCAATTTTGGCCAATAAAAAAAATGTCATAGTAGTCTCAGTCATAGATCTACATACTAACATCTGTTTAATGTGCAATATGTTGCTGTAATACAAATGTGGGACTGTATTATGTTTTCTCTGCAAAAGATGTGCATTTTTAAGATAGAGTGCAGAAATCCAAAAAATTGGATTGCAATTATTTGTGTAAATATGTCAATGGTTAGCTAAGTCCACCAGGTACAGAGTACATGCCTGGTTAGAAATTCAGAAGGTGGCAAGAGAACCAAAAAGGAGGGCATGTAAGATTAGCTGTTTGATCATGTCAGCTGAGTAGAGAGTCCAACGTCATGCCTAGAGGATATTTCAATGAAAGGGTAGGCCTCAGATTCAATTCCCGATGAACGCAGCTTGTCTCAATATGCTGAATGCCGAGGGATTCTCTTTATCAGACAAAAAGACAGGTCGTGTTTTTTTTCGTCGAAGCAGCGATTACATAACCGAATGATATCCAGACTTTAAGGGTGCTGGGATTATATATTTTTGCCAACATTGACACAAATATATCTATATTTTGCTGCAAAGTTGAGTGCAGGCTTGCTTTATTTCATGTCCTGCAGAGATTGCCCAGCATGATGCAGTTGCATTGCTTCTTTTGCATTTTACTAACATTTCTATTTTCCTGAAGGATAAGCTAGACTGCAACCTTTCGTACCCCCTCCCCACAATCCCCCACTGTCTTCCTCCGCACACACTCCCTTCCTCTTCCTGTGCAGCCCTTGTGCTTTATTCCATACCAGTGACAGTACGAGATGGGAAAGGTTAAGGTCCAGGAAACGAGCAATGTTACTGGAGTTGTGGCTCTCAATGTAAGATTCTCCATGAAAAGGGCATTCGAGACAGATTGAAGTTTCTTTTCGATATTTCTGTCTTATTTCATCATGTCCTTCCTTTCCTCTTGGCCCTTCTTTAGTTGCATGCTAGTGTCTTTTCCTTTATAGTTTTATATTGTTTCTCAATTGATCCATTTATTATTTACCACTATTCCTGTCACACATCATGCTTGCCTTTAGGATTGGCATCTGATTGAGAGATGGTTTAAAAACCAAACCCTTACCAAGATCACAAGGTACCTTATTGTTGTTCCATGTAAATTACTGTCATGTGATCAAAGCATTGACCTTTTTTATTGCCATCTCTGTCAATGATCTGTAAAGGGTCGTCGACATATCTCTCATTATGACTTGGCGAATTTTTTTTTCCAAGTATGTTGGTCTATAGCATTTGTCTGTTTGTTTGTCTGTCTCTTTGTCACACGATTTTTGGCCACAGTTTTCAAGCAATCCTGAATTTTTTTCTGTATGCAGTTCACTGCTCAAGGACAGCAACGCTTCATGATGGTGAAGGTCCGAATCCGGATCCGGATCCGGATCTATGAATTTTTTAAGTGATTCGTCACCATTGAGAGATAGGGCCAAAGACGATATATAGCACAATATCTCAAAAGATTATGGATGGATTCACACGAAAATTAGTGGACAGTTTGGGAGTGCCACAGTTTGGGACAGTTTGGAACAGGAAGAAATGATTCAATTTTGGAGAAGATATGAGAATTATTAAAATTTAACTGATTCTTCACCATCGAGAGATAGGGCCATGAACGAGATATAGCACAATATCTCGAAAGGGTATAGATGGATTTGGACGAAACTTTGTGGACAGGATGGGTGTGTGACAAGGACAAATCGATAAAATTTTGGTGAAGATCCGAATCCGAATCCAGATCCGAGATTTATTTAATTTTTAAGTGATTCTTCACCATTGAGAGATGGGGCTAAAAACTGCATTGCATATCTCACAAAGATGTGGACGGATTTGGATTAATCTTGGTGGACATGTTGGGTGTGTGACAACGACGAATTGATTAGATATTTGTGAAGATCCGACTCCAGATCCGAGAATTTTTCAAGTGATTCTTCATCACTGAGAGATGAAGTCCAAACTATGTATCGCATGAGATCTCAAAAAGTTGAGGACGAGTTATGACAAAACTAGGTGTATGAGTTGGTTCGGTGATGAGAACAAGCCGATTCGATTTTGATTCAGGTCCAGATTCAAATCCGACTTATCAGTGGCATACAAAATGTGAACGATTCAGTCTGGCAGAGGTATGTTCTCCACGGAGTGCTGTTACGTTTCGCCATGTGTCACTCGATGAGTGATTTTTCATTTAGCTTTTTGTTGCCTTCAAGGTCACAGTGATATGATAGTTTTAAATACATAGCTCCTAGTTCTAGCTAGACAATAAGTGAGGGATCAACTATAACTAATGTGGACTGTCCACTCAACAAGCTAGATACATTTTCTTTATTTTTCCACATATATAGCAGTTTTCAAAATTGAAACCTTTCTCGATGAAAGAACATTTTGCCATGACTTAGGACATACGTGTGTGTGTGTGTGTGTGTGTGTGTGTGTGTGTGTGTGTGTGTGTGTGTGTGTGTGTGTGTGTGTGTGTGTGTATGTGTGGGGGGGGGGAGCGGTGCCTAATGATTGCAATGATTTCAAAACGATTTGAAACATCTGAAAATATATTGATTAATTGATAACCATGATAAGATTTTGTTGGTCATGTTGGATGAGCCCCCATCTGGTGCCCTGGGACGTCTTTGCGAGCACCTGGAGAAGGGGGTTCATGTCCGTTGAGTTTACGCGGAGCTTCAGGACTTACTGATATAGCCCATTGTCGGATGGAATCGTGTCTGTCGCTGAATGATATTAGAAAAAAAACATGAAAAAAAATCTGAAAAGGTTCCCATGTCTATCTGAGAAGCATCACAACTTTGTATTCAAAATGAAAATATCAAATAGAGACAAAATTTCGGCCCGAGGTGCATCTCAGTCGACCTTGTGTTGCCCAGCAATGGCAATATTAATGCCACCAATCACCCTCTCCCTCCCTCCCCATGAGATACGTTGGAAGCTGAGAACTCAAATTATGGTCTGCAACATAATTTTGAAATGGCGCATAACCTTTAACCTGTTTTACCAAAAATTGAATCAGTTCATCTTTGTATTACAGGCTATACACGTGCCAAGTTTCACTGAAATCTCTTCAGTGGTTCTCGTCATTGCGCTAATACAAAACAATGGACGGATGGACTCACAGACAAATGGACAGACAGCCGGGTGCACAACCCAAAAACATAATGATGAAAACCTTCGGTTGTGGAAAAAAAAACACAAGGGCAATACAGTTCAAAGTGCCACAGCATGATGGACATGACTCTCAATACAACACCAAGTGGTGGGAGCCTGCTGTGGAAATAGTGGCATGAAATGATCGACTTGATATTAAAACAAAAAGATAAATTATAAAACTCCTCCTTCCTTCCAGCTCTACCTTTTATTTAATGATTTTTCGTTCCAACCCCCACACATAAACAACAGCGCAAGGACACACAAGGTAATTGGACACAGGCGGAAAGCATTTGGCCCATCAATTCTGCACTAACTGCATCTACACCATGTCAATTCAGTCTAACAGTTTATCAACATAAATTCATTAGTGGAGGGGACTGTGAAAGATTGTCAGTGGGGATGAGAACAATGATGCAACCACAGATATCACCCTTGTAATATATATATATATATATATATATATATATATATATATATATATATATATATATATATATATATATATATATATATATATATATATATATGCATATATAACAAGGGTGTGTACAAGGCTGTGCATATTTACACATGTATATGTATACCACATCTTATATATAAACACTATTAAGTGTCAATGTGTGTGAGTGTGTCAGGGTGTCTCCTCCATAACTCCAAAACTATAAAACCTATTAGCCTGAAACTTTGCACGTGCACTAAAAAAACTCCAAGGAAGTGCAATAGTGAAAATTGTGTGTTTGGGTTAATTAAAACACCCCTTTTCAACATAGATACCGGCACTATTTAATTATATTCTTCATCAGGCGAT
>NC_140964.1:95357354-95442354 GCF_056783735.1 Eptatretus burgeri | reverse complement strand
TGGTTTCGAAAATGTGTTCGCAGCTTCGAAGATGAACCAACGAGTTGTTGTTTTTCTTTCCGAGGAGCGCGACGTCACTCAGGCGGTTGAAACCGGTTTGTCTTTACCGCCAGATATTTTCGTTACCGTTAGTATGTTGGACTCACCAGCGGTGAAAATCACTTTATTTAATTTGCCGCCTTTCGTTAAAAGCGAACAGATCTTGTCCGTTTTAAAACAGTTTGGCACGGTGGTGTCAAAAATCTCCATGTGTCCTTTTCGTTTGCGTTCGGATTCCACAGTCCGCCATATTATGACCTTCCGGTGGCACTGTTACATGGTGTTAAAAAACAACGCTCAATCGCTCAATGCCTCAGCAACGTTGGGAGTTAAAAATCGAAATTACCGAATGTACATCGCAACAGAGACAATGACGTGTTTCACATGTGGTGCCTTCGGACATTTAAAAGGTGCTCGCCCGAAGTATATATCCGGTGGCACATCTAGACAGTTAGGAACAAACGCCGATCCTAGTGGCACATCTAGAGTCGATATTAGTAATAATAATGGCGCATCTGCAACGGGAGATCGACCTTCACATTCGAGCGCGGAAACCAATAATTCCCTGGCTGATGACGCGGGTTTTATCACTGTGTCCTCCAAGAGGAATTATAAAAGAGGAAGCGGAAGTGAGGACACACAGGCGAGCTGTTCGAAAAAGATAGCGCCATCGAATGAACGCAATGTTTCCATCCTAGAAACAGAAGCTCCTCCAGCTGGTCCTCTGCTGCAGAACAGGTTCAGTGTGTTCGCTGAAAAGGGAGGAGACGTTTCCGTTCATTCCTCTCACGAACAAGGACCGAGCGCAACGCCCCAAGATGTGGTCACTGCCCTGGTCACTGACATTAAAATCAAGAACCACGAACCTGCTCTTGTCGCGCGCCCTGCTGAGGACGAAGTGTCTGAGGTAATGGAGGAGGAAGAAGTGACAGCCCCAGAGGGAGAATGCGAAGCCTCCGATACAAAAACGGTAATCCCTGTTACGGTCTTTAAAACTCCCGCTGTGGAAACAGCTTCACCTTTAGCAGAAGGCGATTTTCCCGTTGTGAGAGCGACTTCAGTGTGTGAGGAGAAAAATAAAAACCATTCAGATTACGACTCAGATGGGGCCTCGTCGTTTGCCTCTAGTGCTGGTAGCGAGGTCTGGAATGACCCAGCAATAGCCAAGGAACTGGAGGGTGATGATGATTTATCACCCATGGAAATTCTCCAGTTTCTTCAGGACACTTTTAGAAAGAAAAACGTTAAGATTATAACCTTCCCGAACCTGTCTGGCTTTATAACCTCTTCAAGACGTCTCCTCCCCAAGGCTGAACAACTTGGTGTGACCGAGTCACAAGTATTTCGCCTTAGGAAGTGTGTATTGAAAGCTCGGAAAGAACTACAAGCACAACCCAACTTCCCTTCACCTGATAATCCCTCCCTACCTACACCATGACATTTTCTGTTGTAACTTTAAATATAAATGGGGGACGTTCACCCCTGCGCAAAGCTCAGGTAAAGCTGCTTGTCGAGCAAAAACATTTTGATGTTGTTCTTTTGCAAGAGACAACATGTAGCTCTTTGTGCTCGAGCGAATGGACTCGCATCATGAAAGGACAATGGTTCTTTGGTAGCTTGACCTGTCCTCGTGCTGGAGTGGCTATTTATTTAAATCCCTCTTTCTGTCCTGAAAATGTCACTTTCAAGGAGATTATTAAAGGGCATTTAGTTTAAGTTAATTTCCTTTATAATGGTTATAAACACACTTTAATAAATGTATATTCACCTAGTATAAGCACAGAAAGACTAGTTTTCTTCACACAGTTGTAATTGTTCCTCACACACCTTGATTTTGATGGTCTTGTTTGTCTGTGTGGGGACTTTAATTGCACATTGTATCCCACCCTTGATCGTAATGGAGAAGAGCCCCACCCACCAAGTACGGCACCCTTAAAGAGGGCATTGTCCAAATTCTCCCTTATGGATGTATGGAGACTCCAGAACCCATCTGCATGACAATACACGTGGTGCCGATGTGCAAATGGCCGGCTATCTCTTGCAAGGATAGACAGATTTTACATCAATAACAACTCTTTAAATGTCATCGACCATGTTGACATCACCTCAAGTGGCTTTTCGGACCATCACATAGTTGTTCTTCATATACTTTCCCCGGTTCGAAATCGTGGCACTGCCCATTGGACCTTCAATGCGAGTCTTCTGCAAGATGACGCTTTTCCTGTCGCCTTCCGAGCCTTTTGGGAAGCTTTACAACTATGGAACCTTCCTACTCCTGCCTCGCACAATGGTGGGACAATGCGAAAACCCATATCAGGACCTTTTGCCAGCAATATAGCAACTTTTGTACCAAGAATGAATCTGCGCTGCAATGTCTAATTGCTAAAGAAATATTGTCTCTCCAGTCAAGCCTTCAAACTCCCAGTGCTGAAAGGACTAGTTCTCTACTAACAACGAAGAAAGCCCTCCTCGCTCAACTCTGTACAAAACAAGCCAGAGGGGCTCTAATAAGGCTGTGAATGGAGAACTACAGCTTTATCGATACTCCTTCCAAGTTTTTTTTTTTTTTGCGTTAGAAGCGCAAAAAAAGAGAAACCAGCAAATAACTTCGCTGCGGGCACCAGGAGGCCGAGCAATACACGATCCAAAAGACATCAGGAGCTTGACCAAACAATACTTTTCTCACTTGTATTGTGCCAGAAACACTAAGGAAGACATGATTCGTTCCTTAACCACCTCTTTGCCCACCTTGTCTGAATCTGCATGTCAAAAACTTGACAAGGAAGTGACTCTTGATGAACTTTCTATTGCTTTGCAAACTTTGCCGATAGGTAAAGCTTCTGGACTTGATGGAATCCCTGCAGAGTTTTACAAAGCCTTCTAGGATTTGTTGGGACCTGAGCCGCTTGACCTCCTGGTTGATAACCTACGATCAGGCTCGTTACCACTTAGCTGTCGCAGGGCCATACTCACTCTCATACCTAAGAAAGGAGACCTCCAGCAACTTAAAAATTGGCATCCCATTTCGCTCCTCTGCACGGACTACAAGATTTTCTCGAAAGTTCTTGCCAACCGCCTCACACCTTTGATTGAGGAGATTGTACACTCCGATCAATCTTATTCCATTCCTAAAAGGGCAATACACGATAGTATTTTTATTGTCCGTGACATGATCGATATTTGTATTGCTGAACATAGAAATGTTGGTCTGGTGTTTTTAGACCAAGAAAAAGCTTTCGACACAATTGATCATTCTTATCTTTTTGCTGTTTTACGGGGGTTTGGTTTTTAGGAAAATTTTACTTGCTATATCAAAATATTGTATAATAATATTTTTAGTGTGCTCAAAGTAAATAACATCTTAAGCCAGCCTTTCCCTGTTGCCAAAGGTATCCGTCAAGGGTGCCCCCTGTCTGGCCTTCTATACTCCCTATCAATTGAACCTTTACTACATTGTTTACGCACGCAGCTACAAGGGTTTTATCCTCTGCCATTAGAAAATCCCGTAAAAACTATTGCTTCTGTGGATGATCTCTGCAAAATTGTGCACTCAGATAACGATGTTCGTGCTTTGGTTGAATCTGTCAAGGAATTTAGCCTGGCTCGCTCGACTAAAGTTAATATGGAAAAGAGCAAAGCTTTTTATTTAGGTCCACATAATGAGACTCCCCCTCCAACCCTGCCAGGGCAGCTTGAATGGACCAATGAAGGAATACACTACCTCGGTGTCTTTCTTGGAATTCCAGTTTTTATTTCAAAAAACTGGGAATCGCTCATTCGCAAAACTGAGCAGCGGTTAACAAAATGGAGGGGACTATTGAAGCAGCTTTCCTACCGGGGTCGTACTCTAGTCATTAATAATCTTGCGACATCAATGCTATGGCATGTTTTTAATGCACTGCAGGCCCCAGCTTTTATCCTAAGAAAACTTCAAAGTCTTTTTCTGGACTTTTTCTGGGGGAAAAGCACTGGCTCCGGCCAGGAATACTAAGCCTACCGACTGCAGAGGGTGGACAGGGCTCATAGAGGTAACGAGCAAAGTGATGGCTTTCCGCCTCCTTTCAGCACGAAGGCTTCTATACTCCGACATCTTATGGAAAGCCTTTGCCCATTGCTTGCTTAAGCAAGCTGGGAAACTTGGCTATGGTGAGGAGCTTTTTCTTCTCAACACGAAGCACGTGGATATGACATTGGTCCCTCTGTTTTACCGAAACATGCTGGAAGCATGGCAGGCGTTTTTTTTTCGCCGTGATACCAGTGCTTACTCCCTTCAGATGTTTTTAAAGGAACCAATATTTTTAAGTCCTTTTTTAATGGGGTCTGTAGTGACAGATATTTTATGCAAAAGTTCATTGATGTCGGCGTTACCAGAGTTGAACACCTCAGGACCCCCCTTGTACATAGATGGAAGCCAGCTGCTGACATTGCCATGGCCACCAGTGTGAGGTCCATCAGAGTTATTGGCAGAATTTTCTCTGTGATCCTACGGACCTTTAAGCAAACCGGGTTAAAATGGGACCCAGACATTGAAGATGCCCTCCATCTTTCCCAATGTCCTTTCCCAAATCTGTTAATTTTATTTCAAAGTTTTATGCCCTTTAACCGGATGGAGAAATTCTCATTGTACAATCTATGTGTTCTCACCCTTTTTCCTGACAAACCTGCAGAGCCACAAGATCATTGGCGAGCGCTGCTTCAAGCTAACCATTCCACTACAATAAAATGGCAAGTGATGAACAGAGAACATATTGTCAAGCGCTCGGGCGATCTGCAGTGGTGGCTGGCGCACAGCATCCTGCCTTGCAACGTCCTGTCCCACCATATATGTCCTGAACACTCGGAATTGTGCCCCTTTTGCGACACCCCGGAGACCATTTTTCGCATTTTCATTGAATGTTCAAGGTTGGCCTCGCTTTTTGGAACCATGTCACGTGTGATCCCGGGGCTCGGTTTGTCTTTTACACATTGTGTTTTTATATTTGGTTTTAATGTCTTGTATCAATGTAAAAATGAATGTCTTTTGGCAAACTTTTTGTGTTCTGAAGCATAAACTTGCCATTTCTTAATCGAGCAAGCGAAAATTGCAGAACACTGATGTTTTAGCTGATGACGTCTTAACTATTTTTAAAGCAGTGATTACGTCGCGTGTTCTTTTTGAGTTTGAAATTCAAGTTCCTGCTTTATTTAAAAACCGGTGGTGTGTGAAACAATCCTTATGTAGCATGGTTGGTGGTGCTCCAAGAATCAATTTATAAATTTAATATTACCTCTTTGTTACCCCTTCCTTTCCTGGTTATTTATTTTGATGCTTGTACTAACATACTTCACCATGTGAAACTTGAATTTTCTCGTAACAAAGGGGAGAAGTCTCGCTCTCGCTCTCGCTCTCGCTCTCACTCTCACTCACACTCTCTCTCGCTTGGCACGCACGTGCAAATGCAAGGGGCTGTTGCTCAGTCTCCGGCGGTACGTGTGGTGCCTGTGTTGCTTTCTCTCTTCTTATCATCTTCTTCTCCTCTCTCTAATGTATTTTTTGGGGGTGTTCCTTGTGTATAAACTTATCAATGCTTTATCGACTACTTGAAAACTGAATTGGTTTCTTCTCTTCTTTTTTTCCACTCTTGTATATAATCCTTTGCTTTGTTCTATTGAATTTTTATCCTTTATATTTTTTTTTAAAAGGACATAAAAGTCAAAGTGTGTGTCTCTCTCTCTCTCTCTCTCTCTCTCTCCCTCTCCCTCTCCCTCTCCCTCTCCTTCTCCCTCTCCCTCTCCCTCTCTCTCTCTCTCTCTCTCCCCCTCCTCTCTCTCTCCCCCCTCCTCTCTCTCTCCCCCTTCCTCTCTCTCTCCCCCCTCTCTCTCTCTCCCCCTCCTCTCTCTCTCCCCCTCCTCTCTCTCTCCCCTCCTCTCTCTCTCCCCCCTCTCTCTCTCTCTCCCCCTCCTCTCTCCCCCCTCCTCTCTCTCTCTCCCCCCTCCTCTCTCTCTCTCTCCCCCCTCCTCTCTCTCTCTCCCCCTCCTCTCTCTCTCTCCCCCCTCCTCTCTCTCTCTCCCCCCTCCTCTCTCTCTCTCCCCTCCTCTCTCTCTCTCTCCCTCCTCTCTCTCTCTCTCTCCCCCCTCCTCTCTCTCTCTCCCCCCTCCTCTCTCTCTCTCCCCCTCCTCTCTCTCTCTCCCCCTCTCCTCTCTCTCTCTCTCTCTCTCTCTCTCCCCCTCCTCTCTCTCTCCCCCTCTCTCTCTCCCCCCTCCTCTCTCTGTGTTCTCAAGGCACATCCTGGTCTACCTCGCTGGAGTCTGAAGCCGCCATGCTTTTTTGGCCTGCTCAACCTTCCCTTGACCTGGGGTAGGGCACAACGATTTCTTTACGATAAAGGTTTTTTTTTCACTTTCCTCACTCATTATCGAATGCCTGTTCATCATAGGTATGAATCGCTGGGTACATTGCAATGCTTATGAAGGCCATAGACGCCATTGTTCGTGGCTTTATTTTGTTTCTGCACATGCCATAACCTTCAGAATCTCTTAAACTAAGCTGAATTACAAAATTTAAGCTCCAGATTTGAACTTAGCTGCAGTTCTGTGCTAAAAAAAGGTGTTCACTTGTCTAATTCCGACATTGTTTGGACATTCGGACACAGCTATCACTTGCCAACCATTTAATTGGAATGCTTGCTTGAGTGCTTAAGCTGCTTCCCAAGTGCCCTTCAGTGGACAGCATTTCAATTTGTTTCCCAATTGGGTTGTACAGTCAGTAGTTGCTCCAAGGTAGAGGTACATATATGGGTATATTTGGATCTGTAATTTAGGGACTCTCCATGGGTGTGGGGTATGCCTGCATACTTGGTTACGTGGGCATCATGGTGGCAGTTTCAGTTTGTAGGTTTTAATTTTTAACCTCAACAGAGTAAGAGCGATCACGTTTTCCTTTGTCATTATGACAGTTTCCAAAGTAATTAGTTATTTTATATGATGACTTGGTGTGCTATTTCCTTGTAAGTTTCAAAGCAAAATACATTTAATAACACCCAATTTCCGAGACGTTTGCCGTATTAATGTGTTTTCTCAATAAGAGCCTAATTTTTTCCACCTGTCACATGACATTTGTATGTGTGTTCTTCATAAAGTATAACATATTCTCTGCTAATTCCCCAACCCCCACTACCCCCACACCTCTCTCCCTTTTTTCCATCCTCAATCCACTCCCTCCTAATACAGTGCAGCATCCTCCTACACCTCAATCTCTCTTTCTCTTTCTCTCTCTTTCTCTCTCTTTCTCTCTTTTTCTCTCTTTTTCTCTCTTTCTCTCTGTTTCTCTCTCTTTGTCTCTCTTTCTCTCTCTTTCTCTCTCTTTCTCTCTCTTTCTCCGTCTCCCTCTCCCTCTCCCTCTCCCTCTCCCTCTCCCTCTCCCTCTCCCTCTCCCTCTCCCTCTCCCTCTCCCTCTCCCTCACCACCCCTTCTTTTTCTCTTCCCCCCACCTTATATACCTGTAGTCCGGATGGTGGTTATGTCTGGAAGATGTTTGTCTCCGGATATGTCCAGGTGGTGTTTGTCTCCGGACGTGCCTGGGCGGTGTTAATGTCGGGACAGGAGTTTGTCTCTGGACGTGTCCAGGTGGTGTTTGTGTCCGGACGGGAGTTTGTCTCTGGACGTGTCTGGGCGGTGTTTATGTCAGAATGGGAGTTTGTCTTCGGCCGTGTCCGGGCGGTGGTTGTCTCTGGACGGCTTGGCTCTGGACACATCTGGGTGGTGTTTGTCTCTGGACGTGTCTGGGTGGTGCTTGTGTCCGGACTGCGTTTATCTCCGGATGTGTCCTGGCGGTTTTTGTCTCCAAATACCGTATTGCATAATATAATTTTTGTACTTCTATTTTATTTTATTTATTTTGTTGTTTTGTTTTGGTGTTTTTGTGTTTTTTTGGGGGGTGGGGGTAGCAGTAGGGGTGGTTGAACAGTTTGTCGGGTGAGGAATGAACAAACACAGAAAGCGCATTCTTTTTTGCCGGAAATTTGCAGTGGTGATCAGAAATTTGAAAATGACACAAAGCTTGTTGGTAATGTAGATAACATAGAGGGAGATGATCAGATTCAGGAAAGTGTTGATACTTTAATAGAATGGCAAAAAGTTTGGCAGGTGGAATTTAACATAATATAATGTAATGTGCTAGGGATGGGTAAGCATCATGAAAACAGGGCTATATAATGCTTGCTGCAGTCTTGGAACATGTCACATTGAAGAAGGATCTGGAGGTGGTAATATATATGGAGGGTAGACAGACAGCATAGTGCCAAGCAGACTTAGGTAAAGCTTATAGTGTTTTGAGTGGTATTTGCAGTTGGATGGAGGAATGACATAGCTGCCAAAGAGAGGGTTCAGCATGGAGCGACAAGATTGATTCTGGGGGGTACCGAGATTATGTTGGCAGGGCGAATGAAGGAGGAAGAATTTTTGACATGAGAAAGGAGGTGATTACGAAGAGGTTTCATGGAGATGTTTAAGATAATGAAGGGGAGCTTCACATTCAGATCATTGTCCGAGTGCTTATGTGAAAAAATTAGGGAAGAAGAGTTATTCAGAAAATGGATAGTGACACGACCATGAAAGGCAGTCAGAGAGTAAAAAAGAAACAAACATGGAGAGTCAGGACTGTAGCTTAATGCATGATATGAGTTGATTTACAAGGCATTTCAATACAGGAGGAGGAAATCAGGCCCATCAAGCTTGTGGAATGGTTATCATTCTCTGGTTGTTTCTCCATGCTCTATCCTTTTAAATACTGAGCATCAAGCAAGGAAGCAGCACATACCATTTTTAAAGTCTCTGGTATGACTCGCACCAGGGTTCCAATTACCAAGCTCCCACAGTCAGAGCAAACGTTATAATTATTATTTCACCAATTCTGACATTTTAAAGCAGTTGACTTTCATTCAGAGAGTAGTAAATATATGGAATAGTCTTCCAGAAAAGGTAGTCATAACACAGACAGTAGATAGATTTAATTTTTAGTTCGGTTGAATCATCGGGTATTGGCAGGAATGATTGGTAGCTGAGGTACGAATCACTGATTGGATCATGATTAATTGTGTTGTCCATGTCCTGATGACCCAAAAGACTCCGAGGACCCAAAATACCCAAAAGACTCCAAAAGAACCAGAAGTCCCCAAAGACACAAAATATCTAAAATAAGACCCAAGATACTCCAAACACCTAAAAGACCCCAAAGACCCAGAAGACTCCAACGACCCAAAAATGTGACTTCAGTTTCCTAACACCCGCACCCCCCCCCAAACACACACACACACACACACACACACACACACACACACACACACACACACACACACACACACACACACACACACACACACACACAATCCCATGTCCTTAACCCCTCCCACCACACCTAAACTCTTTGCTCCCCTCCCCTTTCTTGAAATCCTCAATCCCAACTCTGTCCCCTCTCTGCTCTCCGTCCCCCAAGCCAACGCTGTCATCCCCTCCCCATTTATTCTGCAAGTCCTCAACTGTCTCAAGTCCCATCCCCTCCCCCTCCCCTTTCCCAACGTCTCAATTTCCATCTTCCAACTCCATGCACCCTCACCCATAACTCTTTGTCCTCCCCTCCCCATTTCTTCCTGTTCTTAACAACGTTACACAAATACACACAGGGAACTTTGGCGCATGAGACGGCCATTCGGCCTATGATGCCTGCGTTGTTCCTGTTCCCGTTTGTTAAGAACAATGTTAAAATTAAATAAAGATGGAACGTTCAATTCACAATTCATTCCGCCTTTTTCCCCTTGTCCTCACTATAATTAATGGACATGTGTTTGTGTGTTTGCTTGTTTATTTGTTTGTTGCGCTACTCCTATAGTTGTGGGCCAATTCCATCCAGACTTGCTACGTTGGATCAGCATGACCCCATTTAATGTACAGTGGTGTTTTATCTTTGCCGGTGGTCTTGGTGGGAGGGGGGAGGGGGGCACACAAATTCTCTATGTAAATGTGTATCGTGTCGTGCCACCTCCAGGTGAGGGAGGATATACAAAGTTTCCGCCATTTACAGGACAGTATTCCTGTCTCCACGTTTTCCAGTACAGTGAGGTGTTTTGAATTATATGCAGTAGGAATGTTTTTGCTTCATGCACATAACTTCATGGTTTTTTTGCCGAAACAGAGCTGTCAGTTGCCTATACACCGCCCAAATGTGTCAGAAGTATGTGCCAGAAGAACGTGTTGCATGCTTGGAACAAGATCGCCCAGAGGGCACGTTCTCTGCTCGAAAATGTGGAAGCAAAATAACTGTTTAGGAATTCAGCCATCCCACTTTCATCACTAACCAATCTTACAAACCATCACCAACCGCTTTGGCCATTTAGTGAATGAAGAATTGTATCCACTCAATATCATAAAGGTCCCAAAGGCCAAGACAGGATTTGAGGGACTAATAAGGCAGCAGCATTGGACAAACGGGACTTAATACATGTATAAAGGGAAATAAAGCACATGTATCAAGTCCTGCAGCAAAGTTGGAGCCAGACATTTTGCCTCTCATCGCAACAGGTAGATCGAAGACAAGGATGAAGTTTTCTTTACTGGTGGTTCTGAGTGGCCTTGTGTGGGATTTGGATTCTCCTGATGAGGATGGTCGTGTGGTATGGGAGACAGCCATGTGGAGTGATGTGACATTAATGGATGACGTGGTTGTGGTTGGAATCAAGGAGGTCAGCACATTGGCCTGGAGCTGGAATACAGGTGTGGATGGAGTACACCTCACAACGGGAGCAACTGGGTGACGTTGAGGAGCTGGGTCGCTTGGGTGTCGAGTCAGCTGGGTTTGGGGGTGATCGGTCCGGTGCCGGTGGTGGCGCTGGAGGGGTCGAAGCCTGAGGAAGAAGAGGACAAGACCAAGCAGATGTAACTTGATAAGTCAAGACCAGGGAAAAAAATCATGAACGCATAGAAACAGTGTATTGGATGTTGTACGTCAGCCATTTTGGGGTTGGTGGAAACTGTGGAAGGTTTTTAACCTGCTGCAGATGCTTGGAGGTGGCTCGTTTAAGACATTTTGTGGATAAACTGAGAAAAGGGTTAACACCTTTACTGAATGTATCAGCGGGTGAACGATTGGTTGAAGAGTTTTCTTTTTGTTTTTGTTTTTGTATACCTTGTCGAGGCTCGTATGAGAGCGAACACACAACGCACATCAAGGGCGGCATGAGACAAGAGGGGTGGGAGTGGGAAGGACAAAGCAGTGGGGAACAGCGACATTACGAGATCTGTGGAAGGGAGAGGGATGGGGCGGGGAACGTGGGGAATACAAGATGGACATTACAGGGACTTTCAGGAAGGAAAGCAGGGAATTTGAAGGTGGTGGGCTTGGGTGGATTATCGGGGGTAGAAAAAATCGAGGATTTGAATGGGGGATGATAAGAGGTGTTGGTGAACAGCTGTTTTGAAGGCCTGGAGGGAAGAATGGGATTGAATAGAGTGAGGGAGTTTATTCCAAAGGCGGGGAAAAAGAGGAATGAAAGAGTGAAGGTGAGCAGTGATTCGTGATTTTGGTAGTTTTACCAGAACAGGGTTGTTTATGGACCTTGAGCGCCCTACGGAAATGTGATGGGGACAAATCGCAGAGAGGGCGGGGTGGGGGGTGTGGCGAGGCTGGAGAGGAGATGGTGGAAGACAGAATGACCACCGACCAGCCTGCGGTGAGAGAGTGAGAGGCCCAAAGACTCAGCCTCATCGCGGGAGATGCCAATGACCTGAAATGCCTTGGTTTCCACAGTGTGAAGCCTAGAAAGGTGGAAGGCAGGAGCACCAGCCCAGAGGGGAGAGCAGTACTCCATCAGCCCAGAGCGGAGAGCAGTACTCCATCAAAGCCAGGGAAAAAATCATGAATGCATAGAAACAGTGTATTGGATGTTGTATGTCAGATGTTGGTCATGTTTGTTGAGTGGATTTATGATACATGCATGCATTGGAGGGGTTAGAGTGGTATCTGGGGTGCAGGGAGTGTGGGTGATAATGGGAGTATGGTATGTGCTGCTGGTGTTGGCGGTGCAGAGAGGGGACAGACTGGGTGTGACGGGCATGGGTTTACTGGGTGTGATGGCAAATTAAAATCTCCCATAATCAGTACTCTTCCCTTACCACATGCCCTTCTGAATTTATCAACTATTCTTTTCTGGTTTTCCCTCACCTGTACACCTGTATCATGATAAAATAGTCCAAACCATGCTTACATTTAAATGAGAAGTAAATTTACAGATAAACTAGAAGGGCACTCAGTTGAGCGCATACATCCGTCACGGTGGGCCCACGACATTTTTTGAAACATCATGCAATACAGTACTATATCGTTTTTGGCCCAATCTCTCAATGGTGAAGAATCACTTAAAAAATTAAATAATTCTCGTATCCAGATCCAGATTTAGGTCTTCACCAAAATCTCATCAACTCGTCCTTGCAACACACCCAATCTGTCCACCGAGTTTCGTCCGAATCCGTCCACAACTTTTTGAAGTATCATGCTATATATAGTTTTCATCCTATCTCTCAATGGTGAAGAATCACTTTAAAAATTATAGTAGCCGGATCCGGATCTTCACCAAAATCTAATCGCTTCGTCCTTGTCAAACAACGAACCTGAACACAAAATTTCATCCGGATCCGTCCACAACTATTTGAGATATCCTGCACACAGACAAATAGACAGAAAGGGATGAAAACATAACCTCCTTCACCTTCGGTGGCGGAGGTAACACTGAACAACAAATTTCAAAAAATTTTTTTTACTGGAGATGTGTAAAGTGATTAAGACTAATTTGGGTACGCTGATTTCAAAAATCATAACCGTTTTGCTGTATCACGTCAGGATTTTCAGGAACAGAAATATTCCCATTGCCTAGAAGTCAGGATTTCAATGAAATTTACAGATGTCTTTAACATGTCTATTTCGTACAATTGTTGTTAACTTGTGTTATATTTCTTTCTTTCAGATAAAGATGAGTAGGCGTTCCTGTACCAATCATCCTGACAACTTCTGTTATGTCTGTGGTAGGTATACCAAAAAAGATCAACAGCGAAGTATATCTACAGCAGTGAAAATGAAGGCCGCCTACTTTCACTACTTCGGGTGTAAGGTGGGGGACCAAGAACAGAGCTGGGCACCACACATCTGCTGCACAAGCTGTCACACAACCTTGACTCAGTGGTTGGTGGGCAAGCGCGTGAGCATGCCATTTGCGGTGCCCATGATATGGCGTGAGCCGCAGAATCATCATGATGATTGTTATTTCTGCTGCACAAGCATCGCCGGCTTCAACAAGAAGAATAAAGGTCACATCAAGTACGCTGACTGCGTCTCTGCTCGTAAACCTGTGCCTCATGATGACGAGAACCCCGTTCCAACACCTCCAGCTGATCAGAACATAGCTGTAAGCAGTGGTGAAGAGGATGGTGATGATGAACCTTTTGAACCCGACACTCAAGAATCACACCTTCTGAACCAGGGAGACTTAAATGATCTTGTAAGAGATCACTCGCTGTCAAAGGCGAAGGCAGAGCTGCTTGGATCAAGGCTGCAGCAGTGGAATCTACTTGAACCTAACACCAAGATATCCTTGTTCAGAGCACGTCACAGAGACATGGCTGAGTTCTTTGAGATGGAAGACACGATGACATTCTGCAGTGACATCAACGGTCTGTTGAAAGAACTTGGGTGTGATCACGATCCTGCAGACTGGCGCCTCTTCATCGACTCGGGGAAGAACAGCTTGAAGGCTGTTTTGCTCCACAATGGCAACGAGAAACCATCAGTCCCACTGGCTCACGCGTTCGGCATGACAGAGACCTATGAGACTATGTGGCAGCTGTTTGATTCCATCAAGTACAATGACTTCAACTGGCACATCTGCGGAGACTTGAAAGTGGTGGCGCTGTAGTTAGGGCTGCAGTCAGGCTACACGAAATACATGTGCTTCCTTTGTCTCTGGGATAGCAGAGACGACAAGAATCACTGGACGAAGAAAGATTGGGAAGAGCGAAAAGAGCATGTACCTGGTCAACACAACGTGAAGCATGTCGCCCTTGTCGACCCAGCCAAGGTTTTCCTTCCACCACTCCACATAAAGCTCGGCTTGATGAAAAGTTTTGTACGGGCAATGGATCTGAATGGGCGTGGGTTTTTATACCTCAAGGAAAAGTTTGGCAACACCTTGTCGGAGGCCAAGATCAAGGCTGGTGTCTTTGTTGGACCTCAAATCCGACAGATTATGAAGGACGAAACTTTTCCGACAACTCTAAACCCCAAAGAGCTGGCAGCGTGGAGGAGCTTCAAAGCTGTGACGGACAACTTCTTGGGGAACGAGCGCGCGGACAACTATGAAGAAATAGTGCAGCAGCTGCTGGAGTCCTTCAGGAAACTTGGCTCCAGGATGTCCCTGAAAATCCATTTCCTACACCAGCACCTGAACTTCTTCCCTGACAACTTGGGAGCAGTCTCGGACGAGCACGGCGAGCGATTCCACCAAGAGATTTCACTCATGGAGACGCGTTACCAAGGGCAGCACAACCCGAATATGATAGGCGATTTCTGCTGGTTCCTGCATCGTGAAACTGAGACAGAGCAGCACAAACGCAAAGCCAAATGCCTAAAGCATTTTTAATTACATTCTAGTGGAGTTTTTCTGTAATTTCTATAATTTTGAAGCATTCATGATGAAATAAATGAATAAATGAATTTTTGTAAATTTCATTGAAATCCTGACTTCTAAGCAATGGGAATATTTCTGTTACTGAAAATCCTGACGTGATACAGCAAAACGGTTATGATTTTTGAAATGAGCGTACCCAAATTAGTCTAAGTCACTTTACACATCTCCAGTAAAAAATTTTTGTTGTTCAGTGTAATCAGTTATTTCACCATCAAAGGCTGTGTCACATGGTGTCACAGAAATCTATACGAACAACACTATCCACAACCAAGGACAGGTATTATAACTCTCAATGGAAAACTCCAAATGAGTAACTAATGTTCTAAGTTTCTCTGCCAGAAGGCACCTCGTCTTCACTTCTGTCTCAAACACAATGGATGAGAAAATGAACCACTCAAATGATTTGACACATTTCCAAGTGAGATCATTTGAGTGGTTCATTTTCTCGTGTATTGTGTTCAGCGATTAGTGTGTGTGTGTGTTTTTTTTTTCTGCACAAAGGCACTGCTTGCAGGAGCATTTCATACTCACATCTCTTTGTCGATGTGATTTGAGTGGGAGTGAGACAGTCAAGAAATGTGGCATACGGGGCTGGGGGGCAGGAGGGGACAGATCTGGGGATGGATCGTTGGAGGCCGATGATTTAACAAAGCCTTCTGACATACCATCCGTATTTTCCACAATCTGCACAAGCACTCGATACACACGAATATTCCATCAAGCCTCGTAAGGGCCCTGTCACACCTTGACGTTTTAGCCAGCGTATGACAAGGTCTCAAAATGTATGTAAAACGCTGGCGTACGCTGAACTATTAATGTTTTTTTTTAAGTTTTAGGCGTATAATAACGTGTTGGACGTATGCATAACCGCCATAACGTATTAGTAACGTACATAGAATGTTTCAATCACATATAGATAACTTTTTCCAACAAATGCTGAGCGTGTTGTCGGCATTTAACAACCTATGCCCGATGATAGTCTAACTTATGCATAGCGCGGCAGCGTATCGCCGATGATCACGTGTCGTAGGCTATTAATAGGCTGCGGCTCGACGATTCAAATCATAACCGCATTAGACATCGAAGTGTGAAGCCGCTGTCACACCTTGACGTTTTAGCCAGCGTATGCCGACGTATGAAAAATTTGCCGAACCAAGCTGGCACACGTCGAATACATTATGGGTAAGTTTTGTATACGTTAAGAGCACGCTGGCATACGTCGTCACACGCCGAGTACGTCGAGAATTTTTCAGCATGTTGAAAATTTCTCGACATACTCGGCGTATGACACACGTTCCGCATACGCTGGCCATAAGTTGTAGGCATGTTATGCGATCGTTGACACACGTCGACGCACGTTACTTGTACGTTATTCATAAGTCGAAATACGTCAATGTAATGGTTAGCGTCGGTGTTCCAGACTCCCTGTTTTTGTTTTTTTTTTGTTTGTTTTTTTTTCTTCGGTATGACGGTGATTGTTGACACTTCGATTTCTAGTGCGGTTATGATTTAAATCGTTGAGCGGCAGCCTATTAATTATATTATATTATAACCACACTAGAAATCGAAGTGTTAGCATCACCGTCATACCGAAGAAAAAAAAAAAACCAGGGAGTCTGGAACACTGACGCATTACCTTGACGTGTTTTGACTTATGAGTAACGTACAAGTAACATGTGTCGACGTGTGTCAACGATCGTGTAACGTGCCAACAACACATTACTCATAGGTTAGAAATAAGTTTCGGGTACGCGAAACATTACCTCGACGTGTTTCGACTTATGAGTAACTTATGAGTAACGTTTGTCGACGTGTGTCAACGATCGCGTAACGTGCCTACAACTTATGGCCAGCGTTATGTGGAACGTGTGAGTCATACGCTGGCATACGTCGAAACATTTCAAGCATGGAAAATTTGTCTAACACCTCGGCGCACTACGACGTGTGTCAGCGTACAAAGACGTAAGCCAGCATACTACGAAAAAAAAAAAGCCAGCGTACTACGACGTATGCCAGCGTGCTCTCAACGTATACAAACTTACCCATAACGTATTCGACGTGTGCCAGTGTTTTAGCCAAATTTTGTATACGTCCTGTATACACTGGCTAAATCGTCAAGGTGTGACAGGGCCTTTATGAAGGGTTGTACACTTCTGAACAAAACAAAGCAAATGGTATGCATCTTTATACTTGATGATTTTACACAGCAGCATTGTAAATGTAGAAAAGCAATGTGTTTGAAAGTTTCCTGCAAAACAGCTGGGATTCGAGCCAGTGTCTTGTGTATGTTGCTTTTTCCAGTGAACTTCAGGTGGACGTACGAATCGACTGGGCAAACGTCAAATGGTTGTGTGAATTGCCTGAGCGAACTTTAGGTATTGTCCAAGTCACCTGGGCAAAGTTCAGATGGTTGTGTGAATCGCCGGGGTGAACTTCAAGTGGTTTTGTGAATTGCCTCGGTGAACTTCAGGCGGTTGTGTGAATCACCTGCGGCAACTACAGGCGGTTGTGTAAATCGCCTGGTCAAACTGCAGGCAGTTGTGGGAATTGCCTGGCTGAACTTCAGGCAGTTGTGTGAAGCACCTTGGAAAACTTCAGAAGATTGTGTAATTCACCTTGGTTAATTTCAGGTGGTTGTGTTAATCACCTGGGTAAACTTCGTAAGGTTGTGTGAATCACATGGGCTAACTTTAGGCAGTTGTGTGACTTACTTGGGCAAACTTCATGTGGTTGTGTGATTCACCTGAGAGAACTTCAGGCAGCTGTGTGAATTGCCTGGATGAACTTCAGGCAGTTGTGTGAATCACCTGGGCAAACTTCAGGTGATTGGGGGAATTGCCCAGTCGAATATAAGGCAGTTGTGTGAATCTCCTGGGCGAACTTCAGGCAGTTGTGTGAATCACCTGGGTGAACTTCAGGCAGTTGTGTGAATCACCTGGGTGAACTTCAGGCAGTTGTGTGAATTACCTGGCCAAATTTCAGGCAGTTGTGGGAATTGCCTGACTGAATTTCAGGCGGTTTTGTGAATCACCTTGGAAAACTTCAGAAGGTTGTGTAATTCACCTGGGTGAACTTCAGCTGGTTTTGTTAATCACCTGCGTAAACTTCGTAAGGTTGTGTCAATCACCTGGGCTAACTTTAGGTGGTTTTGTGACTCACCTGGGCAAACTTCAGGTGGTTGTGTGATTCACCTGGCTGAACTTCAGGCAGTTGTGTGAATTGCCTGGCTGAACTTCAGGCAGTTGTGTGAATTGCCTGGCTGAACTTCAGGCAGATGTGTGAATTGCCTGGGCAAACTTCAGGTGATTGAGGGAATCGTCTGGTCGAATATAAAGCAGTGTGTGAATCGCCTGGGCAAACTTCAGGTGGTTGTGGAAATCACCAGGGTGAACTTCAGGTGTTTGTGGGAATCGCCTGGGCTAACTTCAGGTGGTTGTGTGAATCTCCTGGGCTAACTTCAGGTGGTTGTGTGAATCTCCTGGGCCAACTTTAGGTTTTTGTGGGAATCACCTGGGTGAACTTCAGGAGGTTGTGGGAATCGCCTGGCCAAATTTCTGGTGGTTGTGAAAATCACCTGGGTGAACTTCAGGTGGTTGTGTGAATCGCCTGGGCGAACTTCAGGTGGCTGTGGGAATTGCCTGGGCAAACTTCAGGTGGTTGTGGGAATCGCCTGGGCGAACTTCAGGTGGTTGTGGGAATCGCCTGGGCTAACTTCAGGT
Source organism: Eptatretus burgeri (assembly GCF_056783735.1). Classification (NCBI taxonomy): domain Eukaryota; kingdom Metazoa; phylum Chordata; class Myxini; order Myxiniformes; family Myxinidae; genus Eptatretus; species Eptatretus burgeri. The sequence goes on along the minus strand of NC_140964.1, from coordinate 95,423,888 downwards.
GGTTGTGGGAATCGCCTGGGCTAACTTCAGGTGGTTGTGGGAATCGCCTGGGCTAACTTCAGGTGGTTGTGGGAATCACCTGGGCGAACTTCAGGTCGTTGTGGGAATCGCCTGGGTGAACTTCAGGTGGTTGTGGGAATCACCTGGGCTAACTTCAGGTGGTTGTGGGAATCGCCTGGGCTAACTTCAGGCGGTTGTGGGAATCGCCTGGGCGAGCTTCAGGCAGTTGTTTGGATCGCCTGGGAATTGCACATAGGAATCTTTAGGTCACGGACACTTATAGCACTCTGGTACCTGCACTTTTGTGCACCTTTTCCCTCTTACATTCAATGATGTCCACTTTAAAATCCTCAAAGCATATTGATATGATGATGTCATCCCTCACAGCACATCTGTGCACATCACAGCACATCAGCACATCCCAGATTCAGACTCGTTAAGAAATGCAATAAGTGACTATCTATATTATTTAATTCAACTTCACATGAAATTTCATGAGGAATTTACTCTCTCGTGTTATATTTATTTTTAAACACATTTGAACTGTGTGGATATTTTGCTCGTTGTTGTGTTGTTGATATGCTCAGACAGTACCTTTTTAATTTTACAATTTCCATTCAAGGCCCGTGTGTAGCCCTCTCCTTGGTGTCCCGCTGCCTTGCTGCTCTGGTATGATTAATGTGCTTGATAAATGACCCTTCAAAGTGTCATTTTTATGCATTGTTGTGCCATTCTGACTGTTGAATTGCCCTCAATCTTTGTGTATGTTGTAAGTGCCATTTTCCCACTGTGGTTCATGTTGCACACAGTGCGATATCTTGTTGCTTCCAGACTTTCTCTGGTCCAACATTCTCAGGGAAGGCTCGTATACTCGTATTAGAGCTTTATCTAGAAGTCAGTCAATTGAATTGATGCTATTTTAAAAAAAATTCAACAATGACCATTTCACTATTATACAAAACCTTAGAATTAAATGGTACAGCCATTGCTCAGGGGGTAAAGCAAAGCATCACCGACGATAGACATCCCCTATGGTTGAAGGTGCAGGCCCGACGTTTCGACCACAGAGCGGTCTTCATCTGTGACTTATTCAGGGATCCCACTTCAGATGTAATGTTGGGTAGAGGAGAGAGAGAGAGGTAGGTTTTTAGCGTTGGAAAGGGGGGCGTGGAGTGTCACTACCTTATCACTAACTCATAAATTATTATTCTCACCTATTAGCTCACCTATTAGCTAATTGTTTGGTTCGACTCGACCAAAGTTCAAACTGCAGACCTCCCAGATTCAGAGTGAACACTTTTAACCATTAGGCCATCGAGTCTTCTTGTTTTATTCAAACAATAGGTTTTTATTCAACTTGTATAACTGCACCTCTAATACCCTTGGTGGAACTTCGATGTGAACTATGCTGTGCATTCCCTGAATCCTGCTATGCATGGCACGTCAGTCTTTTGGGACTGCCACTGGTAACATGCAACCCAGTGTTACGTGCTGCATGGTCTGATTGGCGACGACTAAACTGACACTCCTCACTGCCTTCTCTAATGGGAAGGGTGACTGTGACACGCTGCCAGGACGAAAATCAACACCTGACGAGGGACGGATGAGCTACATTTGGGAGCCAACGGCCATCCAGTGTGGAGGTGGTGTCTCCTAAAAACACCCAATGGGGGTAGGAAAATTTATTTTTCGGCTTGGTCTAGTTACTACCTTCTGCACAGTGGTCCTGTGAAGAGGTTTCCTTGTTTCAGGACAAGGTGAATGCTTTGCCAGTTTTTCCTCTTCTTTTTCTCTGCAGCCCTACACATTTAGGGGCTCTCGGCCTTGTTTGGGGCGAATTTTTTTTTTTCAAAAAAAGAGGAATAAAGACTTGATCAATGATGAAGTGGAGTGAAAGTAACAGAAAATATGATTTTGAGTGTGGGATTCAGCACAAGGCAAACATAGTTCACTTTACAATGTGAAAGTGCATAACTTTCTATGATCCATCCTTATCAGCGTTAATATTATGTCATACATCGCATAGTACCCATAGCTACCAGAATATCTTTGATCATCACGACATTGCAAGGGAATAGCAGACAGGTAAAGGCTATTTGGCCCCTTGTACCAATGCTACATCTTGCCGTTCAGTCTATACTTTAGGGAATGATTTGGTTTCCCTTCATAGTCAAAGATGGGTCATCACATGAAACATCTGAACCACCTATAGAATTTGTTATCTAGGTTGTTCATATATAGGTAGAGTTCAGGTATAGGTTCAGGTGTTCTTTAGGTTTGAACTGATTTGTTTATTGTGGAGAAGCAGCTGCCCAGACAGCAACTGCACTCCTGAGATAGCAAGCAGTGTAACTTGGTGTCAAGGAAGTATCATCATCATCATTTCATATGCAGCCTGTGGCTGCTGGTTGGTTGCATCATTGCTGGGAGCACGGTTGTGCCGCTGATGCAGTGTTCTGTGTTTGAGTTAGCTGGTACTCATTTTGCTGACCTTGGAAGGATGACAGGCTGAGTCAACCCAGCTGGTGTCAATAATGGCATGACAGGGGCTCAAAGTCAAAACCTTAAGGTCTTAAGCCAGCCACCTTAACTGTTACGTAACACCAGGCTTAACGAAATATAAGGAGATCAAACCAATTTTTTGTATACAAGGTTAAGATTTGTGGAAGAGCTAGAACATAGAATGGATCAGGACATAACAGAACAAAAGAAGGAGTACAAGGAGAAAGGGAAAAACCTATCAACACCCGTTCAGGGACAATAGAGGGAAACTGGGGAAGAATGGGTGGTAAGGATTAAAAATGTGGGAAATATTGATGTGTGGGGTGGACAAGATGGATACAGAAGCAAATTCTCAGGAAGGAAAAAATGAAATTTGGAAAGAGGTGAGGTGAGGGGTGGGGAAGAGTTTACTGGAGTAGAAAAGACAATGGTTTTTGATGGAGGATGAGCGAAAGTGTCAACAGTCAAAATTCCCACAACCAATTTGTAGATGGTGGTGAACAACTGTCTTGAAGACCTGGATGCAAGAAGGTTGAGATTAAAGAGAATATGTAAGTTGGTTCTACAGGCCGGAAAAATGAGCAACGAGTGAATGGAGGACTGAAAGTGAGCAGTGATTCTGAATTTTTAGGACCATGAAGTTCTGGATGTTTTTCATGTTGGAATTTGTAACTTGTCCAGGGTGCCAGCAACAGCTCACCTACTCTGTATGAAAGCGAAAGATACCATGGGATCATAGGATTAACGAAGGCTTACAGCTGGGACATCCAGTTTAACGGCCATCCGAAGGACGGCACACACAATGATGCGTGACTTTGCCTGAAAAAAACACCAGGATGACCGTTTATAGCTGGGTCAGAATTGCTGGTACTCATTTTGCTGCTGGTACCCATTTTGCTGGACCTATAGAACCTGACACAGGTGAGACAGCTCAGAGTGCACATTGCTATTCTCTCTCCTGCAAGCCTACTTCTGGTAATACCATCACTATGAAGAGTTTCAGAGCAAATTCATGAAAATTATGGTTGTGTTTTCAACCTGTCAATATTTTGCTGGATGCATAAAACTACCTATGTTTCACTGTTTTTTTATCACTGAGAATTGTTGGGACTAAGTAATGTAGAGACTGAAACCAAAACTTTACAGGCTATTAAGACAGGATTCTTTCTTGGGAGGCACTTCAAGGGCGCCAGTACAATTGCAAAATTGTCATGGCGTTTCGTCTGGAAAAGACACCCGAAGCAAAGAAAGTACAGAGAAAACACACGACATACAATCCCTCATTCCCACAAGCAACGTGCATTCCCCAATACCCACCGAAGCATCGTTTGACCTGGCATGTAAGATTGATGTTGTGTTTATCCTTGGCAGGGTGGTTGTACGCTGAGATTACCCTCCATTTCCTATGGATTACATTGCTACTTTCCAAACAACAGGCTGAGCTCTCAGTGTCTGTGGCACAATAAAAAATCATGAAATATGAAAGTTGTCAGTTTCCATGGCCATCCCATTTGCATATAAATCAGTATTTTTATGAGATGCCTTTGCCAGCGCTAAAATAATCAGATCGTTGCTGCAGAGTTATTACTCCCACCACACTGCATAACGATCTGAATTGTAACTAACTAGTATAATTTTGAGCAACTGCCACTAATCATACCGCCCCCAGGTGTGTGAAATTAAAGTGTCAGGTAATTGGCTGAGAAAGCATACTTTGTACACAAAAGTCACACTCTAAACAAAGTGGAATTATGTACTCGTACAAACACAATTGTAGCCACTTCTGGTTGAGATTAGTGTCACGTTCCAAAGATCTTTCAACGTCTTGATGAATAGTGCACAGGAACTTGCAGAGGACTATTTTGCCAATTGCAAATGTTCAGGAAAGATTTTGTTATTGTCTTCCAGTGGACGTAATGAGATGACCATAAATTTTGATGCTGGATGGATGAAGTGACCTCACCCTGAACTGCATGTGTGTATTGACTTGTTAAAAGAACGCCAATACAATTTGCCGACAAAGCAAATTAATTCAGTGGCATTTAAACCTACGTAACTATTTCCTCAAAAACTTCTCAAAGGTTGTCACTCTTATCACCTCATGCACAGGCCTGCGAGTCAATATAATATTCACAGAAAGGGATGCAAGAAGATATCACAGACAGAGTAAGTGGAAAAAGATTTTTTGGGTGGAAAATGTACATGGAGCAAAAAGAATCACATAAAATGGGAGGAATCTTCAGTGGTGGAGGGAGGTATCATAGTAGAAATTAGAATGGTATTCGGTAGAGCGCATACCTCCGCCAGGCTGAACAGTTTACGTTTTGTGTCCCACTGAGAGGCCGGATCTGCGTCTGGATCTGAACCAAAAACTAATCGGCTTGTTCTTGTCACCTACCCAACTCATCCAACTAGTTTTGTCATAACTCGTCCACTACGTTTTTAAATATCATGCTATATATCGTTTTGGCCGCATATTTCAATGTCGAAGAATCACTTAAAAGCATTAGCATAAATTCTCGTATCTATGTTCAGATCTTCACCAAAATCGAATCAATTTGTCCTTGTTACACACCCAACCGCTCCACCAAATTTCGTCCAAATCCGTCCACAATTTTTTTTGAGATAGACTGCTCACAGACAGACAAACAACAGGGACGAAAACATAACCTCCACCAACCTTCGGGTTCGTGAAGATCAGAGGGTTCATGGATTTTTTTTTTTGGCAATTATTAATGGCAATTTTTTGGGGAAGTACTTGGACTTGAGCAACTTGTGCTTAGCTCATGGACTTTGGCTTTATAGTTGGTCCTTTTATGGTCTATGATGTGAAATACCTTGTTTTGGTTACCTGAACCGAGTTGGTTCATTTGATAATATTATTTTCGTGTTTTGGTTGGTTAATTTTACCTTTTGTGTTGAGGCCGAGCTGCACGGTGCAGACGCGTCGGGCTAGTTTGCCGTGCCTAACCTGTGGCGTTATTGATAAAACTTCTTTTTGAATTCCTTTTGTTTTTGGCTTGATGACCCTTTACCATACTAAATCGCACAAGATTGTGATTTTGTTGAGTATTATTTGCTTCAAACGAGTTTCTTTGAAAACCGCGTTTTTCAACGTTTGGTTTGCTTTCTTAAAATCGTGTTGTTTTTTTTCAACGTTTGTTTTCCTTCAGGTTAATTACACTGTCCTTTATTTCGTGAACAGCTTTGTTTGTAAAAGATATATCTAGCTACTATAAACATGCCTATGAATCGTGAATGGCCTGGAGTTGCTGCGAGCCGTTCTGGCCAAACAAGTGTGATCAGATCTGCGCATCCATTTAATGCATTGACCAGGAAGCATGGAGTGAGATGCGAGATGGGACGAGCTATCCAAATGGAAGCATATATAAAGGCAATGGCTAATGTTGTTGGGCCATCAACAATAGTTGCTGCCTCGAAAATGTATGGAAGGGCCGTTTTCTTCCTCAAATCCGAAGTTGAAGCAAATAAGGCAATACAGAAAGGGATTGTTGTGGGAGGATTATTTGTGCAAGTTGAACCGCTCTCGAGTCTTGGTACACGGATTACCTTGTCCAACATACCTCCTTTTATGGCGAATAATGTAGTTTTGCCTTTCCTGGAGCGATTGGGAGTGCTAAGATTATTTATCAGGCCTGTGCCTCAAGGCTATCGTGAGCCTGCCCTACGTCATATCCTGTCTTTCAAACGACAGGTCTCAATAGAGTTGACAAATGACATGGAATGTGAGGGATCCTTTGTTGTTCCTTTTGAATGGAAGAGTTACAAGATATTGCATTTTTTTGTTGTTGTTGTTTTGTAGTTAAGGCAAAGGATCACATGAGAGCATACTGTTCTACTATCTAAAAAGAAGAATCTACTCCTCGGTACCTTGACAAGCCAAAGGAAAAGACAAGTGTCATTCCAGAGGCTTCTGTATTGTCTTCTCATCCTGGCCCTTCTTCTGCTGAAGATCAATGGCAGACAGTGAGGGTAGGTAAGGGGAAGAGAGCACAGAAGAGAAAATCAGAACCAGAAGACAAAGGGACTGCTGATCGAACTGACGTTGAGGACGCAGCCCACAAGGACTTGAAGCGATCCACAGGTCGAGTGTTTTGGAGGAGACAGAAATTGTGACCCAATTGGTGCAAATGGAAGATGAGGAAGATGCTTTTCCTGAAGTTACAGATCATGGGAAGTCTTTGCTGCCAGATGCACCCAAAGACCTGTTGAGGAGTGAACAGAAAGATGGATCATCCATGAACAAGCCTGGCATGGTAATGAAGAATGATTCTGTGGCATCTTCTGACCTGTCAGAGTCAAATGAGACTGAGATGTCTGTCACTAACACAGTACATCCAGACAAACCAACAACAACTGAAATGAGGATTCATCACAATTCAATGACTGATGCATCCAAGGCAGCAGTTCTGCATGGAAGGTCCACCACTGAAGTATCAAAAGATACTGTAGAACCCCTTCTTGTTGTGACAGACAGGCAGAAGGTACCGGTCTTACAAGCGACAAAGGCATTACCTGCACTGACCGAGGTCTCGAGTGCTGCCATAACGTCCACAGTAGATGTAGACAGCGAAGTCGAGCACAGTTCTACCATAGCACCTCAAACGGATGATCTCCCTGTCCCTACCATCAAAGAGTCTTCAATCCCTATGGCTTTGCTAAGCAGTGAAGCAAGGACTGCTTCATTAGTACCAACGGAGTGTTCATCTGTGTCACCAGGAGAAGGTACAAAGTCAGTTTTAAGTGACGACAAGGTAGAAGTTTTGTCATACATTGCAGATGTACCAAAGGATAAAGACCATGAGCAAACAGACAGCGAAGATGAGGAGAGCCTGGGAAGGGGATCAAGGATAATTAACGGGCATTGAATAGGAACTGCCCTCGGGGCATCAGTCGTGTATTCCTGGCCATCAAATATTAGAGTTTATTGAGCAAATTTTGCACCATCAGAAGAAAGTTGAAACTGCTCTAAAGTGGTGGAAAGACTATAAAACACTCGTACATTCCCTGTATATACTAAGGAGAGATGGACAAAAGAGTAAGAGTTCAGGGTCAGCCGAGCAAGTCTGTGTCAGGAGGTTTCTTGCAATGTTGCTAAGTTATGGGGCTAAGCATGAGTTGGCTTAGACTGTGTTTGGCCTTCTATAACTCTCATTATATGTAATGACAGCATTATGTTTTCGTCTGGGATCACTGAATGTTAACGGGTATAAAGATGCATTTCGTTTGCACCAAGTACTGTCATTCTGTTTAAAGGAGAAACTTTGAGTAGCATTTCTAAAGGATACCCACACAACCCAAGAGGCTGCCTTCCAATGGGAAAATCAATGGCAAGGATTGGCTTTTTTCAGTCACCTCACGGATACATCTTGCAGAGTGGCTTTCCTCTTTTCGCCAAGTGTGAAACCTGAAATACTTGTAAATGAAGTCAGTTTGGGTCGTTTGTTACATGTAAATGTAAGGCTTGAAGATTTTGTTGTTCACTTCGTCAACATTTACGCACCATGTATAGGAGCTGCAAGGGTGTGGTTCTTTGATCACATGCAGAGATTCATGCTCAACTTGCCCGTCGATGAGTGTGTGATTCTTGGAGGGGATTTTAATTGCACTCTCAATCCCTCCATAGATAGAGTGGGTAAATAACTGCACAGTCCTTCTGCTAAATAATTACAAGTTGCAACACTGTTCAACCTAAGAGACATTTGGCATGTACAACACCCCACAGATAAATCATTTACTTGCACTAGTATCAGGGGTGGTAATATCTCGCAATCCCGACTCGACCGATTTTACTTGTCTCACCATTGGTGTAGGAGTGTATGTTGCTCTGGTATAAAATTTTCACATTTTGCAGATCATAATCTTACCTGGATTAAGCTTTCCCTGGCTGAGGCAAGGCATAGCACTGGGTTTTGGCATCTCAACAATGCCTTAGTCAAGGATGTAGCTTTTATGTTAAACTTTAGCAACTTTCGGCAAGCCTGGAGGGATAGAAAAGGAGATTTTTGTTCACTTGGGCTCTGGTGGGATGTTGGGAAAGCATGGCTGAAATTGTTATGCCAGGAATAGTCATATTGATCGAGCAAAGCAATTGGAGTAGAAATTGCTAAGCACAAAGAGGAATTGTTGCATCTTGAGTATCGCTTGACCACGCTCACCCCTGCTGAATTGTGCGCTTATGAGGAAAAGAAGAGCACCCTCAAAGCATGTAGTCGTATAAAGGCATGAGGAGCATTTGTTCCCTCTCGGTTGCAGTTTCTTATTGAGGATGAATATGTCCAGAGTTATCTCAAAACTTTGGAAAAGTGCAAAGGTCGGACTTAGGATGATATCCAGTGTTGTGGCAGAAGATGGCTCCTTGCTCAAGGATCCTGAGCATGTTCATGAACAAATTCTCAGTTTTTCTGCTCAAATCTACTCAGGTAAAAAAATGTATGCGGATGCTTGTGGCTCTTTGTGGAACGGCCTCCCTGAAGTGACTTCAGAATACAGAGAGTGACTCGAGGCTCCATTTTCTCTGGAAGAATTAACAATTGCTCGACATAGCCTGTCACTGGCTAAGTCCCCTGGAGTGGATGGCTTGTCTGGTGAATTTTACACCAAAGTATGGGATTTCATCAGACTTGACTAGCTTAGTGAAGCTCAGGAAGCATGTGATGCAGGCCAAATGCCACTGTCTTGGAGGCGAGCAACCTTGGCTTTGATTCCTAAGGAGGGTGACTTGAGAGACATTAGGAACTATCGGCTAGTACCTCTGTTGTGCGTGGACTACAAAATCATGGCAAAAAATGCTGTCAAATCGTCTGGGACTGGTGTTACCAAAATTGATCAGTCCTAACCAGTCATACATCATCCCTGGCAGAACAATATATGACAGCATATCCCTGGTCAGAGACATAATACAGAATGCGGACAAGACCCACACTCAAGTTGGATTCCTTTCCTTGGATCAAGAGAAAGCTTTTGACCAAATGAACCATGATTACCTCTTTGAGACCCTGCTAACTTTTGGATTGGGGAGGAGATATGTGGGCATGATCCAGACGTTGTACATGTCGGCAGAATGCCTAGTTAAAGTCAATGGTCACTTGCTCGTCCCCTTTCCATTCAAAAGAGGAATAAGACAAGGATGTCCCTTGTCCGGCCAACTTTATTCCCTGTACATCGAACCCTTCCTTTCTTTGATGAGGTGAAGGCTAACTGGTATGGTGGTACCAAACAACAGGCCTCCCTCATACTTTCTGCATACGCAGATGATGTCCTTGTTTTTGCCAGCAGTGCAAGGGACATGCAAGCCATTTATGATTGTCAGTGGGTCTACTCAACAGCATCGTCTATGACAATAAATTGGATGAAAAGTTCTGAGCTTCTGAGTGGACCAATGCAGATCACAGAGTTCCCAAAACCTTTTCAGGAATTGACATGGAGTCGTAATGAGCTAAAATACTAAGGGGTGCATTTGTCCACTTCAAGTGGGTGCTCACCACTTGTTAACTGGAACACTTTAGGGGACAATGTTGAAGCAAAGTTGAGAGACTGGAGTGGACTGCTAAAACTGACAGGGAAAACACTCCTCATTAAACAATTTATCATTCCAAAGTTTATGTTCAAGATCTTTTGCATTAGCATTCCAGAGGGTTTTCTGGTTGAGATGCAGAGGAAGTTGTTGGGATACTTTTGGAATGGCAAACATTGGGTTTCCTTGGGCATTCTTAGCTTGCCCTTGGATGAAGGTGGACAGTCTTTTCCCTGCCATCGAAGCCACTACCACATATCTAGGCTGAAGACCATTCAACGCTATCTGTATGTGAATCCTGTACCACAATGGTGCTCTTTGGCGTCATACTCTTTTTTGCAGTGTTAAATCTTGGGCATGAAAGGCATATTTTTACCATTACTTCACACAACCTGTCAAGTTCGACATTGCCTCTCTTTTATCAAGAAATGCTGAGGGCTTGGCATGTTGCTGACAAAAGGAGCAGATCCTTCTCCAAGCAAAGAATTGTTTGAAGAACCACTCTTTCTCAACACTCTTCTGCAAGGCCCAATGCTGGCTTCATGCTCATGAAAAAGGAAGCTCTTGACTGGTAATATATCCACAGTGGGAGACCTTCTGAATGATAGGAAGGGAGGCCTTCTCTCATCAGAGGAACTTACAGTGAAAATGGGCCTACAGACAATTAGAATCCCCTCAAGGATATTCCAAGAGGTTAAAATGTCTTTATCTCCCGATAGCTTGGCATACCAAGAGAATCCCAATGAGGGTGACGGAACTTTGCAGATGTCCAGCAGCAATTTCATGGACTTTGAAATCGAACCACGACATTGCAAGCTCCCTCAGGCACCACCCACGCACAACATGGGTTGGCCCCCTGGCACAGCTAAAATTCCATTCCGTGGGCTGTCAAGGACAGACATATACCTACTGGTCATGCACTCGCTCCACTACACGGGATACTCCCTGGCGTGAGATTATTCCACTTATTTTTCAAAGTCATCCATGTTGGGGTTCACTCTATCTTCACCCAAAGCCAAGAACAATGGCGGACTTAAGTTCGAGATTACTGCATAGTGCCTTGAGCTCTGGAGCCATGATGCGGCATTTCACAAACGTTCCAGAGGAATGCTGCTTTTGTGGTGAAAGAGAAACGGTATTTTACATGTACCTACCATGTCGCCATCTTCAGCCAATTTTCTTATTGATGAAAAACTTACTTTTGTGCTTCTGGCTTCACTTCTCAGCAACACTCTTCATCATCAGACACCCTGTGAAGAAGCAGAGCAAGTCACGAGATTTCCTTGTCAACTTTATTTTAACTTGAGCAAAGGTTGCAATATATGAAACCAGGGAGGCAAAAATGGAAAGGAATGTGGTGGAACTCAGTGCTGTGAGCCTGAAAGGCTTGATACGCTCACGCCTCATCTCAGAATATAAGGCGGCAGAATATGGTAACACTGTTCAAATTTTTAAGGAAAGTTGGACCACAAATGAAGCACTTTGTAGTATCTCTCCACAAGGCATTTTGCTCTCATTCAAATAAACGTGTTATTCTGGTAATTTGTTCTTTCTTCCCCTCCCCCTCTCTCTCTCTTGGTACTGCTTTCTCTTAAAATGCTCCAGCTTACCTACTGCAGTCCTGACCATGTACTAGCAGGGGTGAAGAGAGCGAGCAACATTAAATAGAATTGTGGCGATTCCAACAAAAGCACTACTACTACAACAATGACTCCAAATATTCCTCTTTCCTGGGGTCGGCTGAGGAACATTTCTCCCCAACTTTTTCAGGAACTAGCTGGCCATGCCGAACATTTGACAGCACATAGCACAGATTTGACATTTGTTTAGAGTGCTGGCGATAGTCCACCAACTCTCACATAAGACACTATAGGATGTTCCAAAAACCAATGCTGGCAGACAGGATGCTCAGATTAATGTCCATTCCAAGGACAGGACACACATTGATGCTTTGCCATACCTGCAAAACACGAGGTTTACTGCTTATAGATTTGTCAAAATTCAAACCCAGGCTATACAGCTCAAAGGCATTTGTGCATACCCCTACACTTTCCTGCAGGTCCTCTCTATACTACCAATTTTCCTGAAATTTGCTCCTGCTGCACCCCATCTTGGTGAGGTGATGAGAGGTGCATAACATCAAGCAAACTCGTATATCTAGACTGGAAGATATTTAAGCATGAATTGGACCGACAGGAGAGAGTTATTTAAATATTACTCTGTTTGTGGAAATGTGAGGTGGTGTTGATTGTATATCGCTTGGTGAGTTGATCACTGTTGGAAAGTGACTATTGAGCTCTGGCTCTATTACCTACACCACCAAAGGTGGATGGAGGTTATGTTTTCACCGCTGTCTGTTTGTCTGTCTGTGAGCAGGATGAACTGTGGGGAACAGGCATGTAAGTAAATAGAAATAGGAATCGGGCATGTTATTCAAAATTTTTTAGATGCATTCGGACAAAATTTAGTGGATAGGTTGGGTGTGTGACAAAGAATAATTGATTCCAAATTTAGTAAAGATCCAGATCCGTATCCAGATCCAATAATTTTTTTAAATTCTTCTTCAGGCCTTGGTCACATATGCTCTACGGCGAGGATACGGCGGCAGTACGCCCTCTGAATTAACAAAAACGTGTGGCGGCCGCAGAGAAACTGAGGTGACCTCAAGGAGGCCCTACGCCGTTTGGCTATATTTTACAGGCCGTATGGTCACCGTGGAATTATAATATTTTTTTTATTTCAACGTTCGCTGTAGCAATTCGACAAGCCAAGCTATGACGTAGATGTGTTCCACGTCGACCTACGTAGGGCGTACGGTGGGCTTGCGTTTTCCGTGTGGCTGCCGTAAGCTCTTCTCAATGAAAAATGAATTTTCCCAACCCCAAAAAAATTACGGCGGCCGCACTATTTCCACGGTTGCCGTACGGTGGCCGTGCGGTCTGTGTGACTACCTGTGGGCAAAGCAGGGTCGACGCACGGTTCTCCTACGCCCGCCGTGCACCTACGTACGGCCTCCGTGGCAGTCTGCGTCGACCGTGCGTCCACCGTGCGCTACCGCTAGAGATCGAAGTATAGGTGTTTGCCTATACACAGTGGTGCCCCCAGAATCCCAATTTAATTCGTTCCAGGAGGCTGTTCGGATTGCAAAAAGTTCGGATTACAAAAATATTTTCCCAATAAGAAATAATGGAGTGAATTAATCCATTTGTGGACCCAAAGAAAACCCACTTTCAAGACGCTTTAAACTGAAATTCCCCATGTTTAAGGTAAAATAAGATGAGTAAATGACCTTCAGTGGCGGTGAATTGTATGTAAACTGGTACAATCGCCACATCCAAAGGTCCACACAGGCTTGAGCTCCATCCTGGGTTCCGGTCGCTCGCGCACTCTGCGAGAGCGCTGCCCCCAGGGCAGCTCATCAAACATGATGCCCGCAGAACCACAATCACTTTCATCAAACGCATCGGGCTGACGTAATCATGGATATTTCAAATTACAACCGGTTTTGCTGTGAAATTCAATCCTTGCCCGACAGTCCGTCACACCATGTGATCGGATTGCTTTTTTTGTTATTAATTAAAATATAAGATGATTAAAAAAACAAACATCACAAATGAAGGTGAAAATACGAGGTAAGGCCTGTCACATTTGGCTCGGCGGCCGGAGGGTCTACAAAATGCGGCCTACAAAAACTACAATTATAAAGCGGCCGCAGTATTTCCACGGTCACACAATGTAGCAGTCACATATGTTTTTATTTTTCGGGAGCTGCACGGGGTATTTATAAATCGTGGAGACCGAAAACGTGGGAGTGCCGTACGGTCTTTGATTTGATGTCGCACGGTGACCTTAGGGCGTTCCTGCGGCGGCCATAGAATTTTCAAGGCAGACGCAAGGTGCCCGCAAGGCGACCGCAGGGGACCCTAAGCCGAACGTGCGGCCAGACGGACGGTAACGGATGGGTTAATTTTTTATTTTTATTTTTTTACCAGTTTTTTTTTCGGCTTGTCGAATTTCTACGGCGAACGTAGAAATGAAAAAAGTTATAACTCCGCGTTATAATTCCACGGCGACCTTATGGCCTGTAAAATATAGCCATATGGCGTAGGGCCACCCTGAGGCCACCTCAGTTTCTCTGCAGCCGCCGCACGTTTCTGTCAATTCAGAGGGCATACGGCCGCCGTATCCTCGCCGTAGAGCAAATGTGACTGAGGTCTACAGTATCGAACGACACATGAGAGATGCTTTCACGAGGACTTCCACCGACGAACTGAATGAACAAAGCGCGAAGATGCGGGTCAAACAGGTGGGGGAGACACGTGTACAAACATGAACGCTACGTTGTGTTCTGTTTTTTAAAATGAATTCGGTTTTTAGGGCAAAATTTTCTCAAAAATTGTTCGGATTCCAATTTGTTCAAACAATGGGGCGTTCGGATTCTGGGGGCACCACGGTATATTATAGTTATAGTATATTCAGTTATATATTCTGTTATATTTTTATTTCAGTAAAAAAAAAGAACTGGTATATATACCCACTCGTTACCGTTCGTCTGGCCACACGTTCGCCTTAGGGCCCCCCCCCCCCTGCGGGCACCTTGCGTCTGCCTTGAAAATTCTATGGCCGCCGCACCGACGCCCTAAGGTCACCTTGCGACATCAAATCAAAGACCGTACGGCACCCCCACGTTTTCGGTCCCCACGATTTCTAAATATGCCGTGCGGCTCCCCGAAAAATAAAAACATATGTGACTGCTACATTGTGTGACCGTGGAAATACTGCGGCCGCCGTGTAATTGCTAGTGGCCGCAGATTTTGGAGACCCCATGGCCTCACCATTGAGAGACAGAGCCAAAAATGATACATAGCATGATATCTCAAAATGTTGTGGATGTGTTATGGTAAATCTTTGTGGATGAGTTGGGTAGGTATCCAATTAGTCTGGCCTATCAGTGAGATACATTTTAGTTAAGAGATATAGGCCAATTCGATTTTGGTTAAGGTCTGGATGTAGATCCGTCCTAGTAGTGAGATACAAAACATAAACTGTTCGGCCTGGCAGAGGGATGTGCTCTCCCAAATGCCGTTCCAGTGATGAAAGTGTGTTCCATGGCAAACCCTTGCTTCCTCGGTTTGCCAACATTCCTGACTCAACACTCTGTAGTCAGGTTGATTTGTACCTGGCTGCACGTTGCGATACTGCCTGCCAGTTGTGTAGTTGAGGTGGTCCTCCATAGTTCCTCATCGTGTTTACAACAATCATTGGCTGGTGTACTGCTGATTTCCCATTTTCTGACCTTAGTAATGGACTTTTCACTTTTGTTTCACTCTTGGTTTTTTGTGAAAACAGACTTTTGAATGCCTCATTGGTGTCCATTTGACCATCACAATTTTCCGAGGACAGAGTACTTTCTGCACATATCTCATTATGTTCATTGCATGAGTTCACGGATGTGTGCAGATGAATGATACAACTAGCAGGGACCTGTGGAAATTCCATGGATGCAAAATGTGACTTCAAGCCTTCATAACCCCTGCACCCCTCTCACAAACCCCAAGTCCTCAACGTCCACCTCCCAAAACTAAGTCCTCACCTACCCCCTTTCAACCCTAAGGCATCAATACTCTCCCCACTCCAAGCCTTCAAACAACCTCCCCACCCATCATGGTCGCCTATCTTGTATACTCGTAGACATCACCAACTAGTAATACATCCATCTCTGACAATGTCGCCTTCTCTGTTCAGCTCGAATGTCCTGAAGCAGTTCTTGGCTCATTTTCCCCTGGTGGTGCTGCTCCCTTGCTCCGTTTTCCACTCTCGTGGCTGGCATCAAGCTGTTCTCGACTCTTCCCATCGGCGGTGCAGTTCCCTCTCTCTCTCTGTTGTCCACTCTTGTGGCATCAAGCTGTTCTTGGCTCATTCCTGCTCAGCGCTGATGATGCCATTGTCCGTTTTCAGTTCTTCTTGCCTCTTGTTGCGTCTCCCTGAGCTGTGCACGGTGCCACTGCACATGCTCTCTCGTCGCTGCTCGGACAACCTCACTTTCGTCTTCTGTGCTGATACACCACCGATGCTGATTATCTGTCCTGGCAGGTCTGATTGCGTTTTATTGTGGCTGGGTGTCACCCTCCGCCCTCATGTTGTGGGTAATTCCACTGAAAATAAAAATGGCAGTAAATTGGTGGTCCAACAACAATAAAAGCAGCGAGAATCCCATGACATTCCATTATCAATATTGCGATATGCCTTGGTGCATCACACACACACACACACACACACACACACACACACACACACACACACACACACACACACACACACACACACACACACACACACACACAACGTTATAGGCTTAAAATCAATTATGCATCATTTTGAAACACTCAGTAAGGTGCCACACAGAGTTATCATTGAAATTGTATACTGCCCCAAATTAGAAATCGTTCTTATATAACTGCCCCCAACTTCCCCTTTTGTCACGTTCTTCAAAGCAAAAGGGTAAATTGTTATATCGCCATTACATGTTTCTTCAGAGGAATATTTTAACTCTTTCTGCCATTTGTAACTCAATGAAAAGCACGATTGAAATAATTACCTCGTTGAAATTTTGGAATATTTAACTCTTTATTTCATTTGTGACTTCATGGAAAGCACAATCAAAATTATATGCGGAAAGATATGTGACCATGAGCACATCATAGCCCATCATGGTCACCTATGCAACTCAAAAACTGCAAGATATGCAGAAAATATGTGACAATAAAGGACACGAAACCAATGATCTTCCTGACGCATATATACACACCGTTAAAATTAAAAAATGACCTCGGACAAAGAACTTTTATGACATGGATTTAAGCCCTGCTTGAGGGAATGCCAACCCCCTCCCCACCCAACACGGTCACCTGTCCATTTCACAATCCCACGATATATGCAGAAAGGATATGTGACAAACGACCCAAAATCAATTTTATTCTTCCTGATGTATGTATGTATACATACACATAATATATATATATATATATATATATATATATATATATATATATATATATATATATATATATATATATATATATATATATGTATACGAACCGCTTAAGGTCGACTCCGGACACGAACCGCTTAAGCGGCTTGTTCCGTGCTGCAGGGATAACCGAGCAGAGTTATCGTCGACCTCGACGGTTCAGATTATTTATTGGGTGTCTGCACCCACTACCAATCCCTTACGTGATGCAAGATGGAACTTTCAAACAAAGGAAAGGACGCAACGAAACGGGAAACAGTTCAACAAGCAAGCACTTTATTTCACACACACACACACACACACACACACACACACACACACACACACACACACACACACACACACACACACACACACACACACACACACACACACACACACACACACACACACACACACACGGCAAGCACGTATTCACAGCCATACAAAAATGCACATATAACAGTCAAAGCAAGAACAATACGCAGAGTTACTTCCGAATAAAAAAGGCAATTATTTTCAGCACACTTATACAGGTTTACTTACAAGACTGGCGCCACACATACATCTACACAAAAAGCAAAGAAAACGAAAGCCACCTTCATAGGCAAGGAGGAAGACAGGTCCGTGGACCAATTGAACGTGGGACCTGGGTGATCGGCCAGGTCCACGAGACCGAAGGGGTCTTACCTGCGCTCTCGTGGCGCGATGGCGGGCTAGCCTCAGTGTCCGCGTAACGCGCCTGACTCCGTGCCCCTGGTATGGTCGGTGAGCTCCTTTGGGCGTGCGTCTCGCAGGCATGTGTTGGTCGGCACCACGGTTGGGTTGGGGAATGGACGGGGTTACCGGCGCTATCTCAGCGCGGATGGGGGGGGGGGGAATTGTTGATGCTCGGGTCGGGAGAGGGGAATAGCGGACGCTCCGTCCCGCTAGCGGGGTCCCGGGACCGCACCGACTCCGGCAAACTCTCTCCCCTGAGCCCTCTTCCGCGTCCCTGCTTCACGCCGCGACTCGTCCCTCGACCTCACCTCCGAGCTCCGTCCCCTTCGCCGTCCGATCCCCGCAACGACAACCTCTCAGACTCCACGACTTCCGACTAGCGCCACTTTCTGCACCACTTTCTGCACCCACTTCTCCACTCACGAGCTGTGTTGTTCTCGCGTCTTTGTAGACCGGGGGGGGGGGGGAATTGTTGATGCTCGGGTCGGGAGAATGGAATAGCAGACGCTCCGTCCCGGGACTGCATCGGCTCCGGAAAACTCTCGCCCCTGAGCCCTCTTCTGCGTCCCTGCTTCACGCCGCAACTCGTCCCTCGACCTCACCTCCGAGCTCCGTCCCCTTCGCCGTCCGATCCCCGCAACGACAACCTCTCAGACTCCACGACTTCTGACTAGCGCCACTTTCTGCGCCACTTTCTGCACCCACTTCTCCACTCACAAGCTGCGTTGTTCTCGCGTCTTTATAGACCGGGGGGGGGGGAGCCTGTATGCAGATTCGCGGATTAAAACGCACTTGGAGGCGGGGCCACACTGCCCGACGCTCGCCCATTGGATGGAGAAAAAGGGGCGTGAGCCTCTCCTGATCCATTTTCCTCTCCTAAAAGGAACGCATTCGCAGCGGGTTCGGAGGCAGGGCCATGCCACCCGATGCTCAGTCATTGGGTGGAAGAAAAGGGGCGTGAAGCCTTCCTGATCCGTTTTCCTCTCCTAAAAGGAACACATTCACAGCGGGGCTTTACTCGTTCGGAAACAATTACCGAATGGGCCCTGGACAGCACGACGTTCGGTGTTGACTGGTAGTGTGGTTGATGGTTGTGGAAGGAGAAAGGCGAAGGTGGTGGGGGGTTTGGTGGTTTGGTGGTTGGCGGGCGTCGTTTGGGAATGGCGGTGAAGCGATGTTTGCGGGATGGAGTTGTGGAGGTTTAAGAGGCAAAGGTGGTGGTGTTTGAGTTGTTGGCGGCTTAATGGTCCAAAATAACGATAAAGAAAAATGGCTAACTCAAAGATGTCGCAGCCCGGATGAATCACACATATACCCACTAAACAACAGGTGTGGACTAACTACACATGAACTTTGCGTCATAACTGATCTAAGGACCCTTTATGGTGTGTTGCGAATTTCCACAGCCGTAACAATATGTTTTTAAGGTAGGGTTTCCTCAAAAGCTTCCACTAACTCAATTGTACCTATCGTGGCATTGTTCAATAATGTCCGCGAACCATCCTCGCCTCCCGGCTAGTTCATTACTTTTGTTGAAATAGTGGAATAATTAATGCTTCATGCCATTAACTCCATTCACGGAAAGCACAATCTAAACAGGAGGTGGATGACCGACATATCATGGTTTATTACGGGTCCGTCGATTGTCTTTCCGTGTATTTTTTTTTTAAATAAGTGATTATGAGCAGCCTAAATGTGTTAATCAATTTGTGTTAATAAATGATCATAAATTAATTATATTCTTCGTGAAGCATCTTAAATACGCATCAAAATTACAATTGTGGTTGGAGTCAAGGCAGCTGTCCAACCAATCGGTGGGAAGAATTGTTACAGACAAACACAAACACACACACACACACACACACACACACACACACACACACGAACAAGCATATTATTATATAAGGTAATTTAATCATTTAATGCTGTCCTGTAAAACGCTGATTCGTTATCGAGCTTTGTCCTGGAGAAAATCTTCACTAAAAAAGGAAATGAAGGAAATCCAAAACACACAGTATTCTGATTGGTGTGGGGTAAACGCACCAGACACCATTGCTCCCGTCCAAAGGCAGAACCTCACTTCTAATTGATTTTGAGCAAACAAAGAAAAACTGCTTTTATATATATATATATATATTAAAGCCGTATCCATTCGAGAAGATTTGATTATTCCTTTACAGATGTTGGAGCGCTGCCATTTCAATGTTATGTGACTAAAGCGTGGCATCAGATTGGTCCATTGAGATACTAGGTTTTTTTGTGGTATTTACCGAATTCTGTAGGAGTTGCTAGGTCCTGCCATGAGCGTACAAGCTTACGTAGGGAACAAATTACAATAACTTGTATACTAACATGAAGCCTATAACCGAGTAACTCCAAAATTAGTATTAGCTCAGTTTTGATCAAAAAATGAGTTGCTGGGTTTTGCCTTTGGACGGGAGATTGTTTGTCCTGTCTGTTCATGCTCTGAGCCAATCAGCACTGTTTGCTCCACCTTTCTTTTGCAGTTGGTTGGGCCTCCTCCGACCTCATCTCTCACCACTGCCATGAAGGAGTAGGAGCAGAGTAGGACTGATGGCAATCATTATTTTTATTCATGTTTGTGCATATTTCATGTTTTTGGTAATACTTAGTGATGTTATTATTTAAAAAAAACATTTTTGTTTTTCATTTCTAAAATAATATGTTTACCATGAGTATAATTAGCGCTATTACCTATACCCCAATGAAGCCCTCAAATACCCTTATGTACATAAGATATAACGATGTCGGGGACGCATCTCCATATAAGCAATTGTATAATGACCCATTTTTGCACATCTTCATTTGGCCTTCTCTTTTCCAGGAATGCATCCTGAGTGCTAAGTGAGGTATTGCTGTACTTGGGACATCTATCTCTTGCCCAACTGACTCAGCCTCTGTTATATTGACGCATGTATCTGACACTTGTAGAGCCCGATCACCTTAGCCATGTTGCAGCACCATTACTTTATTTTGCGATCTTGGTTATAAAGGAAGCATAAGTGCTCAGCACTCCTTGCAACTCGTTCACAAGAGAGCTTGTCCTTGTGAGAGTTGTGGAACCCTCCTGGGCTCGTTACAATATGCTATAACTCTCTTGAACCACTAAGCTGTGCAACTGCATTATGCTTTAGGTCATCCTGAAGATAAGAGCAAAATACTAAATATTCATTCAGCTGTGACATCTGATCTCGGAAGGAAGATTGAGTAAGAAAGTATTGGTGTGTGTGGTTCTCACCGCACTTTGCAGTGTTAAAGTGCATAACGTTATACAATCCATCCTCATTAGCTTCAACATGATAAGACACGATACACTATATAGTACCCAGGGATACCGGAGTATTGTTGATCATCCTTAAATTACAAGGTAATTGTGGGGAGAGGAAACAAGCTATAATCCATCATCTCTCACATATTTCTCTCATCTATTTTATTTTCTTTATCACCACATTCTCTTTGACTGAAGCTCTTCTGATTTAGTTAAACAATAGCAACAAAAAAAAAAAAATCGCAAGCCTCCAAGAATTGTTTGATGTAAATGTAAATCTGGGAATTGCCAGGAATCCCTGAGGTATGATTGAACAAGAGAAAAAAAAACACTTTTATGGCACAGGGAACATGAAGTCATTAATAACGAATCTCATCGATCAGCTTAAAGGGAAAGCTGTAACGTTTCGTGGTTTATACAGCTTTGTGTCATTAATGTCAGTTTATTATGTGTATATGTAAACAACATACAGAAATTAAATTTGCTGTCTGGTTTGCTTACATGATAATTAATTTGCAAAAAAACAAATTAACTGAAACGAAACGATGATTTGAATAACGTCAGAGATTGTAAACTTTAATGGATCATTCGAGACATCAAGTCAAGCAGGTCGTGTACTGCTGTTTGTTGGCCATGATGCTACGATTGTCGAACGAACACCAGGCCTGTGACTACTGAAGGTATTTTCCAATCTTGAAACAGATGCAATACCAAATTTAACAAACTGCATGTTACATCATTTGAAATCAATAGCAATAAATCTTCAGATTCATATATATCCTTTTCATTGAAAATTCAATGAAAATGTTTCCCCCCCCCCACCCCCAACTATACCTTCAGTAACCTAAGGCTTTGATAGGAGCTTGTACATATATCACCTGCAGGATGAAAACTTGAAGACATATTCTCCTTGGATATTAAGAGAGGGTATTCACAACAATGGACATCGACACAAGATTATATCTAACATTTAAAGCTCTTTCGAACGACTGACTTAATGACTGATATTCAACATTGGGACCTTCCTGATGACGTAGAAAGCTGAAATTTTTCATGCCAGTGGACATCAAAGCCGATACACCGGGGAAAATCACAGAATCGTCATACAACAATCATATCTGAAAATTTAAATAAATGAAAAACCAAATGCAGGTGAGCACCTGAGAAAATGGAAAAGCACGGTAATTTTGTGTGTTGATGGACATCGAAGCCGATATATCTGGAAAATCGCAGAATCATCGTACAACATTCATATATGAAAATTTAAATAAATGAAACTCAAATTCAGGTGAGCGGCCCAAGACAATGGGGAAACATGGTTCGTATGCTTATACAATGTGTAATCACAACCTACTCGTATATGTATGTATGTATATATATATATATATATATATATATATATATATATATATATATATATATATATATATATATATATATATATATATATATATATATATATATATATATATATATATATATATATATATATATGGTATGCTTACACATTATAAGCAATAACAAACCATGTTGTAAGCAATAAGAAATGCAGTTTGTGATTTTCAGAATCACTCAATTGTCATGCCGGATTTTCCTAGACAAAGCTTAGCTTCACTTCTAGATGCTGTTGCCACAAACCAGCATGCTCTATGATGCTTCAGCCACTAATGTATGTCTCGTGTTTGCTGCCACATGACTTTCATGGAAGGCTCCTAAATGGCTCACTGAGCCTGTCTTGCAGAACAAATCAGCTGGTGTGAAATCACCACCTGACCATAAGGGTGTGTTTCCCCTTTTTCAGATTTAAGCCTTCCAAAACATAATGTCCCTTACCTGTCTGAGTGTCTCTATGATCATAAAATATCCAGTAGGTGGTGTGTGATGTCCACAAGTATGTGTCTGGAAAGGGTAGGGTAAGGGGGTGGGTAGATGTTTCATTCAATGTTTCTTGTTCCATGAGCAAATCAACCAGTTTTGCAAACAATTGCTGACAGCTCTGTCATCAAGTCATGATAACTTTCCATTTAGAGTGGAGTGGCTCGTAAACTCCCCTCCCCCCCATCTCCCTTAACGAGCCGATCTCTGACCCAACGCCCCACATCCTCATGATGTTTAAGTGCCCTGAATATTACTACAGTTCATTAAATGTGATATAAATATAAGAATGAAACAATGACATCTCCCACTTACTATTTTATTTCATAATCCATATGCAACTGGCTGTTTGTGCAAAACAACGGATAATAAATTCAGAAGTAGCACAAGCACGTATACTCATTAATGAAATGGATTATAATCAACGGTTCACATCACCTCAATGGTGAAACACTTCAAAACACACAGACTCATCTGCGGTAAAAAAAAATATATATATATATTAAATTCGTACTTCAATGGTGCTCCGAAAGCTCAAAAGTGTACCAGCACAACAGAGGATTTTGATGGAAGGTTTTCTCTACTGCCATGGAGATAAGATTCTTCTGTGATAATTCTGATACATTGTGATTTCGAAATTTAAGTGTGAAAAATTAAGTTTATAAATCATAAGAATACAAGTCATATCATAGCTTGTAATTTATGACAAAAAAATGATCTAAGGAGAACATGCGAGCAAAGAGGAAGAAGAGGGATTTTCTCAGCTCGTGTCGGACAGATTCTTTCGTGATAATTCTGACAATTGGTTTACACTGATTTCAAAATTTAAGTGTGCAATATTAGTTGATAAATTATAACAATATAATTTGTTTTTATACACAATGTGTAATGTTTTTTTATATAATAAATTATAACAATATAATTTATAAGCAATGTTGTAAGTTTATAACTTTTAAGATTAAAAATCAATATTGATCAAAGGAGAACGTGCTGGCGAAGAGGAAGAAGAAGGCTCAGGAGCATCCAGAACGAAAGAAAGAGCAGTTGGTGAGTATCTCATCTGGAGTGAATGTTCTGAGACCACTTACAGAGGGGTAAGATGCATACAAAGCTGAGAGGCGCATTAAAAATTGGAGTGGTGATTGGGAGAGCAGACGAGCAGGCTCGAAGCTGACAAAAAAAAATTGTGAGGAACAAACCATTTCTGCTGGTCCTCATTGGAGAACCTAATTTAAATAATTGTGTGAACCCCTGATTATACTAGCTCTTTTTACTTCATTGCATATCACAATAAAAAACTAGTCTAACGGCCACAGACAAACGGTGGTGAAAACAAGCTCCTTCCACCTTCGCCAGGTGGAGGTAACAAAACAGACATGTAGTCACATCGGCTACCCATATTACATTTACAGTTCGAATGCTTCACCCACACATAGCCAGCTGTTGTGTAACACAACACCACGGACATTAAGACATGTCACAATTAGCAAATACTTTCCAAAATAATCGTCCCAAGCACTTCACCTAAAACAACCTAAGATCACCTTAAACGTTAAAGAACCAGCTAAAACACGTTCAACACAGAGACAAACAAGTAAATTGCTCAATGTACACACACACACACACACACACACACACACACACACACACACACACACACACACACACACACACACACACACACACACACACACACACATTGAGCTTACGAACGCACACATACACATGTACAGGGGAACCAGCAACATACAGTGAGGAGAACAAGTATTTGAACCACTGCCGATTTTGCAGGTTTTCCCACTGACAAAGCACGTTGAGGTCTGTAATTTTTATCACAGGTACACTTCAACTGTGAAAGAGGGAATCTAAAACAAAAATCCTAAAAATCACATTGTATGATTTTTAAATCATGAATTTGCATTTTATTGCATGAAATAAGTATTTGATACATTAGAAAAACAGAACTCAATCTTTGGTACAGAAACCTTTGTTTGCAATTACAGAGATCAGACGTTTCCTATAGTTCTTAACCAGGTTTGCGCAGACTGCAGCAGGAATTTTGGCCCACTCCTCCATACAGATCTTCTCCAGATCCTTCAGGTTTCGGGGCTGTCGCTGGGCAACACAGACTTTCAGCTCCCTCCAAATATTTTCTATTGGGTTCAAGTGTGGAGACTGGCTAGGCCACTGCAGGACCTTGAGATGCTCTTGCGGAGCCACTCCTTAGTTGCCCTGGCTGTGTGTTTTGGTTCGTTGTCATGCTGGAAGACCCAGCCACGCCCAATCTTCAATGCTCTTGTTGAGGGAAGGAGGTTGTTGGCCAAGATCTCGCGATACATGGCCCCATCCATCCTCCCCTCAATACGGTGCAGTCGTCCTGTCCCCTTTGCAGAAGAGCATCCCCAAAGAATGATGTTTCCACCTCCATACTTCACGGTTGGGATGGTGTTGTTGGGGTTGTCCTCATCCTTCTTCTTCCTCCAAACACGGTGAGTGGAGTTTAAACCAAAAAGCTCTATTTTGGTCTCATCAGACCACATGACCTTCTCCCATTCCTCCTCTGGATCATCCAGATGGTCATTGGCAAACTTCAGACGGGCCTGGACATGCGCTGGCTTGAGCAGAGGGACCTTGCTTGCGCTGCAGGATTTTAATCCATGATGGCATAGTGTGTTACTGATGGTTTTCTTTGATACTGTGGTCCCAGCTCTCTTCAGGTCATTGACCAGGTCCTGCCGTGTAGTTCTGGGCTGATCCCTCACCTTTCTCATGATCATTGATCCTCCATGAGGTGAGATGTTGCATGGAGCCCCAGACCGCAGGATATTGACTGTTATCTTGAACTTCTTCCATTTTCTAATAATTGCGCCAACAGTTGTTGCCTTCTGACCAAGCTGCTTGCCTATTGTCCTGTAGCCCATCCCAACCTTGTGCAAGTCCACAATTTTGTCCCTGATGTCCTTTGACAGCTCTCTGGTCTTGCTCATTGTGAAGAGGTTGGAGTGATTGATTGAGTGTGGACAGCTGTCTTTTATGCAGATAACAAGTTCAAACAGGTGCAGTTAATACAGGTAATGAGTGGAGAATGGGAGGGCTTCTTAAAGACAAAACTAACAGGTCTGTGAGAGCCAAAATTCTTACTGGTTGGGAGGTGATCAAATACTTATTTCATGCAATAAAATGCAAATTAATGATTTTGAAATCATGCAATGTGATTTTCAGGATGTTTTGTTTTAGATTCCGTCTTTCACAGTTGAAGTGTACCGATGATAAAAATTACAGACCTCTACGTACTTTGTAAGTGGGAAAACCTGCAAAATCGGCAGTGTATCAAATACTTGTTCTCCCCACTGTATAAAAGGAAACTAACACACACACACACACACACACACGCACACACGCACACACGCACACGCACGCACACACGCACACACACACGCACACACACACGCACACACACACGCACACACACACGCACACACACACACACGCACACACACACACACACAGACACACACACACACACACACACACTTACACACATACATTCGTGCACACACACACACACACACACACACACACACACACACACACACACACACACATTTACACACATACATTCGTGTACACACATATACATACACCAACATATACACACATACACATATATACATACATATACACACAAACACACACCTATCCGCACACATACACACACATATACACCAACATATACACACACATATACACACAAATAAACACTTACACACATATACAGATACACACATATAAACACAAACACACATATACACACATACACATATATACATACATATACACACAAACACACACCTATACACACATATACACACATACGCACACATATACATACATATACACACAAACACACACATATACACATATACACACATGAACACAGATACATATACATATACACACACATACACATATATACATACATATACACACAAACACACACCTATACACACATATACATACATATACACACAAACACACACATATACACATATACACACACACACATATATACCAACATATACACACATATGCATACATACACACACATATACACATATACACACACACACATATATTCATATACACACATAAACACACACACATATACACAAATATACACACATATACACACACACACATATACACAAACATATACACACATACACAAACATATTCACACATACTCACATATACACATACACACACATATACACAAATATACACACATATACACAAACATATACACACATACACAAACATATTCACACATACTCACATATACACATACACACACATATACACACATAAACACACATATACACACGTACACACATACACATACAAGCCGGTAGGCGACAAGGGTTCCGCTAGGATCGAAGCGCTGGATACGATGCTTTTCATTCTGACCGATCCACCGATGAAGATTCATTGCCAAGACGTATTGGTTCACATACAATTGTTCCTCTGCCTGGCAAGATTTTTCCTATTGCGTATTTTGCGAACTGGCACTCATAAAAAAATGACGGTAAATAGACACCCTATTTTAGAAGGACGATCATTTGAAAAATCAAACCTAAATCAAAAATCGGCTCGAGTAAAATTTTCTAAATATCTCGAAGTGTTTCATTCCGAAGTCTCGTTTCTCCACATTCAAAACTGTAGGACAAGGATTGAAAATAGTGAACGTGGTTTTTCCGCCACTGCAGAGCAACGGGTGGTTGCTTAGCAACGAAACTCAAACGCGCACACTCCCAGCCCATATGGCACCTTTCCCCAAGTTTCTTCGAAATCGGTTTACTGGTTTGTGCTGTGGAGCCTGACGTTGCAGACACACACACACACACACACACACACACACACACACACACACACACACACACACACACACACACACACACACACACAAAACCTGATAAACTTCTCTCAATGCTCTTGTTTGACCACCTCGTGAGCCACACATTATTTTTCATCAACCACGTCCACTTCCCTAAGCTCCGCCCACTTTCCTAAGCCCCTCATAAAAAATGATGGTAAATAGACGCCCTATTTTTGAAGGACTACCATTTGAAAAATAAAACCTAAATCTAAATTCAGCTCGAGTCAAATTTTCTAAATATCTCGATGTGTTTAATTCCGAAGCCTCGTTTCTCCACGTTCAAAACTGTGGGTTAAGTATTGAAAATAGTGAACGTGGTTTTTGGGCCACTGCGTAGCAACGGGTGGTTGCTTAGGCCTAGGTCACATTTTCCACGGCGGCCGTGGGGTCTCCAAAATCAATGGCCACTAGCAAGTATACGGCGGCCGCAGTATTTCCACGGTCACACAATGTAGCAGTCACATATGTTTTTATTTTTTGGGGAGCTGCACGACGTATTTAGGCCTGTCACATTTGCCACGGCGGCCGTGGGGTCTCCAAAATCTACGGCCACTAGCAATTATACGGCGGCCGCAGTATTTCCACGGTCACACAATGTAGCAGTCACATATGTTTTTATTTTTCGGGGAGCTGCATGGCATATTTATAAATTGTGGAGATCGAAAAGGTGGGGTTGCTGTACGGTCTTTGATTTAATGTCGCACGGTGACCTGAGGGCGTTCCTGCGGCGGCCATAGAATTTTCAAAGCAGACGCAAGGTGCCCGCAAGGGACCACAGGGGGGCCCTAAGGCGAACGTGCGGCCAGACGGACAGTAACGAATGAGTTAATTTATTAATTTTTTTTTACCAGTTTTTATTTTTTTCGGCTTGTCGAATTGCTACGGCGAACGTAGAAATGAAAAAAGTTATAACTCCGCGTTATAATTCTACGGCGACCTTACGGCCTGTCAAATATAGCCATAAGGCGTAGGGGCGCCCTGAGGCCACCTCAGTTTCTCTGCGGCTGCTGCACGTTTCTCTCAATTCAGAGGGCGTACGGCCGCCGTATCCTCGCCGTAGAGCAAATGTGACTTAGGCCTCAGCAACGAAACTCAAACGCTCACATTCCCAGCCCACATGGCACCTTTCGCCAAGTTTCATCGAAATCGGTTTGCTAGTTTGTGCTGTGGACCCTCGCGTTGCACACACACACACACACACACACACACACACACACACACACACACACACACACACACACACACACACACACACACACACACACACACACACACACACACACACACACACACACACACACACAATCCAACAATAAGGGATATCTAGCGAATCCAATAAATACACATATCACACATAAACACACACATACACAGCTATACACACATAAACACACGCATACACACGCATACACACACATACACACATATACACACATAAACACACACATATACACACATATAGACACATACACACACATATATATATATATATATATATATATATATATATATATATATATATATATATATATATATATATATATATTGTTGCGAATTCGCGCCCGCCGGCGTGCGAGTGGCCACGTAACTCGAATCGCGGCACGTCGCCCACCGGACGGACAATTCTGTCGTGACCCTGTCGGACTAACGCCAGGATCTAGTCACGGGTGGGCCTTTCGGCCTCACCACGATCGTGCCAATCGGCCCCCCGCGTGGGATAGGGTTGTTCGCTAAATTCGACCTACCGAAGTACCCACGCGGAGGTAGACCGGGCGATCGCAGGTCGACTCCGGACATGGGCCACTGAAGCGACCCGTTCCGTACTATCGGGATAACCGAACGGTGTTATCGTCGGCCTCGACGGTTCCGATTAATTATCGGGCGTATTAAGCCCAGTACCAACTCTTTACGTGAAGCAAGATGGAGATTCAATTAAAGAAAAGACGAAGCGAAACGGGAAAACAGTTCAACATAATGCACATTTATTCCACGGCACACAGAGAGCACACATATACAATTACAACAATTATGCACCAAAAGCAGATGTTACAAAAGAAACACAACAATGCAGATCTACTACCGACTACGCGAGCACACGGCAACACTTACACAGTTTTACTTTACAGACGGCGCCGACAACACATTTACTTAAAAGCAAAAGAAAAGGGCCACCCTCAAAAACAAGGGGGCAGACGGGGCCTGTGGGCCGCGAGACCGGGTGGATCCGACCCGTGTCTTGTGATGAGCCGCAAATGTCGCGGCGCCCCGACTCTGCACTCCTTCGCGGGTTTCGTTGGCACTGCTTGGAGTGGGGTGGGAACGGGGCCCCCTTTTCGCACTATCTCAGCGCGGGGGGAATAAAGGGGGGAATTGTTGATGCTCTGGGGAAAGAGGATAGCTGGCTTGCTTGGGTCCCGCGACGAGCGACTCCACTGTGAGCTCGTCGCCGACCGCAGTCTTCCTTGCCTTGGACCCGAGCTATTCGACCTCCTCCCCAATTCTCCTCAGCCGACTGCAGCAAACCACCTCGACCGCGCTCCAGGCTTCAGGCTTCCCCTCTCTGCAGCTCCCCGTCAGACTCCGAACCTCCGACAGACTGACTCTCCTCCAGACCCGACTTGACTGCCCTCAAACTCGCCTTGACTCTTCTCCAACTCCCCTTGACTCTTCTCCAAAACTCTTCCTTGAACTCTTCTCCAACTGACTGCCCAAATTCGCCCTGCGCTCGGCGCTTTATAGTCCGGCAGGAGAACCCATATGCAAATTTCTGGATCAGAATGAGCTCGGGGTGGAGCCACGCTCGCCCATTGGACGGAGAAAAAGGGGCATGAGTCTCCCCTGATCCTCGAATTTGCATATATCGATTCTACTCTGACGCGCCTGGAGGCGGGGCCAAACCGCCCCGCGCTTGCTGATTGGATGGATGAGAAGTGGGCGGGTATCATTCCTGATCTGACTTCTCCTCGGAAAGGTCGCTATTTGCACCCGCGGCTCGGCGCGCGTCCTGCACGAGGCCAGGACAGCCTGACGCTCGGTGCCCACAAGTGGTGCGGGAATGGCCGCGGAAGGAGAGGCGAAGGTGGTGGAGGGTTTAAAGTGCTGGTCCATGGCCATGGCGACGTTTGGAATGGCGGTGATGCGATGTTTGCGGGAGCGAGTTGTGAAGGTAAAGGTCGTGGCTGTTGGCATTGTTGTTGTTGCGAAGCGGTGTTGTGGTTGGTGGTTGTTGTGTGATGGCGGTTGAGACGTGGTTGGTTCAAAATAAAGATAGAACAGAAAAACAGCAATCTTAAAGGGTCGCAGCCCGAATGAATCAAATTTATTACCTCTAAACAAGCTGTTAGGGTTTAATGTACTTACAGAGATATCTCACCTACGGGACCTGAATGGTGGTTTGCGAATTTCCTCAACCGCAACACTACCCCCTCCCCTTTTTACAGACTCGTCCCGAGTCAAATTTTCGTGTGCCATCATGTGTAGTTCTCCCCTAGTACGTTTTACCTACGGATCCCTGAGTGCGACATTCATGGTATTGGTGTCCCCAAAATAAATAACCTGAGGGCTGAGTAACTAATTAAACAAACCCACTCACACGGACGACTTAAATAAAATTGCCGGCGCGAAGACAGACATGCCGGGGGCGCACTCATATGTACAGTACATCTTAACCTTAACTTACAAATTTTACACTAAACCATGGCCCAGGATCAATGGACTCTGCAAAAAGAAAGCAGTTAGCAGGGAGCCAGGCTGCTCGTATGCAGTCTCTGGCTCAAGCAATGCAGGTGACAGGGAACGTGGCCGGCTGCTCACACGCAGTCCAAGGCCTCCCCTTTTTGAACTGAATGCAGTGAACCACAACTGTGCATGGGCTGCACAAACGCAGTCTCCGTGCCAGCTCAAGTGGCACACGCAATGAACACAGCGGATGGATGGATGAATGGATGGACGCAAACACGGTGCATGGGCCGCCACTGCAGGCCCGTGTTGTAGCTGCCAACAGGGCAGTTCTCGCAGCTTGCAAACTGTTGCCTTGCGGATCCTGGCGCACATGGAAATGAACAGGGGGGGGGGGGGCAAAGCAAAATTGAACCGGCCTGGTGAACAGGGGCAGTGGGCATGGCATGGAATGGCAAAGGCGAGCAGGCAACACAGCCTGCAGAAAAAGGCCGCTGCAGGCAAACACAGCCTGCAGAACAAGGCCGCTGCAGGCAAACACAGCCGGCAGACGAACTGGCCGGCACAGGCCTTGCAGAAAACAGCTGCAGACGATCCGGCCGGTACAGGCCTTGCAGCAAAACAGCCGGCAGATGAAGTGGGCTGGCACAGGCCTTACAGCAACACAGCCAGCAGATGAAGCTGGCCAGCCTTTGCCGTGCAGTGCAGGTTGGTGGAGGGAGTGCGGTGGTGCTGGCCACTCAGAAGGCGGGCTCGGACCTAACCTACGGTCTCCCTCCCAAACTATCGCCTTTGCCTGTCACTGTCCATACCCACTCCATTAATTTGTCCAAAACCAATTTTGCCCCAATTAATTAATTTTTTGTTTTTTTTTATTTCTACTTCCCCACTAGGAATCGTCCCCTAACCCCCTTTACTGTCTTTGTTCGGCTAACCTATCGTCTACTAGCCTACTCCCAACCCCTACGTTCCCTTCCCGGAGGGGAATAAGGGAGAGCTAGCGTCCCGTGTCGAGGCCCAATGAAGCCTCAAGATGGCCTCCCCAGACTTCAGCGATCTTAACCCAAAGTGGGTCCAGCGGCCCACAATGAGAGCAAGGGGATGGATGGTGCGGAGGGGTACACTTCCTAATCTACCCTAACCATTTAACTGTAAAACTATCCCGGGGCTTTCAACAAGCGCCTCTCGCTTAAACTATTGGTTCTCACAACCCAGATTCCCGTCGCCTGTGTTGGTGTCCTTACAATTTTCGGGCCTCGCCCCCCAATTTTCTTCCCGTGCCCTCACACGGTCTCTTGGCTGGGACGTGTGACTCCCCTTGGCAGGGTCAATCCTCTGCCGAATCTCCAGTTATGGCACCCCCGGGCACGACACTGCCTCCGAGCCTACCAGCTCCCTAAACACCGGGGAGTGCCCCCCATGGCACCTCCCCTGAAACGCACACGTGGCAGGCTGGCTTCCCGGGCCCCTTTCCGAGGGTCACCCGTGCCCACAACACGACCCACGCGGCTAACGGCGCCCCGGGCCCCCGCACCAAGCGGGCGCACCCGTGCCCACTACGCTATCCCGGACCCCATGGGCCCTTGGCCTACTATGGCCGACTAGCCTGGTGCCCGGGGTACACACTCAGCGATACTCACCTTTCGCAGCCATGCTCGCAGCCCGTCAACAGGGCTCCTGCACCCCTCCAAATAGGTATCGAGCCTACTTTCCCACCAACAACAAAACGACCTCCATTTTGTAAATTTGACTAACCCCCTAACTCACTCTACACTGACCCCGGGGTCCCTTGGGCGCGAGTCACTCCTCCCCCAATCACTCATCGCACCATGCATTCCCCATTCGCTCCACTCACACAAACCCGCTGGCCTCACTCACTCAACATGTACTCACCTCACAACTCACCAACTCTTCAACACTCACACCGCTGAATTCTGCCACCCTTCTAACTACCTCCCCTAACTAACTCGTGCTCCCACATCGTCCCTTACACTACAGCACGTTCCTTTTAATACTACGTAGCTAAACTACGTCCCCTCTACACATTCAAAGTCTGTCACTGTCCTCAAATGTCCCAACAAAAAAACAATTTCCATCTCCCATCCTAAATCTGACGAACAATTCCTCTAACTAATCCATTCCACGGGCCCCATGAGGACTTACCCCTGCCCCATGGAGCCGGTCTAGCTAAGCTAACCCTTCCCCCTAACTAGTTTCCTTCCTGTGCCCAGGTAAGGGGGTCTTCCACCCCTTGCCCGGGAATCCTGTTTACCCAAAAGCGAGGCTTGCTTTTTTTTTTTGTTTTTTTTTTTTTGTTTTTTTTTTTTCATCACGCAGAACCAGCACGGAAACTCACAACCTGCGCACCAGCGCGGCAATTCACAGCCGCGCACCTGTGGCGTGACGTCATGGCAGCTGTTCGCGTCCCTCTTGGACGGTACCATCCGGCAGGGATTCACCCTCCTGCCGGATTCCAACCATACACGCAGCCATGACGTCACCCGGCGCAAAAAAAAATACAAGCCCCACGTCTCGAGGGGTTCCCCACGCGAACACATGTGCTCTGCCCGTTGGAGCTTATATTAACACACACGCCTCGTGGAGAACCCGTCCGGTCCAAATCCGTTATCCTGCCTAAACTTTGTCCGTCCATGGGATCGGCAAATCCACCGCTGGCGTTTCCGGACCGGGACTTCACTCCCGCAAGCGAGCACGTGGGGGCCTCGTGCGTTGCACAGCACGGACCTCGCGCTCACTGCTGGGTGAACCCGGCATGGTCCCCGAAACAGCTACAGCCGCTACTCGGCTTTTGTCTCTCAATTGTCGTTGTCGTCGCCATTCCACCCACGCACACCTGCGTGTTACAACGCTCACACTCCACTCCATTGCACTCACACCAGGAGACGCGGCTGCGTGCTCACGCATGCCAACTAACATCTCCCTTACACACAGCGACCTTGCACACGCTGTCTCTCTCACACTCGGCCGCTCACTCATGCACCGTGCCTTACTCACACACAGTCGCTCACTCACACACGCGGGGGCACTCGCCCGCGGTGTCTCATCCACACACGGCGTGCTGGGGAGCACGCCCTTCGGCACACTTGCCACCACACCACTCACACACGGGGACGCACTCACACCTTGCACCACACACACCGGGACGCCCACACTGGGGATTCGCGTCCCCACAAGGGGCTCCGGGGCCTCTATACCCCCCAAGCTTTCCGTGCACCTGTCCACAGCAATCCTCCCCTCGACCTCGCTCGACACGACCGAACCCACCTGGTCGTGACTCGCCTCAAGGGGGCATACTCCCTCCCCTCGTTCCTGGAGGAGGCCATCCAGCTGCTCGCACCGGGTCTCCAACCAGTCCGCCAGCTCCCCTTCATGGTCCTCCACTACCTCTGTGTGTGTGTGTGTGCGCGTCTCTAACCCCGTCATTATCATGCAGTCTCTCCTCTATTTTTTCTGTCTCTTCCTGGTTCCTTTTTCCTTCCCATCTGAGTCGTTCTTTCTCTCTGAGCCCCATTAGCTGTTCGTTCTCCCTCCGGAGCTCCTCAATCTCCGTTGTCTCCAATCTCGCTCTCCGTTTTAGTTGTTCAATTTCACACTCATATAGTTGTTGTTTTCTCTCCCACTGTTCCTCCTGCTCTTTGTTTTCCAATCTCATTGTTTCTTTCAATTGGCTCATTTCCTTCCTGTGTTTCATTCGCTGTTCTCTCACTACTCTTCCTCGTTTCCTCTCCTCTCCTTCCTTCTCCAGTTTCATGGTTTGCTTCATTTGGTTAATCTCCTTTTTGTGTTTCATTTGCTGCTGTCTCATTAATCTTCCTTGTTTCCTCTCCTGTTTTTCCTTCTCCAGTTTCATGGTTTTCTTCATTTGGTTCATCTCCATTTTGTGTTTCATTCGCTGTTCTTTGTCTATCTCCTCGCACTCCAGCCTCGCCTTTTCTTTCAATTGGTCAACCTCGGCTTCATGTTCCTTTTGTTTTTTTTTCCCATTGTTCCTCTCGTTCTTCCCTCTCCAATCTCCTTGTGTCCTTTGATCTCCTGATTTCTCCTTCCTGCTTCATTTCTTGCTCCTTCAACTTCTCCTCGTATTACAACCTATTTTTTTCCTTTTGTCGTTCAGTTTCAAATTCATACTCTTTCAATTTTTTTTATTCCACTGTCTCTCTTGTTCCTCATTCTGCAATCTCGTTATTTCCTTCAACTGACCGATTTCTTTCTCTTGTCTCATTCGTTCTTCCTTCATTACTCTTTCTTGCATCTCAGTCTTTAATCTGGCCTTCGCTTCCAGCTGTACGATCTGAACAGTGTGGTTTCTTAACGTTTCATTTTCCGTTCTCTTCCTTTCCTCTTTTAACACTATCAGTTCTTTCGGTAATTCCCCCTCTTTGTTTTGGTGTTTCTGTAACTCAGAAGCTTCCTTTTCTAATTCTTTTCTCATCTCCGCACCCTCCGACCTTGCTTTGGCTTCTAACTGTTCTTCCGTCTTGCCCTTGTGGTTTTCTACCCATCTTCCCTGTTCCTCTGTCTCCGTTTTTACCTCCAGTCCCAGCTTATCAACTCTCTTCGTCATGTCTTGAAGTCTTTTCTCACACTCCACCGTTACGACCTTCAATCCCTCCTTTGTCTCCTCCTGGCTTTCTTTTAATTTTCTAATACCTTCTTTACCTCGTGTCTCGTCTTGCACGTCTCCCGAATTATTTTCTCACCCGCCCCGACTGCGGGCCTGACAGCCGTTGCACTCCCTCCCGTTGGTTTGGAGTCTCCGCCACGTGGCGTCACCATTTTCTCGCCCGCGGTCCGAGTTTCCTTTCCCCATGCCTTCATGTCTGCATTAATTTCATCCATTTTGTTTTCCATCTGTTGAGCATTCGTCTTCATTCCGTTGCTCATGCTTTGCACGAGTTCAACAATCTGCCGCATTGTTACCTGCCCTGGCCACTCCCACTGACTACATTTAGTGGTGGAGTTATAATAAAAAGAAATGACCAGATGAACGGCATCGATGCCTTTCCCAACCTTCTGGTACGGGTTTCTCTTGCACGGTGATCTCGTCCTGAGCCATGGATTCTATATTACTATTACACATACCTAATCCACCCGGCACCCGCTCGCCTTGAGACGCCATCTTATTTCTCGTAAAGGGTTAATTTGAATCGCTCGTAATTTGGAGGGAATCGGGGGTCGCTCCTCTCACCCCTGGACCGATTCCCGTGAATTTAGCTGGAGACAGGAGAGCCCGTTTTCCCGCTCTCCGACACCAGTGCCGCGAGGAGGGGGATGGGTTTGTATCCCACTCCTGACACCAGTGTTGCGAATTCGCACCCGCCGGCGTGCGAGCGGCCACGTAACTCGAATCGTGGCACGTCGCCCACCGGACGGACAATCCTGTCGTGACCCTCTCAGACTAACGCCGGGATCTAGTCACGGGTGGGCCTTTCGGCCTCACCACGATCGTGCCAATCGGCCCCCCGCGTGGGATAGGGTTGTTCGCCAAATTCGACCTACCTCAGTACCCACGCGGAGGGTAGACCGGGCGATCGCACCTCGCCGCAGGTCGACTCCGGACACGGGCCACTTAAGCGACCCGTTCCGTACTATCGGGATAACCGAGCGGTGTTATCGTCGGCCTCGACGGTTCCGATTAATTATCGGGCGTATTAAGCCCACTACCAACCCTTTACGTGAAGCAAGATGGAGATTCAATTAAAGAAAAGACGAAGCGAAACGGGAAAACAGTTCAACATAATGCACATTTATTCCACGGCACACGGAGAGCACACATATACAATTACAACAATTATGCACCAAAAGCAGATGTTACAAAAGAAACACAACAATGCAGATCTACTACCGACTACGCGAGCACACGGCAACACTTACACAGTTTTACTTTACAGACGGCGCCGACAACACATTTACTCAAAAGCAAAAGAAAAGGGCCACCCTCAAAGACAAGGGAGCAGACGGGGCCTGTGGGCCGCGAGACCGGGTGGATCCTACCCATGTCTTGTGATGAGCCGCAAATGTCGCGGCGCCCCGACTCCGCGCTCCTTCACGGGTTTCGTTGGCACTGCTTGGAGTGGGGTGGGAACGGGGCCCCCTTTTCGCACTATCTCAGCGCGGGGGGAAAAAGGGGGGGAATTGTTGATGCTCTGGGGAAAGAGGATAGCTGGCTTGCTTGGGTCCCGTGACGAGCGACTCCACTGCGAGCTCGTCGCCGACCGCCGTCTTCCTTGCCTTGGACCCGAGCTATTCGACCTCCTCCCCAATTCTCCTCAGCCGACTGCAGCAAACCACCTCGACCGCGCTCCAGGCTTCAGGCTTCCCCTCTCTGCAGCTCCCCGACAGACTCCGGACCTCCGACAGACTGACTCTCCTCCAGACCCGACTTGACTGCCCTCAAACTCGCCTTGACTCTTCTCAAACTCCCCTTGACTCTTCTCCAAAACTCTTCCTCGAACTCTTCTCCAACTGACTGCCCAAATTCGCCCTGCGCTCGGTGCTTTATAGTCCGGCAGGAGAACCCATCTGCAAATTTCTGGATCAGAACGAGCTCGGGGGTGGAGCCACGCTCGCCCATTGGACGGAGAAAAAGGGGCGTGAGTCTCCCCTGATCCTCTAATTTGCATATATCGATTCTACTCCGACGCGCCTGGAGGCGGGGCCAAACCGCCCCGCGCTTGCTGATTGGACGGATCAGAAGTAGGCGTGTATCATTCCTGATCCGACTTCTCCTCGGAAAGGTCGCTATTTGCACCTGCAGCTCGGCGCGCGTCCCGCACGAGGCCAGGACAGCCAGACGCTCGGTGCCCACAAGCGGTGCGGGAATGGCCGCAGAAGGAGAGGCGAAGGTGGTGGAGGGTTTAAAGTGCTGGTCCATGGCCATGGCGACGTTTGGAATGGCGGTGATGCGATGTTTGCGGGAGCGAGTTGTGAAGGTCAAAGTCGTGGCTGTTGGCATTGTTGTTGTTGCAAAGCGGCGTTGTGGTTGGTGGTTGTTGTGTGATGGCGGTTGAGACGTGGTTGGTTCAAAATAAAGATAGAACAGAAAAAAGAAAAAAAATCTTGAAGGGTCGCAGCCCGAATGAATCACATTTATTACCTCTAAACAACGGGTTTGGGGCTAACTACACATGTACTTACAGAGATATCTCACCTACGGGACCTGAATGGTGGTTTGCGAATTTCCTCAACCGCAACAAAATATATATATAAATATACACATACACACACACATACACATACACACACATACACACATACGCAAACGTCCACACACATATGCACACATACACACACACATACACATACACACACATACACACATACGCAAACGTCCACACACATATGCACACATACACACACACACACAAGCCTGCAGGCGACGAGGGATCCGCTCGGATCGAAGCGCTGGATACGATGCTTTTCTTT
Organism: Eptatretus burgeri; assembly: GCF_056783735.1. Classification (NCBI taxonomy): domain Eukaryota; kingdom Metazoa; phylum Chordata; class Myxini; order Myxiniformes; family Myxinidae; genus Eptatretus; species Eptatretus burgeri. The sequence continues at coordinate 95,384,896 of NC_140964.1, read as the reverse complement.
CTGACCAATCCACCGAAGAAGATTCATTGCGAAGACGTATTGGTTCACATACAATTGTTCCTCTGCCTGGCAAGATTTTTCCTATTGCGTATTTTACCAACTGGCACTCCTCATAAAAAATGATGGTAAATAGACACCCTATTTTTGAAGGACTACCATTTGAAAAATAAAACCTAAATTAAAAATCGGCTCAAGTAAAATTTTCTAAATATCTCGAAGTGTTTAATACCGAAGTCTCGTTTCTCCACATTCAAAACTGTAGGACAAGGATTGAAAATAGTGAACGTGGTTTTTCGGCCACTGCATAGCAACGGGTGGTTGCTTAGCAACGAAACTCAAACGCGCACACTCCCATCCCATATGGAGCCTTTCGCCAAGTTTCATCGAAATCGGTTTTCTGGTTTGCGCTATGGAGCCTCGCGTTGCAGACACACACACACACACACACACACACACACACACACACACACACACACACACACACACACACACACACACACACACACACACACACACACACACACACACACGCGGAAAAGCCGACAATAAGGGATATCCAGCGAATCCCTATACACATACACACACACACATACACACCAGAGAGAGTAACTCACACACATAAACACAAATACACACAAGAATGTTTGCTAACTTTTGCACAGAAAGCCATTCATGGCAGCATTTTCCAAAGAACCTTCATGCCCCCCTGAAATATTATCGTCCCCCTCCCCCCCCAGTTTAAGAACCACCGATTTAGTAGCTGGTCTACAAGCAGACACAACAAGGGCTGCGAATCCCGGTGAATTAAATATGCCAATCTTCAAATTCCATCACAGTAAGACTCAGCCAAAATATAATACCAGACAAGACAAAGGTAGTGTTTCGAATTTGGGAATTCGATTGCACACAACATTCAGGTTCCCTTAGTCAGTTATGTCGATAAGTGCTTGTTCCCGAGATAGTTCACCTTCCATTGTTTAATGGGCAGAAATCGATTAAGTGTGCTGCGATTCAATTTAATAGTTCGGGAGCGATAATAACACAAAGGAGACGCCCCTCCCCCTCTTCTGCGAAGAGGAAGAAGAGCCCTGCCATCCTGAATCACGGGACGTAAACAACTCCCTCCCACCCGTGATTGAGCGGGGGATGGATCATGAGGGCATGAGTCACACCGGGAGCGGGGGAGGGGTGGAGAAGAATAAAGAAGAGATCCTCTGCTTTGTTCGGGGTGGCTTTCAGTAGTAGGCCTTCGGGTTCTGCTTGGCCTGGGTGAGGGAGGAGGCTTTTTGAAGGCTTTCTGCTTTGGCTTGGCTTTTAGTAAGCTATTTGCTTCGGCTTGGCTTTTCAGCAGACCTTCGGGTTATGCTTGGCTCGGTTCGCTTTTTCGGCTCGGAGTTCCTGGTTCGTGTTGTGAGAGGCTTTGTTCATCGGAAGAGAGTTGAGCTGGTTGCTCGGCTGGCTCCTCTTGGTCCGTGGAGCTCTTTGTTCTCCGCTTGGTTCCCGGCTTGGTGCGACTCATCGGCCTCATCTTGGAGGTGGTTCTTCGAGATAGCGACGCATCGACGGGAAGGATCGGCACCTCGTCTCACCAGCACGTGTTCGGAAGCGCGAGAGGATTCGCTGGAGCTCGGGAAGGATCGCAGCTCACGGCGATTGGATCCAGCTCGCTCTTGCTGGAGCCCTGGTCCGAACAGCTTGAAGACCACACGAGGTGGAGAGGTTCGAGATAGTTTCTGTGTTTCAGCTCATCTGTCCCTCCAAGCTGGAGCTCGTTATTAAAGGCATCAGCCACCATTTCGTGTGTGTGTGTGTGCGCGTGTGCGTGTGCGTGTGTGTGTGTTTGTGTGTGTGTGTGTGTGTGTGTGTGTGTGTGTGTGTGTGTGTGTGTGTGTGTGTGTGTGTGTGTGTGTGTACACGTGTGTCCGTGGGCCCGTCTAATAAGTAGGAAACTGTTAATGCTTTGTGTGCTGTAAATGATTGCATTGCATTTCGTATAGTCGGTATAGTTCCGCTCTTACGTGCTTCCCTAGTTCCCCATTATTATTAATAAATACCCCAATTGTTTAGTGTTTTCAGCTCGTTGCGTCGATTCTTTCATTGACTGAGCATTTCATGTGTTTGGAGTTAGAAAGCCATTGGTTTGCCGTAAAAGGGGTTAGGGTTAGGGGTACATTCAGACCGACGGTTCTCGGCGATTAAGCCGCTCGGAATCGCGCACGGGACAAGCTTGCTTAAGCAGCTTGTTTCGTACGAGTTCCGTCGATGGTGGAATACCCCGGTCGTTGGATCACGTGGGTATTTAGGTAAATTGAAGTTGGCAATCGACCCTACCCCACGTGGTCTGCCCATTGGCATATTTCAGTTCTTGCACAAGGACCCGTCGGATTCGGAGTTATCTGGGCGGCGATCTATATTCCGGGCGATCGGTCGGGCCGACTCGACTTGCGGCTCCGTCAGAGCGGTCGGCTCGCGGCCGATGCACCGGCACCGTAACAGTATGCTACAATCTTGAATATCAAACACGTGACGAAGATTGAAAAAATCAAAATGTACATACGTATTTACATCCCATGTGCAAAATCAGCAGATCAAGTTACATACATAATAGGTAACACACCCAGCTCATAACACACCTTGCTCTGTTAGGAGCTTCCTTGTCTCTCACTGCATTGCTCCACGAATGTTGAGCTTCCTAATGGAAGAATCTACTCAGCTACTACTGCTGCCACTGAATAAAGACAAAGTCCCAAAACTCCAAACATTAGTGGAATGTTTTGAAATACAATTTCTGTTTATAAGTTTGGATTACAAATACAATGTTTTAACTGACTTATAAAACACTGAAAACATGTACAACCATTGGCGTTCTCTCCAAATCACTTAACTATTGAGAATTTATGAAATTGTATGTCTTATTAATAATAAATAATTTAACAAACCACTCTCTTAGTCTCAAGAGCAAGGTCAGAGAGCCATGTGCAAATGTAAGAACAATTAAAGTCGCATGTACTGGTAAAATACAATAAGATGAATTTTTCAGTTGTATGTAAAATTTTTGCACCATTCAAGACAGTTTGCCGTCATTGGAAAACTTTGAAAATACTTTTCCGTTTCCCTAACTCAAACACTTGAGCAACAACCCGAGTACCTTAACCTTTTTGTTCATTTGACATAGGTTTTTATGGTATGTCCCTATTATTTAAAGGTGAGGACATGTCTTGCTGAAAGATAGGGTGTCTCATTTTACCATGAGACAAAACATTTGGGACATGATGTGTTATGGGATTGTACACTGCACGAGTAAATTTTACAGCACGTGACTCAAGAACAAGTGTTTCAAGAAACAATGGATAAAAGTTGGACAGTTTATTTGACCAGACCACTCAGAGGCAAGCACAATTCCTATGAACCAGCCTGACAGTGTGGGAAATCATTTTGCATCAGAAGGAGAACTTAGCGAGAGCAACAAAGGAGACATGACTACGAGAGAATGAGTGAAGGAAAGAGCTATACGAGCAAATACTTAACAAGATCCATTGGTGTAATGGTTAGAGCATCCACTCTGGGTGTGGCAGGGTGATGGTTGATGGTTTAAACTCAAACCCCAGCCAAGTCACACCAAAGACTTTCAAAATAGTATTGTTACGTGGAAGGGGGGATCCATAGCTAGACTGTGGTAAGTGTAGTATGGTCTGTGTCATTCGAGTAGGTTCGATTGCCATGTAAGAGGGACATCGCCCATCAACATGTCAGAATAAGTTGTCTTGTAAAATGTGATGCTAAGGAGGCAGCATATGTAATTTATAGACAGGGTTGACAGAGTAAGCTTGTAAAATGTGTGACCTTCTCTCTGTCGTGTATGGGCGGAGCGTGTATTGCATGGCCGGAGCCCGAGTCACGGTTGGTGGTGGTCACGTTGTTGTGGCTTCATATGTCACGGCTCGCCCACTAGGGACTTGTAGCACCAGTAGCGTCAGTCGCAGCATGTGGTATCATTAGCAGTGTCTTGTAGGTCGTGGGCCTGTAGAGTGCATCGAGTGCGTATTAAAGCGGGAGCTATGGGCATCCGGCGCCCACCCTCTCGCTAAAGACAATAAAGCAGCGTTGTGCTATCCTTCGGCTCGTGTCTGCCTGCTCGCACCTCTGCCACAACACTACAGTTTGGCGACGAGGCTGTTTCGGATCGACGCGTGCAGAGTGCCTGTTTTCCTCGGTATTGACTTTGAGTCGTTGCCGGAGCAATTGGATTGTAGGGCGCACGGAGTGCCGGGAAAATCGGCGCAGTTCGCGCGGCACGAGTTCGATCACCTGGCGAGGAGCCCAGGGAAGCGCATCACGAGTTTCGCCGCACGGGTGAGACATCTCGCCGGCGCCTGCGAATTCATGTCGAGTGAACGGCGGGACGGGCTCGGAGATCGTTTATTTCTGATTTGCAAGCCTCGGAAATGGTTTCTGCAATGCCACGGCTAAAGGACGAGGACATTACATTCAACTCAGAAGAGGCGTCGGCCATCGCACAGACTCTGAGGGATGTCCGGAGCCTCGATGGCTAGAGCACGACAGGTGATCCGGAGGTCCGCGCGGTGTACCAAGCGCCCACGGCCACACACACAATCTTCGGTGCGGGTCGTGACCGAACGTTGCAACGTGGTCAGTCGGACGGCGGTCTGAACACTCAGGGACATCTACGGTGTGTGCCAAGTGTCATTGGCCACATTAACGGTCATGGATGGCGCTGTTCGAAGTGACCCCTACATCCCGGGTCGAGACCTACTGCCGGTACGGTGTTTTGTGCATGACGTACACTTTTACGCCCCGGGTCGAGTCCTGCAGCCTGGGCAAGGTTTTGTGGATGGAATGCCGATTGTGTTTCAAGTTGGTACCGGAGCGGCGGTGTCGATCATAAGCGAGCGCACCGCTTGTGCACTCCCCGGTCTACGCCTTTTCAGGTCTACCCTCGCATTGCACATGTATGCCGGTGAAGTGCTACCAGCAGTTGGCAGGGCACACGTCTTGGTCGCCCATCAAGATCAGCGGGTCACGCTTTCGCTGTTCGTGGTGCGAGGGGAGGGGCTCGCCCTTATGGGTCGGAGCAGGTTGGCCCACATTCAACTCGTCGGGACGGCGCCAGCCAGTGGCCTTGGACGTCCCGTGCCGAGCCGATTAGAGAGTCGGTGGGGGCGGTTTTTGTTTCGGAGCTCGTACCTCCAGGTGCACCTGTGTCTCCTTCGGGCCCCGTACCTCCGTTTGGGCCCGGGCCTCCCTTGAGACCCGAGGGCGAGGTCCCGGCGGCAGGGGCCGCGGCAATGCAACATGGGTTTCCGTTCATTGCTTCCTGCAACTACGATATACGGTTCCGGAGCAACGGGGAGCATGCCAGCTGCGACGGACTCTCGTGCTTGCGCTGCGCTCATGATACAGTGCACGCCCGTGTCGTTCAGGCAATTTCAGTAGGGGATTGGAGCGAACCGGTCGCATTCAAGAAGTTCGCGGAACGCGACCATCGACGGTGTCCTCTTCGACGTTCAGATGAGGACCTGCACGCAAGTCGCCTCAACGTCGTGACTACCAAGAGGCTTGCGCGTAGCGTGGTTCATAAATTGTTGATTGTTGTGTGTTTGATTCTCGCGGCACGAGTGATTCAGCTTGGCATTATAAAAGCAAATGCCGACAGTCTGCGTGTGGGCAAAATGTGTTTGATTGGGATCGATGCTTTCTATGATGTGAAGAGCTTGCAGACAATCATTGCGAATAAAGAGATTTTTTCCAGATCTTGGTCTTCGATGACAGTCCACGGTTCGCTGAACTCTCATGTGTTAGAATTATACTGTGGGAACACGCTGTACGTAAAGAGAAGTTTGCATCTGCGCAGACGATGTTTTTGCTGCTTTATGACATTGCTATGCATTCAGTGTACGCTGATCGTCCGTGTGGACGTGCGTTGAAGTCTCGGCTGGATTTGCTGCGACCTAAGGGGTCGGCGGCAGGGGCGCTGTTGCGCCCGGCATTGGTGCGCGGTTTTGTTGTGGGACGGCTGGTAATAGAGCCGGCTAATTGCCTGGTTCGATTTGATGGCGGGGAGCCGAAGCCAGTTCGCTGTTCAGCGCCACCCCCACCCCTGATATCGCCAAGGTCAGCCGCGCTGGCGCCTGCGGGGCTTGCAGGCTTGGGGTGCTTACCTGATTCGGTCCTGTCTGAGGGAGATGTGCCAACTTGTCTACCAGGGGCATTTGATGGGGCTGGGGGAGGTTCGATTGGGGTGTCACCTCGACCTCGACCTCGGCGGGAGGCGTGTAAGCATGAGCCGCCTGGGGGCGCTTCAACAGTCTGCTGCATTTGGAGTGCAACTCACTCGCACCGTGCGGATGAAGCACGTTTTTTCTTTTGGGCCGTCTCATCTGGGTTTGATTCACAGCCGACCATCACCTCATGGTTAGATCTAGTGCCGTGGTACTGGGATGATTTTGCGTGATTGATGTCGTTTTGTTCCTCTTTGCTTTTTGTGTCGTAGTATGCTTTGCCAATTATGCTTGTCATTATGATTGTCATTTTATAATCATGCTTTTAGGAGGGAGGAGTGTCGTGTATGGGCGGAGCCCAAGTCACGGTTGGTGGTGGTCACGTGGTTGTGGCTTCATATGTCACGGCTCGCCCACTAGGGACTTGTAGCAGCATGTGGTATCATTAGCAGTGTCTTGTAGGTCGTCGGCCTGTAGAGTACATCGAGTGCGTATTAAAGCGGGAGCTACGGGCATCCGGCGCCCACCCTCTCGCTCGAGACAATAAAGCGGAGTTGTGCTATCCTTCGGCTCGTGTCTGCCTGCTCGCACCTCTGCCACGACACTACACTCTCAGGCAAGGCCAGGCAAGGAAATGGAAATTTCACAGCACATAGAAGCGGCTCGGTAGGACCGTCACAATGTCTGCCAAATGTGTGCTAGCCATGGCAGCAAAATAGGCTGTGGAGCCCATAAAAAGACTGGAAGACTGTTACTTTTATTGTGGCTGTCCTGTGCGTGGGACAGCCCAGAGTATACAACTCCTTCAAGGAGCAGATGGCCAATCACGAGGCCTGTGGCAGGAAAAAGTTGGTCCTGGAGTACGGAGAGTGGGCCAGAGGACCAGGGGTGGAGGAGAAAGTGGAGATGTTGTACACAGAGTGACGGCGGCTGGAGTTCATCATGCAAAGAGAGTTGGAGCTGAACATTAAGGCAATAAGAATCTCTCACCTTACCTCTGCCTTGCCAGCAACTTTTGTCTTGTCTTCCACTGCATGTTTCTCTTCTGCCATCTTCCAACACATCTTTATCTCCTGGTCTTCCATTGCATCTTCTTCTTCCTCTTCTTCTTTTTCTTCTGAAGTGTTTTCCACCACATCATTCCTGTGATACTGCCCGTTCTGAGCAACACATTGCCTGTGTGCCAGCAACCTGCACATACCAATTGCTGTGTGCCATTCAGGACCTTGTTTCCCCCATTGTTCGCCATGTGAATCGGTATTGTCGGTACTTTCGTGGGTATATTTTATTGTTCATTGTACATAAGTTTGTGTATCCCCATTCTCCTGTTTGTGTCTTTCTCTTTTGCTTGGCCTGTTCTGAACTGCTTGTCCCGTCCATCTTTTTGCCCATATTCTTTATTAAAATTAAACCTTTAAAAAGGTAAGAAACATGTTTGATCCATTTGCCTCCTGTGCGTGGTGCCATCAATTTCGGCTCATTTGGGCGACCTTGAGGAATGGTAATGAGTAGATTAATTTTGCTGAATGCGGTGGTAGGAGAAATCCTCAGAGGCATCTATAAGACCTTCAGTGCTGCTGGCATAACACATGAGTGAGCCTCAGACATGATAGTATGTTCTGCTTTTTTGCTTGATGCTTTGCATTTAAAAGGATATAGCACGGATATACAACCATTGGACGGCAACCATTTCAAAACTGGATGGGCCTAATTTCCTCCTCTTTCCTTGAAGTTCGTTGTAAGGAACTCATATTTGTAATTCTTGTGAAAAATGCCAGGAGCATAGAAAAGGCCCCTTTATATAGTATGTGGCATGTGGCAAACTATACAAAAGAAGGGGCATTCCATGGTTTGTGGAAAAAGCCAGACGATAGAAAATAAGGCTCGTTCAAAAAAATCTTGTGTGCATGCGGTACTACCCTTGTGTTCTTAGGAGCAACCAAGTAATGCTCGAGAAAGGTTCATATGAAGGGGAACCCTAAATATATAGGTTAAAACCCGTCAGTACGTAAAGGATTTTTGTGTACCTTGAAAACGAAAACACAAAAGATAATGTGCATGTGTGATGAATTTGTTTTAAAAATTGGCGCCTCTGTTGTCCATAATTTTTTTCGCCATGTCCCTCATTATGCGGCTGCGGGTAACTTTTAAGTCTCAGCAATTGTCCGTCTATTCAGATTTAAAATTTCACAAACTTCCATCCAACAGTTCATAAGTTATGAGCCTTCATGTTTGACTATTTTATGAACGGAGTCAAAATTTTTCGATGTCCAACATTTTGGTGTTCTCCCCATGAGCAAAAATAGGGGCAATACCCCTGGAGCTTAACTGGTAGAATAATGTTACTGAGTCGGAAGTCAACATGGGACGGAATCAGCAAAATGTACCAACAAACCAATGTTACAGCAAATACCTGTTTTGGGGGGCAACCCACCCCACCCCTGGAAACCCTCTTTGACCCTGATTTTTTTAAATAGCGTGAACAAACATTGGTACATCACAGATCATGAAGGCTGTGGTCAAGTTTCATCAAAATCGTTTGTGTAGTTTCTGAGAAGAGAGCAAATACCTGTTTTGGCAAGCAGCCCCTCCCCCCGTAGGAAGTTTCAGTCCGTCCCTATGTTAAAGTTGCAGACAGAGAAACCATTCCATATTGAGGGAGGGGCACTTCACGCTTTCCTTGGTTGCTGCAGGAGTCTCTGCTTCTAACAACACCGCCATTGCATACTTGTACTGCACAAGAACAGAACTCAAGCGAATAGCTAATGAGCAAAAACTACCAAAAAAGCAGAAGCTATGGCACTTAAGTGGAATTTGTTTTGAAAGCCATTAATTAGACATATTGGCTGATATATATTCCAAGTTTCAGCTAGCTTGTTTCAATGTATATGATGTATATTCCTTTGCGATATGAGCGCCAACACATTTTGAGCGGATGGACTGATGGACAGACTGACAGACACCAGCATGAATTTTGAGGGTTTTCGTTAAAAACTCAAGAATGCAGAAATGGACGTTGCTGAAATTTGGAACATATTACCTCGATGTACAACGGATTTCCTAATTAAATTTGCAGCTGATTTCGTGCAATAGAAGCCAAGAAACAAATTTTCAGTCCCAATCTTAAAGTAGAGAGAAAGCGTTCCACATAATGGGAGGGACGCTTTGTGCCTCCCTTGATACTTGAAACACCCACTCCCTCTGGGAGCAGCCTGGAAGGGGGGGCGGGGGGGTGGAATAATACTGGAGGAGTTGGGGTAAATATATTTTTCTGCGGCTAATAAACCCCATGTCTCCAGAAGGGGTCATTAAACCACTTGCACTGTGCCACATGTGCAGGTAAGCATCATAAGTCATCTCTCCCCTCCCTCGTGGGGGAGAGTAGGAGGATTTTTTATTGGTGCCTGTGAACTGAAGTTGTGTACCCCAAGCATATATAAACGTTGGTGGAGTTTTGCTCAGCTGTGTGTTTTTTTTATGATTTTTTAGACATATATGCACACACACATACATTCAGAGAATTGCCTGATTTAATGTAGTCGTATGGAAGAACTGACGAAGTGGCCTGTAGCATTCCCATCTGAACCTTTCTCACATCATATAGGGAACCCAGGTTGAAATTCCATAAACTGTATCATCATGCTTGATCATTGTCCACTAACATCCTTGTGATTCATGGTGAAATTCACTGATGTATACCAATGTCTTTGTGCAGCATTTGATATTGTCGTGTCCAGGGCGTTTAGTCCCCACCTGGATGGATGGCCAAACAGTTCTCCCTTGGAGGCTTACAGCCGAGACTGTCGCAGATTAATGCGCACGCAGGAAATAAATGGTAGTAAAGGACGGAGGCACATGGGTTATACTCGACCCACAACAGATACACGGACATAAGCAAATGAAATAGAATAAATAATAATTTAATAACAATAATCAAATATGTACAATGACAATAATTCAAATAATAATAATGAAAAAAAACGTGAGTAAACTAAATCTAAATTTAATTGAAGTGCTTCTACGCAGACTTAAATACAGACAAAAGAACAGCATAATAGAAGACGAATCCCTCCTTTATCCCGGCACTTAACTTTGTGCCAGAGATGGTCTTTATAGAATGTGGAATCAGGGTGCTTCGTAGTGCACATGCAAACGCGCCCTCAAAAATGGCACTCAGCCACTTTCTAGCAGAGGGACGAACGTACGTCAGGCAATTTGTGAGTGGGATTCAACACCAAGGCTCAGAGACCCCATGCAGCTTCTCGTGCATCAATCGTCCTCTCCGACCCACTGCTTTTTAGAATGGTTGCTGTCCTCTTCGGTTACATACACAAGGCTCAGAGTCCATTCCTCACGACCCAACCAAGAGCCAAAGGCCAGAATCTAGCTTCACCACATGAGCCAAAATTGTCTCAGCACGAATACGATAAATCATGCCATCTTCATGTGTCGAAGGAAAACCATTTCATCATGGACTGAACTTTCATGCAATCTCCTTGCTACGTTCTTGTCTATCGACCGCATGGGTCCTTTACTCCACACTCAACCCCTCTTCACACTGACCTCGTGCATGTGCAATCCATCTCGCTCGATGACTGTGCAACCGACCCTCCTTCTTCAACGTCACGCCGAACCAACAAAGCCACCACCTCTTGGCTTCTCGCTCACTGATATCACGCCCATCAATCCTCAGCCCTGGGGGCGTGACTTCGCCCGCCATCATCCTTGAAGGCGGGGCCCCTCCCGACCTGGTCATGCAACTCAGCTGCAATGGCCATTGCCATTTCGAAAATGTAATTATATGCTGGGGGAATTATCCTTAATCCATATCTAATTAGCACTGCACCACCCCCCATGTGGTGACACGTAACAATTAAGCACACAGTTTCCTTATTTATTCACATCAAGATGTCTCCTACATGTCCACGGATAAAACAACTCGATTCAATCCTAACTTTCCTATTGAATTCCTTATTCTACCCCACAAGCATAACAATATATACAGGCTCTTTCATGAGCCGTTGATGAATGAAAATAATACAAATCATAATGTGTCAAAATATATCCTGTGAAATTTAAGCCTTAGTGAAGTAGTCAGTTTAGTTCTTCTGTGGTATGAAAACTCGGACACCACTATGCTTATTGTGCATTTTGTTCTTGTTATGTTACAGTGGCAGGGTAAGTTGTGTACAGCCTGACAATGCACTTCAAAGCAAAGCTTGAAATGGAGGATGGCTTTGGAGATAATTTTTCAATAATTCAACCAAAAAATAAAACTAATTAAATTGAAATGTGGTATACAGTTAGTGGACAAAAAATGGAAACACTTGAGTAAGTGAGGAACACCAAGTATATTGAAAGCAAGGGCTTCCCCACAGGTGAGGCTCATCGATACTAATATATATGTCAATGTGTCAGTGTGTCTCCTCCAGAAGTCCAAAACCATGAAACCGAGCAGCCTGAAGGTTTCCATGCATACTAAGGGAACTCTAAGGAAGTGCATGACTGAAAATTGGGTGTTTGGGTTAATTATAACACCCCTTTTGAAGATAATTAACGGCCTTATTGAATTATATCCTTTATCAGGTGCATCCTTGGTCATCGCTCTCTATGTGGTATGAAGGTGCATCCGAGGTAACCTCACTGTGGTCTAAAGGCGCCATGTTTTTTGGCCGACTTAACCATGCATCGACTTGGAACATACCGCAACGATTTGTTAACGAAAAAGTTTTTTTAGATCCACGTGGAGGATCTCTAAGTCTTACTCACGTTGTTGTTCTTCATCTTCTTCTTATGGACTTTTTTGTTTCACAGCCTACAATTTTCATCCAAACTTCCTGAAACTTGGCGTATATATGTAAAAATACCCTGCGCAGACAGTAACCATCTCCGATTTTGATAATTCATCCGAGAAAAAAAGTTAAGACGTCAAAATATCTCCACTAATGGAAATCGGTGAAAAAAATATCTCCGAAACTAGGCAAGCTTTTTGAATTCTGCTTGCGGGAATCGAACAGGGCATTAGCAGAGACGAATTACCGCACATATGATACATCACTATGACGTCATATCAATTTTTATGACGTCATTCTTATTTTTTAACATTTTTTGTTTCACAACCCAGAGTTTTCATCTGATCTTCGTGAAACTTGCCATGTATATGCAGAAAGCCCACGCGCAGGCAGTAACCATCTCCAATTTTGGAAATTCTTCCAAGAAAAAAAGTTCATGTCATAATATCGCTGCTAATGGAAATCTCCTATTCCATTATCTCCAAAACTAGGCTAGCTGTTTGAATTTTGTTTGTGGGAATCAAGCCGGGCATTAGCACAGATAATTTATCGCAAACCTGATACATCACAATGACGTAATATTCGTTTTTATGACGTCATCATAAAGAGGACGAGGATCTTCGCTCATTTGAGCTTGTTTTTTCAGGTTCCTCAATCATATCATTGAATACCTTTTCATCATAGCTATGAATCGCTGTGTACGTCGCTTTTCTAAGTACTATAGTTTTCAAATTAGGTGATTTAAGTGATTTCATGCATTAAGCATTGATTTCCGGTTCTGGCTTTGGAGCATTGGCAGGTCTCCTTGGGGGCTCCCTGCTGACAATCTCAAAGTTAAGTTTCTGGTCGTTATCTGTCCCGTTTTAACTGTTTATTTGCTCACCTACATGTTACTGTGTGTTCCTAGTTCGGTTTTGTTTCAAAAATCGTGCTATTTTGTGAGATTTCATCGAACTTGTCTTACAGGGTGCTTGAGGCCTATCCTTAAGGCTTGAGGCCTACCCTTTGTTCCCCTCGGTGTATGATCATGTTTATTTGTTTTTTCTCACCATTATCTTCAATTTCTATCTTTCCCACTTTCTTAACGTCCCCCTTCCCAACTAATCACTATTTCTTATCTTTAAATTTTTTTTTAAACCGCCACCTTTCTCCGATTCTTCTTCTTCTTCTTCGAATTCTTCAATCGCCTCTTCTTCTTCTTCATCGCCTCTTCTTCTTCATCGCCTCTTCTTCTTCTTCATCATCACCTCTTCTTCTTACTCCTCTTCTTCTTCCTCGATTTTTTTTCTACAACACTTCCATGACCTAATCTGTTGAAAACTCTCTCAAACATTAATAATAATTTACAAAAACGATCTCTTATAATGCTTCATCTTCCTCTTTCACATGTGTGGTACTCTACTGTATCAGAATGCACTACTCTTCTGCTATTTAAACAGACTGCTCTTATCTCAATTCAACATTTCCTTCATACCTTGCCTAAAAAATCCAACTGTTACAGCGTTTCTTCCCTCCATTCTCTGAATTCGCCTTTATTGCATCCCTCAAGAAATATGTTGAATCGCATAACTGACCTAAAACTAAAAAAAAAAAAACCCCAGTTTGCTATGAATGTTCACTTTCCATCAACCATTCTTTTTTCCAACTTCAGTGCCAACTCACTCCTCTCACCCCTCACTCTCAAAGCAACCATCCCACTCTTCTCCCTCCAAGCCTCCCTCTCACCTCTCTCAAAAACTCCCCCTCACCTTTCTCCCACCATTCATCCCCCTCACTCATCCTTCCCAAAGTTGTCCTCCCCCTCCCATCCACAAAGCTGCCTCCTTCAACTGCCCTCTCACCTCCATCTCTTCACTCCACCTCCTCAAATCCTCAACTGCCTTCTTCCCCCTCTCTTGTCCCCCCTCTCCCCCAGCACCACAGAACCTTTTCTCCTCCTCATTCGGCCCCCTCCCCTAGCTATTCTGCAATCTCCCACACGCTTTCAACAACAATCCTTACCTCCCCCCTCTCGTCCCTTGTCGTCCCCTCCCCCCCACCCCTGCACCCAAAGCCTCCTCCCATACCTCTTCATTAAAAGTATGGACCTCAAATATCTGGGCCTTCGCTCAAACCTTTCAGATCTTTCCATACAGGTTGCCACTGACAAACCAGACATAATCTGCCCAACAGAAACTTTCCTTCCCCAAGACGTGTCTGACTCCCAAGTATCTCTCCTTGGTTACTCCCTCCTCTGGTTTGAAAGACCTGAGCCTCGCCCTGGTGGAGGAGTTGCTCTCTTCATCAATGACTCTATTCCTCACTCTCCATGCACTGCTCTCACTACCCCACACCCCCCAGGAATACCTCTGGCTACGGCTTTCCCTCAACTCCCACCTCATGTTTATATGTGTACTGTAACATCCACCTAACCGTGATGACTCCATCTACACCTCACTATCTGAAACCATAGACCATCTTCTATCTTCTCATCCAAACTCTCTCTTCCTCATATGTGGCGACTTCAATTGTCATCATGCCAGTTGGCTCGGTGTGGGTACCTCTCTCACCTGTCATGGCACCTCAGCAAAAGCGTTCTGCGACTCATTGGGACTGACTCAATCGGTAAACTTCCCGACCCGGATCTCAACCAATGGTACTCCATCTCTTCTGGATCTGATTTTGACAAATTTCCCTGACAATATCTGCTGCTCTTCCTCCACTCCAATCGGTTCTTCTGACAACGTCCTTGTCAAAGTGGACATCTCTCTGGCTATTATCAGAGAACCACCTCACCGCCATCGAGTCTGGCTTTTCACTCAAGCCGACTGGCAGCATCTCCAAGTAGCCCTCAAACTTATAGACTGGTCTCCTATCTCTACTTTCTCCAACATCAACTCATCCTGGGAATTCTTTCAAAGAAACTTGCTCTCCCTCATGCACAGATTTATCCCCTCTCGTGTTCAGTTGTCTTACCCTTCCTCCCACCCTTGGTTTACTGAAGCTTGTAGCGAGGCAGTTGTCCTGAAACAACTTGCCTTTGCCTCATGGAAAGCAAACCCAACTGAGGGCAATCTCAGTTCCTTCCATAAAGCTCGGAACAAGTGAGTATCTACCCTCACGAGAGCCAGAAAACAACATCTTTCTCATCTCAAGTCTGAACTCTCAAACCTCTCTCCCTCCTCAAAATCCTGGTGGCATCTAATCAAATCTGTTTCTGGTCTATGTTTCCCCTCCATTCCCTCCCTTACCTCAAATGGCAGCACTGCTGATACCGCATGTGAAAAAGCTAAATGCCTAAACTCAGTGTTTGCAGCTAAATCTTGTGTCCAAAACCCATCACTTTCTCTGCCCACATTACCCAGTCGCACCCAACTGTCCATGGACTCTGTGTCCTTTTCTCCTGACAAGGTGGAGAGCTTGCTTTCAAACCTCGACTCAGATTCTGCAACCGGTCCAGACGGCAGCAGCCCACGTGTCCTCAAAGCTTGCTCTTCTGCTCTTGCTCACCCTCTCTCTGTTCTATTCACCCTCTCATTTGCTCAAGGCCATCTGCCATCTGCTTGGAAATCAGCAAACATCACTGCCCTGCACAAAAAGGTGCAAAAACAGATCCCTGCAACTACAGACCAATCAGCCTTCTCCCAATCATCAGCAAGGTTATGGAATCCTTCATCGCTTCAGACATCAAATCCTTCCTCTTCTCCAATGGCTTGATTTCTGTTCATCAATTTGGTTTCAGACCAGGTCACTCTAACCTGGATATGCTGCTTCTGCTCTTCCAACAATGGATGGAAGACCTCAATGCCAGACAAGAAAGCCGAGCCTTATCCCTGGATGTATCACATGCTTTTGACACAGTCTGGCACCCTGTCCTGCTCACCAAACTCTCTTCCTATGGTATCCAAGGCCATCTCCACTCATGGCTCGCAGACTTCCTCTCCTGTCGCAGTCAACGTGTGGCCCAAAATGGAGTTCTTTCATCCCCCTCCCCCCCCTCCTATCCAGGCTGGAGTTCCTCAAGGTAGCGTTCTGGGCCCTGTTCTTTTTCTGGTTTTCATCAATAATCTCTCCGACTCTCTGGAAAATCCCCTATATCTCTTTGCTGATGACTCCACCCTCTGCCGTACCATCGGTCATCCCTCAGAACGGCAATCAGCAGCTTCTTCGCTCACTGCTGATCTGGACAAAATCACAAACTGGTCCAACACGTGGAACATGTCTTTCAATCTGGACAAATCTCACACTCTCACTATGTCTCTTCAAAAGGACTGTCTAGAAAAGCCCCCATCCACTTTCTCAACAATCCTCTGGAAGAAGTCCTTTCTTTCAAGCTTCTGGGTCTCAGGATCTGCCATGACTTTTCCTGGGAAAGCCACATTTCCAACCTGGCCCCCAAAGGCAGTCGCCGACTGGGAATCCTCCTTCGTGCAAGGTCCTTCCTCTGCCATCTTGAGCTCCTGACCACTTACAAAGCTTTTGTCCGTAGCCTGATGGAGTACTGCTCTCCCCTCTGGGCTGGGGCTCCTGCCTCCCACCTTTCTCGGCTTCACGCTGTCGAAACCAGGGCATTTAAGATCATCGGCATCTCATGCAATGAAGCTGAGTCTTTGGGCCTCTCACTCAATCACCGCAGGTTGGTCAGTGGTCTTTCTGTCTTCTTCCGTCTCCTCTCCAGCCTCGCCCCCCTGCTCTCTCTGCGATTTGTCCCCACCACATTTCCGCAGGGCGCTCAATGTCCGCCAACAACCCCCTTCTGGTAAAACAACAAAAATCACGAATCACTGCTCACCTTCACTCTTTCATTCCTCTTTTTTCCCACCTTTGGAAGAAACTTCCTCACTCTATTCATTCCCATTCTTCCCTCCAGGCCTTCAAACAGCTGTTCACCACCACCTCTTATCATCCCCCATCCAAATCCTCGATCTTTTCTACCCCCGATAATCCACCCAAGCCCACCTCCTTCAAATTCCCTGCTTTCCTTCCTGAAAGTCCCTGTAATGTCCATCTTCTATTCCCCATGTTCCCCGTCCCATCTCTCTCCCTTCCACAGATCTCCAAATGTCTCTGTTCCCCACAGTTTTGTCCTTCCCACTCCCTCCCCTCCTGTCTCATGCCCCCCTTGATGTGCGTTGTGTGTTAGCCCTCATATGAGCCTCGACAAGGTATACCAAAAAAAATTAAAAAAAGTGATGCAATTTTCCACACTCTACTCTTACAGTCGATTTCGAGTATGTTACGTAATCGAAATATGATTTCACCTTTGGGGATCGGATATTGTCTGGACTAAATAATTGTTCAAATACGGAATGAAATTTGATAATTAAAAGAAATAACGAGTCTTGTAACTAAGCAGATATACCTTTTTACTTTAGGCAAGCAAGGCTCTGATCCCTCCTTCTCCATATATACACAATATAATGTGAATTTTCCAAAGCATTAAACTTATCTTTTTCTACTGTTTGGAGAACTTTATTGAGTGAACTTCATTTCGCTGTATGATTTAATGCATTCACTGCTTGACCTCGTGCCCTATCCCCCAAAAGGACTGCTTATCCATAACGTCTGCCAGATCTGTTTCATTTTTGGAGGCTTTACGAGGTGCTCTTCATGGAATCAAAGAAAATTTGGTAAAAAGCAGATGTTTTAAAACAAAGGTATGACATTTGCGTGGCCCACGACCTATGTACCACATGATGTGCGCACAGAGGAGCAGCCAATGTGGCAGATTATCTGCAATGTTTATTTCACCGGCGATTATACTTTGTGGTCTCCAGGGTTGTTCTGCATTAAACAACATTATTTTGTGGATAAAGTCGTTATTTTAACGAATTCAGTTAATTTCTTAAACTGCTGTGGCGTGATGAGGACTGGCTTTAAAGTTGAAGGGATTCCATATGATATGCAGTCACCGCGTGGTCAGCCGTTTCTAATAAACCATTTAATTGAAGTGCTTGCTTGACATGATCGGGACCGTATTCTGTCAAGATTAAGCTTAAGCCTGTGCTTATTTTGTGCTTAAGCCACTTGCTGAATGTACTGGATTTGACAGTGGTACCGCTATACGTTATTCTGAGCAAATTATTCACTCACTGTGGATGCTTTTGCTCCGCCACATCATTCAGAGCAAGTGTTTCATGCTCCTTCATCTTGAGCGAGTTGTTCATGCTCCATCATCCTGAGTGAGTTGTTCCTGCTCTGTCATCCTGAGCAAGTCATTTGTTCTCGGTTATCCTGAGCGAGTAATTCGTGCTCTGTCTTCCTGAGTGTGTCGTTCGTGCTCCATCATGCTTAGCGAGTTGCCAATGCTCCATCATCTTGAGCGAGTTGTTTGTGCTTTAACATTCTGAGTGAGTGGTTTGTGTTCCTTCAACCTGAGCGAGTAGTTTCTGCCCTGTCATCCTGAGCGAGTCATTTAGGCTCCATCCTTAGTAAGTTGTTTATGCTCCGTCATTCTGAGCGACTTGTTCGTGCTCCGTCATCTTGAGCGAGTTGTTCGTGCTCCGTCATCTTGAGCGAGTTGTTCGTGCTCTGTCATCTTGAGCGAGTTGTTCATGCTCAGTCATCTTGAGCAAGTTGTTCGTGCTCCGTCATCTTGACTGAGTTGTTCGTGCTCCGTCATCTTGAGCGAGTTGTTCGTGCTCTGTCATCTTGAGCGAGTTGTTCGTGCTCAGTCATCTTGAGCGAGTTGTTCGTGCTCCGTCATCTTGAGCGAGTTGTTCGTGCTAAGTCATCCTTTGCGAGTTGTTCGTACTCTGTCATCCTGAGCGAGTGGTTCGTGCTCCGTCATCTTTAGCGAGTTGTTCGTGCTCCCTCATCCTTAGCGAGTTGTTCATGCTCCGTCATCTTTAGCGAGTTGTTCGTGCTCCGTCCTCCTTAGCGAGTTGTTCATGCTCCATAATTCTGAGCGAGTGGTTCACGCTCCTCCATTCTGAGCAAGTTGTTCGTGCTCCGTCATCCTTAGTGAGTTGTTCATGCTCCGTCATCTTTGGCGAGTTGTTCGTGCTCCATCATCCTTAGCGAGTTGTTCGTGCTCCGTCATCTTTAGCGAGTTGTTTATGCTCCATAATTCTGAGCGAGTGGTTCACGCTCCGCCATCTTTAGCGAGTTGTTCGTGCTCCATAATTCTGAGCGAGTGGTTCACGCTCCGCCATTCTAAGCAAGTTGTTCGTGCTCCGTCATCCTTAGCGAGTTGTTCGTGCTCCATCATCCTTAGCAAGTTGTTCGTGCTCAGTCATCCTTAGCGAGTTGTTCGTGCTCCATCATCCTGAGCAAGTTGTTCGTGCTCCGTCATCCTTAGCGAGTTGTTCATGCTCCATAATTCTGAGCAAGTGGTTCACGCTCCTCCATTCTGAGCAAGTTGTTCATGCTCCGTCATCCTTAGCGAGTTGTTCATGCTCCGTCATCTTTGGCGAGTTGTTCGTGCTCCGTCATCCTTAGTGAGTTGTTCGTGCTCCGTCATCCTGAGCGAGTTGTTCATGCTCCGTCATCTTTAGCGAGTTGTTCGTGCTCCATCATCCTTAGCATGTTGTTCGTGCTCCGTCATCTTTCGCGAGTTGTTCATGCTCCATAATTCTGAGCGAGTGGTTCACGCTCTGCCATCTTTAGCGAGTTGTTCGTGCTCCATAATTCTGAGCGAGTGGTTCACGCTCCGCCATTCTGAGCAAGTTGTTTGTGCTCCGTCATTCTTAGCGAGTTGTTCATGCTCCGTCTTCTTTAGCGAGTTGTTCATGCTCCATAATTCTGAGCGAGTGGTTCACGCTCTGCCAATCTGAGCAAGTTGTTCATGTTCCGTCGTTCTGAGTGAGTTGGTCATGCTCTGCCATTCTGAGTGATTTCTTGTGAAATAGCACCGAATTTGCCAGCCGATCTCCGTGTTAACATGTTTTCTAAATTACCGAGCCAATTTTTTTTCCCCACTCGTAACATGCAGCTGTTTATGAAGATTAATATTTCTACACATCTCCTTAGAACATCGATGTAAATGCAACGTTGTTTTTCGGTGAAAGCTACTCAAAGATTTTTGGGTTGTACAGTATGTAATACGTACTGTCGGCGGTTATCACAGTGACTCCAAACTTTTGATTCCTGAAAAATTGCCGATATCAGCCAAGCAGTGTGTGTGTGTGTGTGTGTGTGTGTGTGTGTGTGTGTGTGTGTGTGTGTGTGTGTGTGTGTGTGTGTGTGTGTGTGTGTGTGTGTGTGTGTGTGTGTGTGTGTGTGTTATTCATAAAGCATAATAGCGAACGTAGTGAGCTTCATACTTAACACGTGCACATGAGAGAATGGACAACAGCAACACAATACCCCCTGGCTATTTGGAATCCGTGTCGTTAGCTATGACCTTTTGCTTCCAGTTGTTTTTAAACGCTGTGCGGTGTATAAACACGATTGGGTTTTATTTCTATCTTGTGAATATTACTTAACGCGTGCACATGAGAGAATAGGATACAACAAAAACAACACAATACCCTGCCAATTGTGAATCCGTGTCGTTGGTTATGACCCTTTTGCTTCCGTTTTTTTTGCTTCTGGTTTTTTTTTTTTTGTTTCCGGTTTTTGTCATGGGGAATGATGCATGCCGGGAGATAAAGGCATCGTCGGAGACATGAAAGACTCAAATAATATCAGACATGGTGTATATTTCCTCCACTGATTTTAATAAAGATATCTCCCGCATCATCAAAAAATAATTTTTAATCCTGATTTACGTTATTTGATCGCTAATTCCGAATCCAGGCCAAAGTAACCGGAAATTGCATATACAGTTGTGAACAAGTTGTAAGTAAAGTCAGAAGCGAATGTAAGAAGAATACTACGTTCACTTCTAGTATTTATTTTTTTATACGAGATCCTGTTCTAGGCAGTGTAGTTGTCGTTGTGAAGGTAATGTTGAGGATTTTTTTTTTTCAGATGAGATCCTGTTCGAGGCGGTGTAGTTGTTGTTGTCAAGGTAATGTAGAAGTAATAATTATTTTTGCAGATAAGATCCTGTTCTAGGCGGTGTAGTTGTTGTTGTGAAGGTAATGGTGAGGTAATATTTATTTTTGCACATGAGATCCTGTTCTAGGCGGTGTAGTTGTCATTGTGAAGGTTATGTTTAGGTAATATTTATTTTTGCAGATGAGATCCTGTTCTTGGCGGCATAGTTGTCGTTGTGAAGGTAATGTTGAGGTAATATTAATTTTTTTAGATGAGATCCTGTTTGAGGTGGTGTAGTTGTTGTTGTGAAGGTAAAGTCGAGGGATAATGTTGAGGTAATATTTATTTTTTGGGATGAGATCCTGTTCTAGGCGGTATAGTTGTTGTTGTGAAAGTAATTTTGAGGTAATATTAATTTTTTTAGAAGAGATCCTGTTCTCGGCGGTGTTGTTGTTGTGAAGGTTATGTTGAGGTAATATTTATTTTTGCAGATGAGATCCTGTTCTTGGCGGCATAGTTGTTGTTGTGAAGGTAATGTTGAGGTAATATTTATTTTTGCAGATGAGATCCTGTTCTAGGCGGTGTAGTTGTCATTGTGAAGGTTATGTTGAGGTAATATTTATTTTTGCACATGAGATCCTGTTCTTGGCGGCGTAGTTGTCGTTGTGAAGGTAATGTTGAGGTAATATTAATTTTTTTAGATGAGATCCTGTTCTCGGCGGTGTTGTTGTTGTGAAGGTTATGTTGAGGTAATATTTATTTTTGCAGATGAGATCCTGTTCTTGGCGGTGTAGTTGTCATTGTGAAGGTTATGTTGAGGTAATATTTATTTTTGCAGATGAGATCCTGTTCGAGGCGGTGTAGTTGTTGTTGTCAAGGTAATGTAGAAGTAATAATTATTTTTGCAGATAAGATCCTGTTCTAGGTGGTGTAGTTGTTGTTGTGAAGGTAATGGTGAGGTAATATTTATTTTTGCAGATGAGATCCTGTTCGAGGAGGTGTAGTTGTTGTTGTCAAGGTAATGTAGAAGTAATAATTATTTTTGCAGATAAGATCCTGTTCTAGGCGGTGTAGTTGTTATTGTGAAGGTAATGTTGAGGTAATATTTATTTTTGCAGATGAGATCCTGTTCGAGGCGGTGTAGTTGTTGTTGTGAAGGTAATGTTAACGTAATATTTATTTTTTTCATAGCAAAAAGACGGTTTAATTTGATATATTAAAGAAGCGAATGTAAGAAGAATTCTACGTTCGCTTCTCAGCTTTGCCTATTCCATATTATATTATCTCTGCTAACTCCGCTGCCTCCACCCATCTCTCTCTTTGTCCCATCCCCGCTCGACCCCCTCACAATGTGCAATACCCTCCTCCCACACCATTCTTACTCTCCCTTCCTCTCTCTGTCTCTCTCCCTCTCGGTCATTCTCTCTCTCACTCTCTCACTCACTCTCACTCACTCTCCACTCTCTCTCTCACTCTCTCTTACTCTCTCTCACTCACTCTCTCACTTTCTCACTCACTCTCTCTCACTTTCTCACTCACTCTCTCTCACTCCTCTCTCTCTCACTCTCACTCACTCTCCACTCTCTCTCAATCTCTCACTCTCAATCTCTCACTCTCAATATCTCACTCACTCTCACTCATTCTCCACTCTCTCTCAATCTCTCACTCTCTCACTCTCAATAGCTCACTCTCAATCTCTCACTCTCAATATCTCACTCACTCTCACTCTCTCTCACTCACTCAGTTTGTGGACACATCCAGATGGTGGTTTTAACTGAACGGTGTTTTTCTCTGGACATGTCTTGAGTGGAGTTTCTCTCCAGATGTGTCTGGGCAGTGTTTATATCCGTACGGAATTTTGTCTCCGCATGTGCATGAGTGGTGTGTTTCTCTCTGGACAGCTTGCCTCCAGATGTGGATGGGCATTGTTTGTCTGGACATGTCCGGGCATTTTTCTCTGGATGTGTCCAGACCGAGTTTTTCTCCGGACATGTCTGGACGTATTTTGTTTCTGGGCGTTGTTTGTCTCCAGACAGTGTTTGTCTCTCGACATGTTTGTGCTTGTTACCCGAGATGTCCTGGCGGTGTTGTTCTCCAGAAAGCTTAACTCCAGACGCATCGGTGGTGTGTTTGTCTTGGAACATGTCCAGGCAGTGTTTATTTCCATATGCATATGGATGCGAGTTTGTTTCTGGACAGGAGTTTGTCTCTGGTCGTGTCTGGATGGGAGCTTGTCTTCGGACGCATCTGGATGGGAGTTTGTCTCTGGATGTGTCTGAGCAGTGTTTGTCTCCCAACAGCTTAGCTCTGGATGTGTCTGAGAGGTGTTTCCCTCCAAATGTGTCCAGGCAGTGTTTATGTCCAGATGGGTGTTTGTCTCCAGACGCGTCCAGGTGGTGTTTGTCTCCGGACTGTCTGGGCGATGTTGTGGTGTTTTTCTCCAGACAGCTTGGCTTTGTATGCATCTGGCTGGTGCTTGTCTCCGAACGTGTCTGGCTGGTGTTTTTGTCTGGATGAGAGTTTGTCTCCGGACATGTCCGGGCAGTGTTCCTCTCCGAGTGGTGTTTGTCACTGGATGTGTCCTGGTGGTGTTTGCCTCCAGATGTGTCTGGGTGGTGTTTTTCTCTGGACAGCTTAGTTCTCGACGCATCCGGACAGTGTTCTTCTCGGAGCATGTTCAGGCAGTGCTTGGCTCTGGACGCGTCTGGGCGGTGTTTGTCTCCGTATGTGTGCAGATGGGAGTTTGTCTGGTTGCGTCAGGATGGGAGTTTTTAATCTGGATGTGCCTGAGCAGTGTTTGTCTCCCAACAGTTTGGCTCCGGATGCATCCAGGTGGTGTTTGACTCTGGACGTGTCTGGGTGTTGTTTGTCACCAGATGTGTCCTGGTAGTGTTTGTCTCCAGACATATCTGGGCAGTGTTTTTCTCTGGACAGCTTAGCTCTGGACGTATCCGAGCGGTGTTTGTCTCTATGCATATGGATGGGATTTTTTTCCAGACGAATCTGTACAGAAGTTTGTCTCTGTATTTGTCCAAGCGGTGTTAATCTCCAAACGTATCCGGGCATTGTTTATGGCCAGACAGGTGTTTGTCTCCAGATGTGTCCAGGCAGTATTTGCCTCTGAACCATCTGGGTGGTGTTGTGGTGTTTGTCTCCAGACAGCTTGGCTCCGGAGGCTCCGGTTGGTATTTGTTTTCGAAATTGTCCTGGCGGTGTTGACGTCCAGGCATTGTTTGTCTCTGAACGTGTCTTGGCGGTGTTTATGTCCGGACGGGAGTTTGTCTCCCATCCGGGGACGCAATGGTTGGTACTTGCTATTGTGTAATTAAAGCAAATAGCATTCCAGCATGCTTTGGGTCATGTAGAAAGATGCTGCACAACCCTTGTTGCCTATAATTATGGCTAGCATGGCTGCAAGAGGAGACCTCATTGATTTTGAAAGAGGGGTGATTCTTGGAACTTGTTTGGCAGGAGCTTCAATGAAAATGACAGCTCAACTTACTGATATTTCACGAGCAAAAATGTCCAAGGTGATGTCGCCATGGCACTCTGAGGGGAAAAACATCATCAGCAAAGGGAAACAGTAGGCGGAAACGCATACTCCAGGATCATAATATCCATGCATTAATTTGAAGTGCAAGCAGGCGAGCAGCCAAGCACCTGCAGACCAATTGGCTGTAAGCTTCAACCTGAGGCATGAGCAGCCAGTTTCATCAAATATGTTCCATGGAGAACTCCTCAGTGGGATACCATCATCGAGTTATGCACACAAACCATGCATCACACCTGACAATGCATGTTTGTGAGTCGTGTGGTGCAAAGAGCACAGGCAATGGACAAGAAAGCAGTGGAGAAATGTGATGTGGTCAGATGAATCATCCTTTACCATGTTCTTGACAAATGGACGAGTATACATGTTGCGCCAAGTTAAAGAACTCTACAACTCTGAGTGATTGGATACAACAGTGAAGGGTTCTGGTGGTTCTTTAATGTTGTGGGGTGCATTTTCCTGGCAATGTTAGGTGCAGTCATTCCCTTAGAATTCAAGGCTAATGCCATTTGCTACTTAATGGAACTGAGTGATCATCCTCACCCCATGTTGCAGAATTTCTTTCCTGCTGGGAGTGGCATCTCCGGGATGACAATGCCCCCATCCACAGAGCATGGGTGGTTACCCAATGGTTTGATGAGCATGACACTGATGTTTTCCATGTATCATGGCCTTCTCAATCACCAGATTTGAACCCAATCGAGCATTTATGGGATATTCTGGAGCGACATCTGAGACAGCGTTTTCCACCTGATTCAAACAGGTGTGAGTTGATTGACTTTCTCGTGGAAAATTGGTGGCGCATCCCTCCGACAAAATTCCGGACACTGGTGGGCTCCATGCCACAGTGCATACAGGCTGTACTGGCCACATGTGGTGGCCCAATGCCCGATTAATTGACTGTACTTTGGTGTTTCCATTTTTTGTCCACTACCTGTAGTTTATATACAATGTCGAACAAATCCTCATTTGAGATAGTAATATAAGTACAAGTTCAGTTCACCAGTGCATAGCTGAGAATGACCTTGCTGCATCTTCCTTAGACCATTTCACAGAACTTGCACTCATACTGTTTCTGGACAGAAATTTTGCACAACAGTTCAAGTGTAAAATAACTAAGCACACACAAATCTTGAATGAGAGCATCACTCCTGAAATTACTCCTGCTGAACTCTGGAGTTACTCAGCCTCAGAATATACGACTGAAGTTAAAATATAAATTCGGAAATGTACAATACTCAACCATCATCACATCATCATCATCTAATTGTCTAATTATCATAACTTAGGAGTTCGCCATGTTAGTGAGAGTATTTGGAAATTATGATGCTGCCAGTAGAAAGTCGGATGTGCTGACTCGTTTAAAATATTGAGATGAAGGAATCCATCTTCAATCTGCTGAATATGTAGCTTTGAAGGAAGAATACGAACAAAGAATTGTTACAGTTGGAGTTTAATCTGGTGCTTTTTCAGCATCTTACGATATGCAGTACATACATCTCAATTTTGTTCGATGTATCTAACCTCAAGATCATTTATTAGATCTCAAGGTTATGATTAGATATCTCACTGTTGTCTGTCCTTGAGACTTGATAGGTGTGTGAACAAGAATGGGATTACTCGATGAAAATCAAAGTTTGACTGAATAAGAAGCTTCATCAGGACAGATACCAATGATTTCCCATGGGGTGATGTAAAGCCAGAATGATGGAGAGATCCACTCCCTATTCACGGTATTAATGAACGCAAGGAGCTCATTTCCTTCGCTAGAATTACTCTTCATTGACCCCAGGAAAATGGGTGACATTCCTTCAGATTGGCACCCTCGGCGGGTAATTTCCATTTTCATTTCCATTGCCTCCATCGCCAGCACGAGTCTTAATGAGCAACTGCAGCACCTGAATCTCATCCGGACCCGTTAATGATATTCTCCCTCACTAGATGGATATACTGAACTTTTACAAAGGGAATATCACTTACATATTATGCTCTACAACTTAATACTCATTGGGTAATTGTCGTTTTTTAGGTCAATGACTTTAACTTTATAGAACATAACCCCCATGACCTTCCACACACAACTCTATTCCTACCACATGTGCATACACCTCCACACGAACTCCAACACAAAGTTCTGCTCGACAATGAAACCTCCTATGCAGCACAAAAAGAGTGTGATAATCAGCTCTGATTTTGTGCCAGCTTAAGATCACACTCTCGAGTGAATTGACTCGTACTGATCTTGAAGATTATATCTCTATTTTGATTGAGGGATGCAGTACAATGAGGTACCTTGAAGAAATTAAACAATTTGATATACAGTATAAGCACAATGGGTTTGTTGGGTGTTAGTTTTGTGCTTCGCATTGGGATTCTTTATTTCCAGTGCACTGGTTTTGGGAATATGATCAAAATAAGTCTCTTTGTTGTTCTCATTGGCTGGAATTTGTGTTGTTTGTTTAGTTGCATGTGGCTACCAAATGTAAATATATACATTTTGCCACAGGCCCACCTGAGACGTTCATCAAGTTGAAAGGGCTGAAACAACAATGATGTTCAGGCCATTGGTCAAGGTCTAAGACAGTGAGGCATTCTTGTTGAATCAAGTAGCAGGTGTGCATATATGTATGTATGTATGTATGTATGTATGTATGTATATATATATATATATATATATATATATATATATATATATATATATATATATATATATATATATATATATATATATATATATATATATATATATAGGATGCACATTTTTCTCAACGTTATACTGTATACAGGGTGTTTCAAAAAAAGTGATGCAACTTTAAATGTTTGTTAAAGCATGAGTCACATTTGCTCTACGGCTAGGATACGGCTGCCGTACCCCCCCCCTGAATTCACAGAAACGTGCGGCGGCCGCAGAGTTTCTGAGGTGGCCTCAGGGTGGCCCTACGCCGTATGGCTATCTTTTACAGGCCGTAGAGGTCTCCGTGGAATTAAAGCGCGGAGTTATAACTTTTTTCATTTCTAGGTTGGCCGTAGCAATTTGACAAGCCATAGACATGACGTAGA
>NC_140964.1:95197354-95352354 GCF_056783735.1 Eptatretus burgeri | reverse complement strand
GAGGCTTGCATTTGCATGGCTCACTTCTCGCGGACTCTGTCTGGCTCTCGTTGTTCCCTGGATGCACACAGCTCTCTTTGCCTTTGGATGCACAGTTTATAAAGTCCTGGGAGAGGCATGGTCAAAGCAAGTTGCGATACTTGTTTCTCATGGGTGGGGCTTCCACATTGATGCACTCCTTTTGTCCTGCAGTGCTCATTAGTTGAGCCCATGGTCCCTCAGTGTAGGAACCGCACAGGACCAAGCAGCACCTAAGCGTTTTGCTGCAGGCATCACACTGGAGCGAGTGGCACCCAATCACTATGCTGTAGGTACCACATAGGAGTGAGTGGCACCCAATAACTTTGCTGCAAGCGCCACACAGGACTGAGTGGCACCCAAATGGTAATGGATCTGATTGGTAACATGAGTTTTGGAGGTGTAATGTTGGTTTTGTAAGGATGGATGCACATAAAAAGGTGTGGAGAGGGAGATTAAGAGTGATGGGGAGAGAGTTTTGAAAAGATATAAGAGAGAGGATCTTGAAAATTAATAGTTACAAAGGGAATTTGAACCTGCTGTACAAACACAATGCATTTCCCTGTCCACTGATACGAGGGGAGAGGTAGTCTAACTAAAGAAAATACTATGGATATACCTGAACTCCAAGGTTCCTTTATGTGTTGGATGGAACTCATCGGGGTCTTCCAAAATCACAACACTATGTACACATGTTGTGTTGTTCGTCTTTCGGCTGCTCCCATTAGGGGTCGCCACAGCGGATCATCTGTTATGATCATCCCTGACTGTGAAACACCGGAATAACAGTTTATCACATATGTGCATGGTCTCCCAGGTTAGACCACCCTCTTGGCTCTTGACATGCCATGCCTCAATAATCAATCGCTTTTCTTTGTTGGATGTTGTGTCTCGGACACTGGTTCCATGCATGTCAAATTTGTGGCCTAACTGCAGGCAATTGTAGACTATGACTGACTGTGTCACCTTCCCAAGCTGAATTGCTCTATCATGTTCATGTAACCTTTGTTTCACATTCCTTCCGGTTTCACTAATGTAGTAGATCACAATCCCTGCATGTGCAATAGTAAACTATTCCCAATTTGTTTCCAGTTGAGATGCTGACTTTTTGCTTGCAGATGACACCACAGATGGTACATAGATGTTTACATGTTACACCAATCCATGTACTGCCTCTGTCATTCCATGACTTTCTGAAAGTGCCTGGAAGTAGGGCTGCACACAGTGTCCAAACATGTGTGTCTGGTTCTGTTCTGTCCTTTTTTGGTTATTTTATGCAGTGGAGTATCATTTTGCTATGCCCATTATTGACCAGGACTCCTCTTACTTAACCCATTTATTCAATTGCATCATCTTTGGAAGATGACATAGTCCATGTCGGAGCTGCCAAGGTCTGTGATACACTGTGTTTCTGGGTGATTAGGATGCAGCAGTTCAAATCCAATATCTCTGAGTGCAGTTTGATTTTCTGTATACTGATGACGGTTACCGGTAGACCTCCACATCGAAAAGGCCAACATGCTCTCTTTTTCAATTTCTTTCATGAAACTAACACTTGGAAAGGTTCAATCAAGTTGACCATGAAGGTGGTCTACCATTTCCTGATGCAGAATGGCAAAAGTATCATCCACATACCTGTTCCAGTACGCTGGAAGACATTTCTCATTAGACTTGAACACTTTTTGCTTGAGTTCCTCCATTATCAGGTTGCTCACATTCATCCCCACACCCATACTCCCTCCAAGTGTCCCTGTCTTCTGTTCCTCTCCACTTCTGTTAGTGTGTTCCTTCCATTTTCATAATGTTTTTTTTGTTCTGTTATCTTCTTGTATGTTCTGTATTGTAGCCCTTCCATGAGCCTAAACTTCACATCCTAAAATGAAAATTTCACATTCTGGAATTTAAAAAATAATAATTTCCCCCAACCCCATGAGGAAAGGAATCGATCCACAGGTGCATTTCTGGATCCCTGGCTGTCATCAGCATGGAATGGAATTGACATTTAATTTTGAGCAACTGGGCTGGAATTCATATTAAACTTTGAAATCTTTTTACCAGATTGCAATTCAGAGATGTTATTTAATAGTACAGCACAGTAAATGGATAACCAAACAGGGTGTATGTGTGGCAAGTACCAGCTGTTGGTTAGGACCCTTGCAGGTTTGGACCCATACTGTTGGTGAGGCACAGGTGTTCTTGATACCCATTTCAGTAAAGAGGTGCTATTTGATATAATCCCTCACAGGATGGCTTACCAGTATAACTCTTGGTGCTAAGTCCACTCTATTCTGATGAGGGCCAATGAGCCAGAAACCATAGTTTGATTCCCTTCTCAAGGGGATGGGTGGAGGATGCTACTGGCAATGCCAAATAAGGCTTTGGAAGCCAATGGTTTGACTGACATGCAGAGAGCAATGTAGCAGCTGATACTATATTTAGCAGTGGGCAGTTCCGTTATCACAGATGTTAATTATGCCCAGAAGTTGTATTTAAACTCCACATGTGTGTATGTGTTTGTATGTGATTGAAAAGTCAGTTCTTGAATCAGAGCATCACTTTGATTCCAATCTTATCTGTTGCATTTCATATGATATATATTTATATATATATATATATATATATATATATATATATATATATATATATATATATATATATATATATATATACATACATACACTAAGATGGATAGTATGTCATGGTTATGCATTGATAGACTCGTGGTATATTTATGTGGAGCTGGTAAGATAGACTAGTGGTATACGCTCTAACTTGCATTCAAATATCAGCTCTGCTATATACTCTCACCCTGGTGTTTAGCAGGCATTATGATCAATGTGTTCACCCTCCCTTGAATGGATGCAAAACTGCATGTCGTGTCTGCTAGCATTAGTTGGTGGGCATTGAAGATCGCATGGTGCCTTAAGATTAGGTGAGTTATCTGCAGCACCTTGACTAAATCGCAAATAAATTCCTGTCATATTCAGCCAAGCATCAGGCTTGGCCAGTAGGTTCATAAAAGTCTTCACATTCAGGTCGCAGAACAAAATATGACAGTGGCCACAACTCCATATGTAATTGTAAAGCCTTTTCAAAATTATTTTTAATCCAAGCAGCTGTTTATACATAGCCGAGGCTGATGGAAAAGCTAATAATAGTATTGCGGGGCTGGGTATCGGCTGCGAGCATGACCGCTAGATGGAGCCGAAGAGTCGACTCCGCCGATCACCTGGAATTTAGATGGTACTTTTTCGGAAAACTCCGAGAAGTACGGGTCCCTTATCGGACCGTGAAGGGTCAATATTTCTACCACGTGGTACAGGGTTATTTGCCAATTTTCAAAATACCTCGAGATACACGTGGTGATTTACCGAGTCTCCACACCCTCGACGGCACACATACGGAACGAGCTGCTAGTGCACTCGAACCGCGTGTGACCCGAGCGGACGATCACCAAACTTCCGTTGGACCAAATGTCCCCTTATGGCGACACAATAGTCTTGTTAATTTTCCAACACACAGCACGCTAAGCCAATGGAGGAAAGGACATGAACGAGCTGATACAGTTCACAAATGGGAATATTTATTAACAATAGGCAGGGACGTGAACACAGAAGGGCAGAGTTATCCGAATAAAGAAGGCACGTATGTAGAGCACGGCACTTTTACAATTTCCTACTTAACTGACTGGCACCACACACACACACACACACACACACACACACACACACACACACACACACACACACACACACACACACACACACACACACACACACACCGGACCAAAAGCTGTCTTTATCTCGGCCTATCTTGGACCTGTCCACCTCGTGTGGTCTTCGCGATCTTGGGGGGACGGGACTCAAATCCGCAACCACGACCATCTGCAGGGCCCTCGTCAATGACCACTCACTGGCCCTGGATGCCAGGTTCGAAACTGCCTGGACTGAAACGCCCTCTCCCACCACTGATGTCTCACACACGATCCTCTGAACTCGTGAATGCTGCTGCCACGAGCACACCGTCTCTCCCTCCTCCCTCGTCCAGACTACCCCTCCTTTTTGTGCTCAGGCATGAGAGACCTCCTTTTTTCGCCACTCCCTCCTCATTGGATGGTTCGTTCTCGGACGACTCGTCACGGCCTCCCCATTGGCCGGGGCCGAACACTCTATCGGGCTAAGGCGGAGCCAGCCTGAGGTGCTGAGCTTCCTGGTTGGACAAGGGGCACGCCCCTGCCATTCTGGAAGGAGTCTCGATCTGAGGTGATGAGGTTCCTGGTTGGACAAGGGGCACGCCCCTGCCCTTCTGGGCGGAGTCTTGATCTGAGGTGATGAGGTTCCTGGTTGGACAAGGGGCACGCCCCTGCCCTTCTTTGAGGAGTCTCGATCTGAGGTGATGAGGTTCCTGGTTGGACAAGGGGCACGCCCCTGCCCTTCTGGGCGGAGTCTTGATCTGAGGTGATGAGGTTCCTGGTTGGACAAGGGGCACGCCCCTGCCCTTCTTTGAGGAGTCTTGATCTGAGGTGATGAGGTTCCTGGTTGGACAAGGGGGACGCCCCTGCCCTTCTAGGCGGAGTCTTGATCTGAGGTGATGAGGTTCCTGGTTGGACAAGGGCATGCCCCTGCCCTTCTGGGCGGAGCCTCGATCTGAGGTGAAGGAAATCTCCGCCCCCGTACGTGATCAAATGCACGTACACCATGGCGGTGAGCAGAGTGAGGGGAAGATGACGCTGGCATTGATGGTGGTGTAAAAATAAAAGAAAAGAAAACCTGACTTAAAATAACTCCACAGTGCAGGAACATTTAATTATCCATTAGACAAGGGAAATGGGAGCTATCTATCCACATTTACTTAATGATATAACTGAGCTATAGGACCTGTATGTTGAGTGCGGTAAACTTCCAAATCCGTAACAATAGTACACTTAACGGATCAGGACATAACAGGACAAAATTTATGAGAGAGAGAGAGAGAGAGAGAGAGAGAGAGAGAGAGAGAGAGAGAGAGAGAGAGAGAGAGAGAGAGAGAGAGAGAGAGAGAGAGAGAGAGAGAGAGAGAGAGAGAGAGAGAGAGAGAGAGAGAGAGAGAGAGAGAGAGAGAGAGAGAGAGAGAGAGAGAGAGAGAGAGAGAGAGAGAGAGAGAGAGAGAGAGAGAGAGAGAGAGAGAGAGAGAGAGAGAGAGAGAGAGAGAGAGAGAGAGAGAGAGAGAGAGAGAGAGAGAGAGAGAGAGAGAGAGAGAGAGAGAGAGAGAGAGAGAGAGAGAGAGAGAGAGAGAGAAAGAGAAAGAGAAAGAGAAAGAGAAAGAGAAAGAGAAAGAGAAAGAGAAAGAGAAAGAGAAAGAGAAAGAGAAAGAGAAAGAGAAAGAGAAAGAATGAATCACCAACAGCAAAGTTGAAGACCAAGATAGAGGCAGACTTGGACAACAATGGGTGTGGGGAGTAATGAGTGGCAGGAGAGGATGCATGGGGGAGACAAGATGGATACAGAAGGATCCTATCAGGAGTGAAAACTGGAAATTTGGAAGGAGGAGGGCTTGGGGTGGGGGGGGTAATGTGGGTGGAAAAGATCATGGCTTTAGATGGGTAATGATCTGACATGGTGGTGAACAACTGTCTTGAAGATGTGGACAGAAAAAAGAGATTGAAGATGATGCAAAAGTTGGTTCCACATGTTAGAAAAAAAGACACAATTAAGTAGAGGTGAAGAGTGATTCTGGATCTATTTGACCAGGGTTGATGGTGGGCCATATGGTCCCTACAGAAACCTGAGTGGGACAAAGCATGGCAAGAGTAGAGGGTGCAAGACCAAAAATTAGGGTTCCCTTCCCTGGAGAATTGGTAGGCATAAGAAATGTCTTCGTGATAAATATTTAATTTATTTTATAAAAAATATGTCTTCATGACACAGAAGAAATGTCCTCATGATAAATTATTTACTTTATAAAATAAATGTCTTCATGACACAGAAGAAATGTTTTCATGATAATTTTTTTCCTTTATAAAACACAAGAAATGTCTTCACGATAAATATTTTACTTTATCAAAGAAATATCTTCATGATACAGAAGAAATGAATTCATGATAAATATTTCACTTCATAAAACAGAAGAAAATTTTTCATGATAAATATTTTATTTTATATAACATAAGAAATGTCTTCATAATAAATATTTTACTCAATAAAACAAGAAATGTCTTCATCATAAATATTTTACTTCATAAAACAAAAAGAAATTTCTTCATGATAAATATTTTACTTTATAAAATAAATGTTTTCATGACAAATATTTTATGTTATAAAACATAGGAAATGTCTTAATGATACAGAAGAAATGTATTCATGATCAATATTTTACTTGATCAAAGAAATGTCGTCATGATACAGAATCAATTTATTCATGATAAATATTTTACCTGATCAATGAAATGTCATCATGATACAGAATATATTTCTTCATGATAGATATTTTACGTTATATAACAGAGGAAATTTTTTCATGAAAAATATTTGACTTTATAATACAGAAGAAATGTCTTCATGATAAATAATTTACTTGATAAAAGAAATGTCCTCATGATTAATATTTTACTTTATAAAACAGAAGAAATATCTTCCTGATAAATATTTCTTTATTTAAAAAAAAAAAAAGACCCGTGCAGTGGACTCACATTTAAGAAAGGCAATACCAGAGAAAACCACATCAAAAGCTTGCATTGTCAAAAATTGTGCTTCATTGTACTGTATCTTATCAATTATTGTCTCAAATAATAAATGAATGGCTGTTATGTGTATTTATGTATTTTCCCCAAGGTGGCATTGCCTTTGAAAATCTGGAAAGTGAGCAGAAAAAGCCTTCCTTCATTTTGTCATGATGGGGTTTTGACTGACAGGCCGAAAAATCGATTGCTGTACACTTCGGGTCAGAGGTGAATACGTTAACTGTCTTTCTGTCTTTACTTCCTGCTGATGTGATGTGTTTCTATCTGGTTGAAAATGTCGAGATATACAAGTTCCGCACAGACAGGAAATCTTCGGCTGGCCTTTTTTTAATGTTTACAGTAATTTAAAGCTGATGGAGGAGCTTGTACATAAAGCAAGAGAAGAACGAGGACATAAGGATGCATGAGTTACCAATAATTTAATGTATCATGGACAACATAATAGACGACTCCGAATTTAACATGGGATCCCCCCATTGTAAGAGATATATATATATATATATATATATATATATATATATATATATATATATATATATATATATATATATATATATATATATATATATCCCCACATCAGATGACAACATCAAAAGATGTTTGCTACAATGTCTAAAAACAGTATAAGAACTTGGGAACACATTGCATACATGTGTATCCATCCATCCATTCGGACCATACTCTGTGCAGAGCATTGGTGCTGCCGAAGCAGTCTCCTTGGCTATTGGGCACAATCCTGGACAGGTCACCACTCCAACACTGGATACCAGAAAGCCGGTGTAACAGTTTAACTACCTCCCCTGGACAACATCCCCCCCAGGGGGGGTACTTGTCCTGGGATAAGTCGCCCCCCACCCTGGATAACTTGCCCATGCACTGCCCATGTACCCATGTACTGCCCATGTACCCATATTTGTAGTATAAATCTATTTTTGGCCATAGGGGGCAAGTTATCCAGGGGGGGAGACTTATCCTAGGACAAGTACCCCCCGTGGGGGGGGGAGTTGTCCAGGGGGTGACTTATCCTGTTACGCCGGCACTTATTTTGACAACCTCAGAAGGATGACAGGCAGAGTCAACCCCACCTGGTATAAGTTCAACAGCAAAGGGGGATTTGAACTTCGGATGCTAACATCCCAAGCCCACCACCCTCACCATTAAGACAACACCAGGCATATATATGTGTATGGCATAGACATAAGTGAGCAATAGATGTGTCAACAGTATATGGGATTCACAATATTATAAGGGCTAATCCTTATACTGGAACACCAAAAAAAATTCTGAAATATAATTGGACAGGAACAATGTTGGCATTCATTTTTGTGGTTGTTACTCTTATCATTATTATTATTATTATTATTACTATTATTACGAGCAGGAAGCCCATGGTAACAATACCATGAGAGGAAAAACGAAGAGGAACCCTATTATTCTTGTGCTAATTGAAAAAGCTCAAAAATAAAATAAAATCATACTTCTAAACAGCAAAGATATCACAGCACATCCTCAGTTCATATTGGTACTTTAGATCATTTTACACAATGAAAGCACCGATCCTCATTTCAAGTTGGTTCTTTAGTTCATTTTGCACAATGAAATGCTGATCTTGGGTTCAAATTCATACCCAAGTTCGTTTTACCCAATGAAAGTACCAATTATTAGTTAAAATTGGTGCCTTAGTTCATTTTATACAATGAAAGTATGGATCCTGGATTCAAATTGGTACCGTGATTCCATTAACAGAATGAAAGTACCGATTGTTGGTTAAAATTGGTACCTTGGTTCATTTTACACAATTGAATTGCAGTACCAATCTACAGTTCATATTGGTACTTTGGATCATTTTTTTTTTTGGCATCCACATATTGTAGTGACATGACGAGATTTTTCCAGGATTCACAATGAGACATAGCATTGACCTAATTATTGCCACTCAAGCTGGTGTCCTTCTCCATGATGTCTCAAAATGTTGTGAGGGGATAACCCCTTCTCTGGGGTTCCTCAGACCTCCAAAGTAGAACTTTCTTGGAAAGGTCTTCATGTCACATTACATGGCCCGCAAGGCAAAGGCGGCTTTCCCTCACAAAAGCAGAGATGTGGGGTAAAGAACCATATAGATCACTGTGTTCATGTTCTTTTTTGATCTGATGCTAAGCCTTATCTTTGCGCAAACGATTCTGTGATCATAGCCAATTGAGTCTGATGAAGAGTGAGCTTGAAAATCCGTTATACTGTTACTCTATATTTTACAACATTGGATGAAATCAATTTGAGATGTGGTTTTGTTTGCAGCATGGAATGTCCAGTCTTGATTTGGGTTTTTGAAAGAGAATGTTGGTTAGTAAATGGTCATGCTGATGGATGAAATCAAAAAGGAAATGTCCATTGCGAAGCTATAAACAATGTGGATCTGCCAATTCTGTTGTTTTAAATATCGAAGTTCAATAGCTGGTGAACTATTCTATGTTGTTGAATACAAATCACTGAGATATTGAAGTCATTAATGTTCTTGTCAAGTTCTTCATTTGCACAAGTGTAAGATAAACTACAACAGTTGAGGAAAAGAGGAGATTGGGACCATACACTGAGCAGAGCATTGGTGCTGCTAATGCAGTCTCCTTGGCTATTGGGCACAATCCTGGACAGGTCGCCACTCCGACACAGTATACCAGCATGCTGGCACTCATTTTGCCGACCTCAGAAGGATGACAGGCAGAGTCAACCCCACCTGGTATTAATTCAACAGCCAAGCAGGATTTGAACTCAGGACTCGAGAATCCCAAGCCCACCACCCCAACCATTAAGCCAACACCAGGCATAACAGCGGAGCTGCCTAAGAAACAAATGTTTCTATCGTGGCAAAGTCCTTTGATTGCTCTCATTTCAGATGAAATCCGTCATTGTGGGTTTAGGGTCTCATTGTCATAAAGGTTGGTAAACCTGTGAGAAAAATGAAAGTTTGAGACAGTGGGTTGAACCCTGGTGCTGTTATGCGAACTCATCATGCTTTCAACTGGCTATGACTTTGGTGCATTACCACTACTACCGAGGATGGATTATGTTTGGAGTCATCAGCTACTCAGAGAATGGTCAGCGAAGCCTTATGAGCTCTCCAGCCCATTGGTGTTACATCTAAGTTTCCTCAGAGCGTTCGCCTTTTATATATACAGAGATTATTACATCCACCCACCGAAGGTGGATGGAGGTGATGTTTTCACCCCTGTCTGTCTGTTTGTTTATCTGTTTGTTACTTGCATTAATCGAAGATTTTAAAAGTATATTGGATGGTCTTGTATGTTATTCTGTCTGTTTGTTTGTTTGTTTGTCAGTCAATTGCCTACAGGTCACAATTTTAAACCGATCTTCACGAAACTTCACCACATGGTTGAGTTTATCATAAGCAAGAAGCCTATTGTTTTTGAGGTCAAAAGGTCAACATAGGCCAAAGGTCAACAACTTTGTGAATATTCTAAAATCCTCAGTTTCCATCTGATTGGCTAGAAATTTGAACAGGATTTGCATTTCAGGTCACTGAATTCAAGCACCAATTCTTTTTTACTGTCAATATAGCCCAAAAGGTCAACACCAGCCGAATTTCTAAAATTATCAATTTTCATCCACTTGACTTGAAATTTGAAGAAGAGTTTATATTTTTTCATTGAATTCAACCACCAATTATTTTTGAGGTCAAATTTGTTTGATGGATTTTGTTATTATCGTGCTATGCATGACATTAGTTCCGGAGCCAACCTGTGTACGAGGCTGTTTTAGGGTTGGACCTTACAGCCTCTGCTATAAAATTTTACACCCCCAGGATGTTTAGATATATGTTTGCAGTTCATGAAAACCAATGTTGGCAATTCATAAGCTCTTGCGAAAAATTTTGGCGGACGTTTTTGTTTGAGGAAGATTTGAAAAATTTGATAAAACAGCAATTGTCAATAAAATTTCTAAAAAAATTAAAAAATCACATTCATGAAAAATAAATGTGAACTAAATGTAAGAATTCAATCAGTTGTATTGCATTGTAAACTGACAAAAAAAATTGCCTTTGTGGAAGTAAACCTCGTAAAAGTACATAATTTTGTGAAAAATGCCTTAAAAATAACGTTTTTTGAAGATGGCCTTTAGAACTTTTCTTATCATAGGCAGATGCTGCATTAGAATACTAATTTCTCTTAATGTGATATGAACATGGTATCCATGGCTAATTAAAACAGCAAATTTGATTGAGTTCTATCAATTTTTAAAGAGAAAATTAACATTTTTGTCAACCAAAGTTACCCCTACCCCCAAAATCCTCTTACTCTATTGAACACAGTTCGGTTAAGGTTTGCTGGATCCAGGTTGGGTACTTCACAGTTCACTCTTCCAAAGGAAAATTCAATGGTGTTTGGAGTGACATGGCCCTGGAGCAGACATACAACAATGAAGGGAAGACATCGCTGTTCAAAGGCATATCTCAGGCACCAGCTGCTCGAGATAAATATGTGAAGACAGCACCATTTCTCACAGCTGTATCAGAGAACATAAAGTCTATGGCTAATCTAGGCCAACAGGAATCTACTCATCATGGAGAAACACATAAGCAGGCAACAGAAGAACATATGAATGTTGAGGAGATCAAGAAAGTGATATGCCAGCAGATGATAAACCCATTCCAGTGTAACAACCAAGTGGATCTGCTCAATAGAGCAACTGGTGAGAAGGATGCTTCAAAAGACTTGGTCCATGCTCAAGCTAAGGGCATGGAAGCCATTATGAAAGCAGAAGAGGTGGTCTCTATTAAGATTGAACCACTGAAGCTGGTAACTTTCTCCTCACAGAAGAAATCAAACCCATCAAGGAAACAGAGTTTAATCAGGATCTATCAAGATGAGACTGCAACTACACGTGTGTTGTGTTTCTATCGAGATGCCGACCCAGTCACAAGACAGATTGCATTTTCCCATGAGTGGACAGACTATCCATCATCCCTGTTTGAGGTTGATCCACGCTTAGCACAGGGGTTTGTAATGCGCAAAGGCAACAAGTCTGATTTCGTGGCAGTGCTAATTGCTGAAGCTGAGCAGGATGTTGTTTTACAGCTGCCATCATTACCACAGAGTGACCTATACACAGTTTATCTGGTAGACATAATGGCATTTGTAAATAAATACCAAAAAATGGGTGCGAAAACATTTGAACTTCCCCAGCTGTATCTTCGCAAGCTCCTGCAGTTGAAACCTGAAATGTGCAACTGTGTCAACATCATTGGTGATCAGTATGATTTTGATGATAGCCATATTTGAAGGGTGATGAGCAGCAGAGGAGAAACCAGACAGACCAGGCAAGACAATTCTCACCATCCAAGAGTCTAGAAATTCCGGACTGGAATTTACTCATGAAGAATCCAAGAAATAAAGGAAATCTTCAGAACTTCATTGGCACTTCCCTTTGTGAGAGTCCTGAAGCTATTCCAGATGGAGTGACCATCATTATTGGTGGTATGATGGAAAACAAAGGTCACACTCTTTCCATCACATCAGCATCAAGTTCAGTTCTGGACTTACCTTGTGAAGAACATGAAGAGGCAGACACAAGGATTATTGCTCATCTTGCATATTGTGTGGAATATCTTGATCACCATCGAGCTGTTGTGCATGCAACAGATACAGACATAATTATGCTGTGTATATATCACTTCTGCTGCTTGAACACATTTCAAGAACTCTGGATACAACGGCAGAATCAATACCTACCTATTCATGAGCTGGTAGAAGTGTTGAGCAGGAAGTACCAGAAAATCCTCTTGATGTCGCAGCTACACTTCTGTGCACATATGTGTTGTGTGGATGTGACACAGTGAGCTACCCATTCAGAAGGGGAATAGAAGAGGTCAGGTCAGGTATGGGAGCATGTGCCAGAACAGCGCGTCGCTGCGTCCACTTTCCGCCGGTACTCCAGGGGCCTCCGTCTGGCCATCCCCCAGGCAGATGCCAGGCCCATCCCCATCTCCTTGAGATGATGGTCAACCTGCTGCAACCATGAGGCACGTGGTCAGCCCACTGGCCTCCTCCACTCATGAGACTCCCTCGCTGAGAGAATCTGGTGAGCAGGATCAGCGTCAGGAAAATGAGCCACATGTCCATACAGCCGCAGCTGACGCTCACGGACTATGCAGGTAACAAATCTCATCCGAGTCTCTCTCAGCAACCGCTCGTTGGACACAAAATCCGACCAGCGATAGCCAAGGATTCTTCGAAGAGACCTGGTACCAAAGGAATTAAGTCTCCGTCTCAGATCCTTGGTCAAAGTCCAAGTCTCGCACCCATAGAGCAAGACTGGAAGTACCAAGGACCTGAAGACTCGGACTTTCGTCCTCCCGCACAGGTACCGGCAGCGCCACACCCCATGATCCAGTGAATCCATGACTCCCCAGGCCCGACCCAGACGTCTATTGACCTCCGGCTCACAACCTGCGGAGACATGAATATCACTGCCAAGGTAAGTGAATCTATCCACGACCTCAACATCCTCACCACAAACAGACACAGACAGGACAGCAGCATCCAAGATGTCACCGAAAGCCTGGATCTTAGTTTTGACCCAAGAAATCCGTAATCCCAACGGCTCCGACTCCTCATTCAGCACCTCGAGGGCCCCCAAGAGGATGTCTAAAGTCTCCGCAAAGATGACTGCATCATCTGCAAAATCAAGGTCCGAGATCTTGACATTGCCAAACGATGCACCGCAACTTGATCTCTCCGACATCCTCCCTAAAATCCAGTCCATACAAGTGCTGAAAAGTGTGGGGGCAAGTACACATCCCTGACGAACTCCAGTAACAACTGGAAATAAGTCAGAGATGGTACCACCACACTTCACAGCACTCTCAGTACCAGAATAGAGTTCAGACATCAGATCGATCAGTTTCGGTGGCACCCCACGAAGACCAAGAATCCTCCAGAGGACATCCCGATTCACTGAATCGAACGCTTTACAGAGATCAACATAGGCTGCAAGCAGCCCCTGCCAAAACTCTCGTCTGCGTTCGGTGAGGACACGAAGTGCAAGGATACGGTCAATCGTTGACCTCTTTGGTGTAAAGCCTGACTGCTCTGGACGCTGGTGCTCAAGCAGATGGTGGCGAACCCTATCAAGAATTATCCGAGCAAAGACCTTGCCCGGCACTGAGAGCAGCGTCACCCCTCGGTAGTTGTTGCAGTCTTGGCGATCACCCTTCCCTTTCCAGAGAGGGACAACAAGGCCCCTCTTCCAGTCAGTTGGGATGATGCCTGTGTTCCTGTGAAAAGAAGAGCGGCACAGGTTTCTCTGGGACTGATAGGAAACCTTCCCCACCTTGTTGATTTTGGAAGAGATAGTGAAATGGCAGCAACAGAATGTGTCATTGATGAGGCCAGAGTATACTGGACTGCTCTGCATGGCCAAAAAGGGTTCAGCTGTTTGGATACCCTCAGGCAGCATATGTTTGTCTCTTCAAAATTAGACCTTAGGTCACTGCCAGCAACAGAAGATGCGTCTTACTTCCTTGTTTTAAGAGCATTGTATCAATTGCTTCTGTATAGACGTGCACATCTCAGTGACCGAGCACTTCCCCCAGCCACAACATTTGGCAGAACCCTTATCAATGGAAAACTGGTCCCAATTCTCATGTCTAAGCCAGCCAAGCCAAACATAGACAAAACGGTGTCTTGCATGTGCAAATTATCCAAATGTCTGAAACGATGTTCATGCAAAAAGGCTGCTGTGCCTTGCTGAGTGACATGCATATGCCTTGGTCAGAGAGGTTCATGTGGTGGAGTTGTTTCAGAGAGTGACTCTTCCTCTGAAGAGGATGTTTCATGTCACAATATTGTGTTAATCCATTTCTAATTTTATCTTCCTTAAAACCATGGCATGTAAAAGTATGTTCTTGTTCCTGACCCCATTGATAGTCAAGCATTTCTGAGTTGCATAAATCTTTTGTTGTTTGACATATAACCTTGTCAATTGTAGGTAGGTTAAATCTACACCAATTGTGATATAGGAAATGAACTCCTCTTTAATATGAGGGGTCATTTGTGTATATAGGTTTAGTGGTTATGATTTTAGGACAATATGAATTACCCCTACCCCCATCCTACATCTTCGCTTTTGCCAACATTTTGTTATCAGAGGGGGCTCGCAAAAGTGTTGACTGTGTTGTTGCGCAAGAGTTTCACCATTGCCAACATTGGTTTTCATATACTCAAAGGGTGTCTCTTCATGAAAATCAACACAAAAATTTTATAGCAGACCGGGCAATTTTTTTTTAATTTTGATCGGTTGGCTCCCGGACTACATCTTTCTTATTTGTTTGTCTGTTTGCATGCAGGATATCTCAAAATGTTGTGGACGGATTCGGATGAAATTTGGTCAGCTTGTTGGGTGTGGAACAAGGAGGAATTGATTAGATTGTGGTAAAGATCGGGCTATAGATCCAGATACTAGAATGTTTCAAGTGATTCTTCACCTTTAACAGATGGTGCCAAAACGATACGTGGCATGATATTTCAAAAAGTTGTGGACAGATTATGTCAAATCTTGGTGAATGAGTTGGGCAGGTGAAAAAACAAGTCGATTATACTGTATTTTGGTCAAGTCTGGATCCAGATCCAGCCTATTAGTGGGATACAAAAC
Organism: Eptatretus burgeri; assembly: GCF_056783735.1. NCBI lineage: Eukaryota > Metazoa > Chordata > Myxini > Myxiniformes > Myxinidae > Eptatretus > Eptatretus burgeri. Next base: position 95,336,954 of record NC_140964.1, on the reverse strand, counting down.
GTTTTTGCACTACATATCATATCTCAAAAAGTTGTGGACGGATTCTGCCAAAACTTGGTGGTCAGGTTGTATATGTGACATGGACTAATTGGTTCGATTTTTGTGAAGATCCAAATCCAGAACAGGGTGCGAGTTTTTTTTTTTTCAATTTCTAAAATGATTCTTCAGTATTGAGAAATGTAGCCAAAAACGATATATAGCATGATATTTCAAAAATGTATTGGGCCTGATATGTTCAACTGGATCAGACATTGTGTGGCAGAGGTATTGTTATTTTTTTTTTATTAGTCTTAGTATTATTGTTATTATTATCCCATCCCTCCCGCAGGGGGAAACGTGTGTGTGTGTGTGTGTGTGTGTGTGTGTGTGTGTGTGTGTGTGTGTGTGTGTGTGTGTGTGTGTGTGTGTGTGTGTGTGTGTCCAGGCTATAATATATAATTATTATTTGAGCTTTTGTCATCAAATTTTCCAAAAAACTTTATTGTGAGAATTATGGAGAAGACTAATAATTAATTGGGTCAAACTTTCGAAGGGCAAATGCATAGTAAGTACAAATAGCCCTTCTTGGCGAGGCTGCTGCTGCGCAGCACGAGACGGCCGGGTTTTTATTTATTTATTTACCATTGAAGCTTCAGTGTCTCTCCAGGCCATGGCCTTTTTTTTTTACTATTTGAGCTTTTGGCATCAAGTTTTCAACAAACCTTTGTCATGAGATTGTGGAGAACACAAATGAATAAAATGCACAATTGAATTTAACTGTTAATTTCGTCAAGCTTAGTTTGAGTACAAAGCAGTTGCGGACTTGCTTTGCATTTTGAGATACTTTCAGTTCCTACTTTTTTTCCTAATTATAACTTTATATTGCATTACACAATGCAGTAGATCACCTTAATATTTTATTTTTTTAACATTTGTAAATGTTGCAGCAATAAATTTATACCTTTTGTTTTTGGGGGAAAAAAATAGGTGATACTTTGCCAAATGAGCTACAAATCATGGAGATTGTCATTGATTATGCATTTGCTTGGACATTAAATATTGTTACACAAAATGGCTCAGGTGATGTTGGATTTGAGGCCAGGCAGATAATTATATAGGGAGTAAAAATATTAAAGGCAGTACCAACATTTATATGTATACAGCAGGCAAGGCCCAATTCCGATGTTTTGACCAATAAGTGCTCTTCATTTGGGAGTGTGCAGTCGTCTTGTGCCTCGTGTAAAGTCTGCTCACAAGGGGCAAAAGGCATCAAATGACTACAAATAAGCAGATTGTGAAAGATATTGTCATTTTAATTACTCCCTTGAATGTGATATTCATTGTGGACACAGGGATATGTGTGTGGGGAGGGCAATTGAAAAATATTTAGTGTGTGTGTGTGTGTGTGTGTGTGTGTGTGTGTGTGTGTGTGTGTGTGTGTGTGTGTGTGTGTGTGTGTGTGTGTGTGTGTGTGCCATGTAGATTAAAAAGTTTGCCTCTTTGACTCCCCAGATTGGTCAGTGTGGTGAGTTTGGACGCCGAATTATATTCACATCCTGATCTATCGCATCTGTACTATCATCCTCAGGGAAATCAGAGAACTGCTCTGAAGTCATCTCACCAGCACGTCGTGCATGCATTGACTGCTCCATCAGCCCCCATCCCTTTAACAGATTAGGTGTCAACACAGCCTTGATTGGGGTTCGGGTTAATTTGCAATCCAGCTGATTGCTTCTTTATTCCATTTCAATAACGTCAGCCTCTTTTTTCTGTAGCAATCCCAGCAATGGTTTCATCAAAATACCTCTTTTGATTGCAAGTTTATACTGTTCAGTGTGGACATATAGTTTTTCATCATTAAAGAGAAAATAAACCTCTGCCAGCAATTTATAAACATACGAATGAGGTCAAAAGCTACTCACTCCATCCTTTACACACACACACACACACACACACACACACACACACACACACACACACACACACACACACACACACGTTATTACGAAATGTCTAACACACTATTTCTCATATATATTTTTAATATAATTACAACGATTTTGTAGGCTTTATTGAATACATATTTCGATTTATAATGACTCCTAAGATACTCATATACAATACAATGTGTATTGTCACTTGTGTTTATACTACGTATTTGAATTTTTTATTCTTTTATACCAGTTTTATATAATTACATTCAAGATGCAACTTTCTTCTTGATCGTTATTGCAAACAAAAAGTTGCAATCCTTCATAAATGACAATTGTAAAAGAATGATATATCAAATTAATACGCTGGCATGGTGTACGTGGCCATGCAAGACTATCCCAAAAGCCTCATCTTGTCAAAATAACTTTTGCCTATTTTTGGTGCACGTTAATGAGGTAGGACATCCAGATATACACTGTGAAGTAATAACAATAACAAGCGAAATACATCCTGAAGTGCTATCTGTGTCTATATTTTTATCTTTCTGAAGAGCATTTTATTTTCTTCAGTTGTGCATCTCAGCCAAAACGTTTATTTGATTAAAATTGGTCACGAAGTGAAAGACTCGTTTCTTCATCCACTGACTGATGGGTACGAGTCGCATGGCCGTTCGGTCTGAACAACTCACAATTGGCAAATGTGATGCGTTTACCAAACACTCTGAACAATAGTTGAGGGAGGTCTTCATCCTGCAGTGGGCTGAAATATAGTGGATTATGTGGTTTTTGTTAAAATATGTTCACCTCTTGGCCATTTGTAACCTATCTACGTTTTGAGATCAATTTCATGCATTTTGGGACCAAACTGCATTTTGGAACATAACAGTGGACACGTTTTAGGACTTGCATCAAGCATTTTGGCACTGACATAATAATATTTTTAATCTAGTACAGTTATACAGTGTGTGTAATATTTGATAAAAGGTCTCTGCAATTTACATAAAATCAAACACTGCACAAGAAAAATCTAAATTTGCAGAAATACAAAAAGTCCAATTCCTAATCTACACCATAAAGAAAAAATACGAAAAGACATTCAACACGTCTGTTCAGAAAGGTGCAACTAAGTTGGCAGGAATTAGACAAGAGATTGCAGTAATGCGAAACTGTAATTGCCGTGTCATGGGGATCAAGCCAACAAGTACACAACCAAGTGACTAGTAGAAACACTCAACTGGCTCACCCTGTTGAGCCTACAGTACTCTCTCACATCTGAATTCCAACTCTCTCATTTCTCGAAATCACCGCAGCCATGAACTCTTGAAAGTTACTAAAGGCAACAAAAGATGATGTTTTGGTGTGCCACCACCAAAGTAACTGCTCATTGCACTCACTGCTCACAGAACCGCCACTACTGGCTTCAGACAAAACTTGTGGAGGGAGCTACATGGCGAGTGACGTTGTTGGCAGTGTGAAGTTATAAGTTATCGAGTAAGCTTCCTCCGAGAAAAATCTCGTTCTGAAGGACACTTGGACATCTCAACACAGACCTGCGGTGTGTTCCATTATAAAACAACTTGCTATTGCTTGCTAAGTGACTTGCTTGATTCAAAGCACTCAAGCAAGCACTCCAACGGAATGGAGTCCTCGGCACCACTTAACAATATGACAGTCTCTACGGAGGCAATGCTACCGTGGTACTCAAACAAATGCTGTCCAGGCTGTCATTTTCAGCTTTACTCAATACTCTTGTGACAACAACTTCCCCAAATGAATTTATAGTATTAGAAGCGGCCACAGGGCACGAGAAAGAGGGAATGAAAGATTAATAAATGGGGAGTCAGAGAAATTGAGCCCCTGCCAAGGTATTTTGTGGACCTACCACTATGAATTTTGGGGAAGGGTTTTTACATGTTTGTAGATCTTGAAGAATTAGGATGAAAAGTAGAGTAAAGTATTGAATGTACGTTTCAATAATATTATGAGTGTACATAACAGGGGTATGCCTCTGAACATTTAATTGGTTGTAGCATCATTTTCAATCTGACTACGGTGGCCATATTTGCTAACAAAACGAAACACGTCTTGTTCGCTCCATGCCTCCATTTGTCAAGTTGCTTGTTATCAGAACACACCCCTCATGTCAACCAACTGCATATCAAACCAACTTGAGTTGGAAGCAACGCACATCAAAGGCACAGCCATCAGTGGTGCAGCATTATCATACATTTTGGTACTTGAATCTTGCATGCATTTTGGGGCTTGAATCCTGTGTTTTGGGACCTACATCATGCATTTTGATACTTGAATCATGCATGCAGTTTGGAACTTGAATCATGCATGCAGTTTGGTACTTCAATCATGTATGCAGTTTGGTACTTCAATCATGCATACAGTTTGGTACTTCAATCATGTATGCAGTTTGGTACTTCAATCATGTATGCAGTTTGGTACTTCAATCATGTATGCAGTTTGGTACTTGGATCATGCATGCAGTTTGGAAGTTTAATCATGCATGCAGTTTGGTACCTTAATCATACATGCATTTTCGTGCTTGAATCCCATGTTTTGGTACCTACATCATGCATTTTTCAACCTTTATCCACATGTTGTGACATATCTGAAAATTGGGACCTATTTGCATATCCAAGACTATTTCTATTTATACCAAAAAGCAAGAACTTGCAACACTATATTTAATATATTGATAAGAAGCCAATTAGATAGGTTCTTGAGTTTGCCAATCCTCTTTTCAGCTTTCCAAACAAAACAAACATCGAATTAAAGACGATATATTTACATAACAATTACAGTTTTCCCAAGTTACTAATGCTGTATAGCTTTGCAATAGTTGCCATGCTATCACAACCAGGTCTGAAGTTTATATTCGCTCACTGATGAGTAAAAATATGTATTTTCAACTGTTTTTTTTTTCAAACCAATTTACAGTTCTATGGACAAAAACTATTGTAATAACACTTTAAAACAAGGAAACAAGACATAAAATGTCATAGCTCCTGTTGTTTTAGTAATTTTGCTGTATGGAGTTAAAGGGCCAGCCGATATTTATGTACAACTAAAATGGCCACCCATACAAGTCAGTCATCTGTGATCAGATGAGAAAATAAAGTAAGGAGCACGTGTATGCCATGATGTACTGTACCTGTGCAAAGTTTGAACAGAATCGGACCATGCATGTCTGAGAAATGGTTGGGGACACATTTAAGTAACAAAATAGCCACCAGTCTGCCATTTTGGGTCTGATCTCGAAAATAAAATGATGTGCATATGGAAGCCATTATTCGTTATCTGTGTCCCAAATTTAAAGAACATTGGTTAATGCATGTCTGAGAAATAGTTGAGAACGTGTTCAACATTGGGTTTTTTTGACAACTAAAATGGCTAACAGTCGGCCATCTTGGATCTGATAGAGAAAAATGACATGCATTTGTATGCCATCAAAATGTTGTCTTTCTGACAAGTATAAAGAAAATCAGTCCGTACATGTCTGAGATATGGTAGCAGCCGCACGCACACACACACGCACGGGAACGAAAATCTAATGTGACTCGCAAGCAAACCGCCATCAAGGCATACAACTATATGTCCTTTCACAATCAACAATTTTCTTAACTTTCTGCTCAAATCCATCTTTGCTTGATTTTTAGTGAAACTGGGCCCAAGGAGGTACAATAAACATTATTTATGAATCCATTTGGAGCCGCTGTGCTGGCTCATCTGCAGAACAAAGGGCAAGGTTTAGATTCGTGGGTTTTGTGATGATCAGAGGTCACACCCTTATTAATAAGGGTCTGACCTCTGCATGGGGGGGGGGGGAGGCGAATAGCATTTGGGCATTTTATTCCACATTTTACATTCTTATCCATCAACGTCATATATTTTGTCCATCTTGCCTTCCTCACCACAGCTGTTGTGGGCTTTTGCCACTGAAACGACAAGATGCCACAAATGCTAAATGCAAATGCAGGCAAAAATCAATCACTCTGCTAACCACTCTTTCCATGTTCCATTGTTTTGTCACATTCCAAAAAGACATTCTTCTCCCATAGGTGGTGAAGCTAATTGATTGTACACCTCCGGTTGAGATGCACTTAAACGAGCCATCGGCCTCATTGGCATCACAACAGCCAATCTGTATTTATCATCACAACAGCCACCCCTCTCCCTGTTTTTTTTTTCTCTCCCCATGGTATCACTTCCAGGAAAAACTCAAAATTCCTCATGGGCTTTTGAAATATTATTAATGAAGAAAGTTCATCAGATTGCTTGACCTTTGCATAGAGCAAAAGCATCAGCAATATTAGGGAATGGGTGGTTTGAATATCAGCAATGAGAGAGCAAAATGATGATGTTTCATGGATACATGTTTCAAAAGTAAGTTGAAATGATGCAGATGAGTTTTTCTGAATGTTTTAATACCTAAAAGCAAAGACAATGTGGGTGATGGAATCTTGGATCAGGACTCTGTGAACTTGCAGAGCAGCACTTTTACTCCATACCTTTACTTGCATTTCTCATTGCCAAATTATCCTTACCTTAATCCTTCCATTGGCATTACAGGGATGGTACTGGATATTCGTTGTTGTTCAAATTGTGACATTTTGTAAGTTGAAATAATATCGTGAAACCCATTCCGTTTTGACTTCAAACAATATATGATGCTGCCATCCCTCTTCCGGTCTCGCTTCCTCTGCTAACTCAGCCCTCTGACCTTACCCAGTTCATTCAGGTTTAGACAAGCATGCTTTCTTCCAGTAAACCCTTTTTGATTCAACTCCCAAAATCCAAGTTTTTACACCCAACTCCATTGTTTTCTTCATCTTTTCTCCCAAATGTAGTACTGCCTTAATTCTGAGGCTCTTCATTCCCGCTTTTCTTCTCGGGCTTCAATCAGCTGGAGCACTGCCATCCCATGTAATCTCCCACAACCTTTTCTATACCCATTAACCTTACAAAGCCCTCTCTCCTCACATCCTTGCTTGTTGTCCAGCTGTGTGGCTCCACCGTTACTCTGTTGCCTTTTTACCTCCCCCTCCTCATTCCCATCATCTACCCCATCACCTTTCTCCATCTCCTAATTCTTCCTTAAACCTAGATTAGATACACAAAAAATGGGCATATAGTGGCTTGGAAGCTCAAAGGATAATCGAAATTTTCAAGTAAAAATACTTCGCATATTCTGAAAAATAATCAAATGACTCGAGATAATTTGCAATTGATCCCTGCACACCAGCAGGACATTAGTATATCAGAACAGGAACATCCTAATGAAGAACTAGTCTTGTTTGTCAATGGGAAGGCTAATGTCACTCTTCAAGGATTACAAGAAAATTATGCACAGGAGGAAGCCATTCGGCCCTTCATGCCTGCACCACATCAATACCAGATTTAATAAATCCATCAATACCCCTTCCCTTCGTGTGCAGCCTTTTGGCTGCTACACCAGTACTCATTTCACCAACCTCAGAAGGATGACAGGCTGAGTCAACCCCCTGGTGTTAATTCAGCAGCCAACGGGACTTGAACTCAGGACCCCAGGGTCCCAACTGGGATCCCAAACCAGATCCCAAGCCACCACCCTAACCACTAAGCAAACACTAGGTTACACCAGACATAACTACATTAGTGGACAGGTACAACAATGGATGGAATTAACAAGATTTTTAACCCTTCATCAGAGAAAAAGAGTTTCTGCTCCAAAAGTTAATCAACAATCCTCCAGATTTTATGTTTCATCCGTTTTTGGATCTTTTGCTCTGACGAAGAGTTAACACATAAAATGTCAGCTTCTCCTTGCTTCCCACTGTAGTCCACATACCTCAATAAATGTCCTGTTGCTTCCATCCAGGAGATGCCTAGTTATGCGAACAACTCATGTGCACATTTTGATAATGCATGATGTCCTTAGGCCTGATGCAGGTGAAAACTAGAACGGCCACTCGGGAGAGTACATACCTCTGCCAGGCTGATTAGTTTGTTTTGCATCCCAATGATAGGCCGGATCTGGATTCGGACCAGAACAAAAATTGAATTGGCTTCTTCTTGTCACCTAACCACTCATCAACCAAGTTTTGTCTAAATCTGTCCATAAATTTTTGATGTATCCTGTCCACAAATAAGCAGACAAACAAAGACAGACAGACAGACAAACTGCAGGGGTGGAAACATAACCTCCATCGACCTTCGGTGGTGGAGGTAATAAAACAGAAATGGCCACTGACGTGCAAGTCAAATGTAGCTCAAAACTGGAGCATATGAGATCTCATTCAAAATCTCCTTCGAGTTTTGCTTTTATAAATCTATGAGGAAAACATTATCTTGTTTATTTTCCTGATTTTCCTGATTGGGAAAGATTCCCTAATGACTCCTCTGGATATGTAGAGTACAAGGTGGGGCAAGATGCCCCCATGGCCTCTATGGACATACACCCATCTTGATCCTTTCGTTCACTTTGCTGAACACATTTAATTTTAAATCACCAACTAGATAATCAGCCAAAGAGTTCTTTCAAGTGGAAATTCAGGATACTGAACAAAGAACCAGGATTGAGGGGAATAAATAGAGGAGGTGTTGGGTGGTTGTCATATTGCTTCTTCTTACTTTGTATGTTTTTGTGGTTTTTTTACTTTCTCTTCTCAAATTGTTTTTATATATTAAAAATATAATCCACTGGCTTCAGAGAAAGTGAACTGTGTTGTCCACAGATGCGGGACAGAGCTTTCACATTTTGTTCAACCAAAGAGTTTGGTGACTTTTCGGGTTACATTAGGTCATGGCAGGTATAACATGAAAATCTGACATTCTCAAAGTAAACTTTGTATCTTTTGCTTTTTAATTCACACAGTAGTATTAAAAATGCATTTGACATTTTCTACTGTCAGAAGGTTGGTTCCATTTAGGTCAAGGCAAAGGGTTGAGATGACAATTTTGCATTGCCGAGGTGGAAGTTTTACCCTCCAGTAGAGGCAAGTTTGCTGATTGTGATAAATTTGGCCTGGCACCCCATGGATTATACCGCATTAAGTAACCGCAGGATGCAATTCCTCACAATGTCATTATCCTTCATGACTTCCACAATCTAGAGCCGAATCACAATGTGGAATGGAGTTAGCCGGCACTGGTTTATGGATTAGAGTCACTGTAATATAAATGTTGGTATTATACCAATTATAAGAGAAACAGAAACTTAACTGGCGAACCTAACTAGCCAACGCGTCTGAAAGTTACATTTCTTATCCTTTAATTGCAATGGAAGGTTAGCAATTATCGAAGGGTTCCCACTGTTTGACAGCGGATGTTATTTCTTTTCATTTTTTTGAGAATCATAAAGTTGATTGGCGAGCAGATTCATGATGAACAAAGTTGGTCTTTTTTGTATTTTTTTTTTTTTTTACTTTAAGACTCATATAGTATAACACACACCTCCCCACACCACCCAACCCTCATCTCTCCATATTTTCAATGCAGAAACAAACCGCTTATCCCTCTCGAACTTTGTAATTCCACACTGATCAGAATTAAGGTTTCAGGAATAGCTGTCTCATCAATATGCCTGCTGTTGGCTAAATGTCTAGAGTGGTGGGCTTGGGATTCTAGGGTCCTGAGTTCAAATCCTGCTTGGCTGTTGAATTAATACCAGGTGGGGTTAACTCAGCCTGTCATCCTTCTCAGTTCAACAAAATGAGTGCCAGCTTGCTCGTATCCTGTGTTGGAGTGGTGACCTGTCCAGGATTGTGCCCAATAGCCAAGGAGACTGCTTAGGCAGCACCAATGCTCAGCACAGAGTATGGTCCCTATGGATAGATGGATGTCTCATCAATGTATCATGAACAACTGACCAACTTCGAGTTGACCAGACTTGGTGGTATTGTGGTTAGAGCATCCCCTCAGGATGATAGGTCAGTGTTTCGATTCTGACTCAGGCTGAGGCACACCAAAGATTTTTTTTAAAACGTTATGTGCTGCTTCCTTGCTTGATGCTCAGCATTTAAACCATATAGCAAGGACAAACAAGCATTGGTTATCAATGGCTTTGTGCCCTTTATGACATCCCTAAAGACAGTAGGTTTCCTGTTTGGAATGATTTAAAATTTTGTTTGACTGACAGATGGACAGACAGACTGAAGCAATTGCTTTACCGCGAGTGTGCATGCGTGCTTGGGACGAGATTCTGTCCAATTTGCCAAATTCAGAGGCAAAGTACTGCTAAACTGCAGGTTCATGTTTCGATTCATGTTCTGACTCGTATTGTACAGGGTTCAAAATGTTAAATTTACTTGAATTTAAGTATTTCCTCAATCAAAGAAATATACTGATGGACAGACGGTGAACCATTTGTTTAACCCCGTTTTGAGCTTACGTGCATGGGGTAACTAAGGTTTGAGTTTATTCAGACAGAACATGCCTCTCCAAAAGCAGTAAACGACAGGAGCTTTGATTTATTGAACCATCCATGTTAAAGGCTTGCGTGCCATCCATTTATGAGCTCTTTGAACAGAGAACAAGTGTTTTCAAGTATCCATTAGCTATGCATGCCAAGCACACCAAAGCCACCCTTTTGAGGTCATCGACAGCTGGATGAGCAAGTCATTGGTCAAAACAACTGCCACCTTTTATAACTGCTTTTAAAAGCCTCCTGAATCTGGATCAGAGGGTCATGACTTTCAACTTATTGTGCATCCACAAGAAGTTGGAAGGGCCAAGCTCTTTCAAGCTTACCATAGGAAGGACCTTGCATGGTTACACATCCTATTTTCATGTATTCAAACATCGAGTCGTCTGTCCTGACATATGTGAATATATCTCTCAATCTGTTAGTCGAGATATTTGTTTCATTTATCCATGTGTCCACTGATGAAACCACCTAACCACCATTATATGCAATGAATCTTTGATTTGCTCTTTCAACTATCAGCCTGACACTTTTTTGATGAAACAAGTTTGAATTAGCCAAAGTATTTTTTTATTGGGGCTGGCAGGATAGCCGAGAAGTATGCACATTTGCCTTGGTTCGAATCTTGGACCTGCAATAAACTGTCACCTGGTGTCCGTAGACACGGTAATACATGAATGTGTGCTGTCCCTCAGATGGATGTTAAGCCGAGTGTCCCGATTGCCAGCATTAGTTGGCAGATGTGAAATATTCCAAAGTGTCATTCGCAAAGAATTCTTGGTGTTGGCTTAGTGGTTACGGTGGTGGGATTGAGATCCGAGGATCCTGAGTTCAAATTCCCCTTGGCTGTTGAAATGATACCAGGTGGGGTTGACTCTGCTTGCCATCCTTCTGAGGTTGGCAAAATGAGTGCCAGCTTGCTGGCATTCTGTGTTGGAATGGTGACCTGTCCAGGATTGTACTCAATGGCCAAGGAGACTGCTTAGACAGCACAAATGCTCTGCACAGAGTGTGGTCCCACTGGATGGATTAGCAAAGAGGTGAGTCATTGCTGGCACTCTAAACAGATTACAAATTCCTGCACCCTCAGCAGACCATCCTGTGTTGGAATGGTGACACACTCGCGATTGTAACCACACCAAGAAACTGCTCCAGCATAACTGATGCTCTATATATAGAGCAAGATGCATTCTATTAATAATGATAATAATCAATAGTATTTTTCGATTCAGTCTGCTTAAGTGAACTTGATTTGACTATTAAAACTGTCCTTTTGGTGATTTGCAGGTGAACGTTGCATCATAAACTGCAACATCTTTTCAATGGCATGTTCATATATTTGTTTATTGCACTTGTTGATGTTAAATACTTTACAGTATCATTTTTGGGGTCTGGTCCTCTTGCCAAATTCTATTTACATTTCAAGCTTTGATTTTGTCCACCCCTCCTCCTTAAGACCCTTCCTGATCTGAAAGGTTTTGGAGTACGGTAATCGGCCCGACACACTCACCTGCTGTTAAACTCAACTGGCGTTCCGCAATGATGTTACTCCACATCCACAGTTGTCTGATTATGTTTCTCTTGTGCTCATTATTTTATATTATGTATCGTTTTTCTGTGTGCATGCTCTTGTGCCTCGTATAATGCACTGTAGATTTACATTTCGACGATGAATGCATTTTAATTCCCTCTCTTCTTATTCCTTCCTTGCATTTAGTAAATTTACTCAATTATTTATCACTTTAATATTGTTCAGGGAGATGCAATGACATGTTTTGATTGCACCTTACGCTTCATAAACTCGAAACCGCCTTCCACCTGTAGATGTCTCCAGAAATAATTGTACCAAATGTTGATCGCAGGTCTTTGGGGAGACATTTTGACCATAAATCATGAGCTGATGACACTCACCTGCTACTGCACTTATTATCGATGGCTGCCATGCGTGCTTCCACATAACTATGGAGTCTGTATAGGTGGCTTTCTGTCTGAAGCAACTCACCAGACTGACCTTAATGTTCACTTACAGCATTCCATACATTCTCAGAAGTCATCCTCAGCCCTCAATGAGGGACCGGAAAATGTCTGTCTTGGCCTTGTGGGATAAGAGCAACAACAGGTGCTCCAGAGTGGTGTTGAGATTTTTGAGAAAATCTGTTGAGAGATTTTCTTTGAACAATGTAGTTCGTCAAAGCTACGTTATACTATAATACTTATTGCAATTAATTGGTATCAATCCTGTCTTATCATACCTTAAGAATCATGAGGCTGTGTTTGTTATTTCTATTTTTTGCATGGGACTCAAAATAATGCCTCATATCATTTGCCACTCAGTTCATTATATTGTTACGAATTTGGAATTCAATCGCACTCAACATACAGGTTCCCTTAGTCAGCTATGTCGATAAGTGCTTGTTCCCGAGATAGCTCACCTTCCATTGTTTAAATGTTCAGAGATCGATTAGATGCGCTGCGGATCGATTTAATAGTTAGGGAACGAAACAATGGAGACGTCCCTCCCCCTCTTCTGCAAAGAGGAAGAAGAACCCTGCCATTCCGTGACGTCAACAACTCCCTCCCAACCGTGGTTGAGCGGGGGGTGGATCACGAGGACATGATTCACGCCGGGTGCGGGGGAGGGGGTGCAAAAGATAAAGAGGAGAACCTTTCTTTGTTCTTTCGTAAAAAAGAGTTTGTGGGAGTCCCGTGGTAAGGCTGAGTTCGTGGGAGTCCCGTGGAAGGGCTGAGTTCGTGGGAATCCCGTGGCAGAGTTCGTGAAGAGTCCCATTCTGAGTCTCGTGTGCAAAGTTCGTGTGCTGAGTCCCATGGGAGGAGTAAGCTTTTTTGCTTCGGAGAGAGCAGTCGTTCAGCCATCGGGTCCTGCTTGGCTTGAGGCCTTCAGAAGCTTTTTGCTTCGGCTGGCTCAGTGAGCTTCGGCTGCTGCTTTGTTTTGGAAGGAACTTGAGCCGCTTGTTCGACTCGAGCTGCGAGTGGAGGCTTCTTCCTCTTCTTCCTCGTCTTCCTCTTCTTCCTCTTCTTCTTGGTTCGTGGAGCTTTTCGTTCTCCATTTTGTTTCCCAGCTTGGTGCGATGCATCGGCCTCTTCTTGGAGTTGGATCCTCGGGGAAGCGACGGATCGACGAGAAGGATTGGCGCCTCATCTCACCGGCACGTATTGAGAAGCGCGGGAGGATTAGTGGGAGCTTGGGAAGGATCGCGGTGATTGGATCCAGCTCGCTCTCGCTGGAGCCCGGGTCCGGACTAGTTGAAGACCACACAAGGTGGAAAGGTTCGAGTCAAGCTCTGAGTTTCAGCTCACCTGTCCTCCGAGCTGGTGCTCGTTATTAAAGGCCTCAGCCACCTTTTCGTGTGTGTGTGTGTGCGTGCGTGCGTGCGTGCGTGCGCGCGCGCGTACGTACGTGTGTCTGTGGGCCCGTCTAATAAGTAGGAACTGCTGTTAAGTGTAAATGACTGTACATAATAAGTTGACGGTTGTAGTTCTTTTGTCGTGCTTTTGTTGCTTGTATAATTGCATGCGTGTTTTGCCTTATTTAATTGCATACGTGTTTCATTATAATAAATGTCCTTGTGTGAATGTAAACCTGCTCGTTGCGTCCATTCCCTCATTGACTGAACATTTCGTGTGTTGGGAGTTAGAAAGCCGTTGGTTTGCCGTAATAGGGGGACATTTGGACCGACGGTTCTCGGCGATTACGCTGCTTGGAATCGCGCACGGATAGGCTTGCCTCGGCGGTTTGTTCCGTACGAGTTCCGTCGAGGGTGGAATACCCCGGTAGTTGGATCATGTGGGTATTTAGGTACATTGAAGATTGGCAATCGACCCTACCCCACGTGATCTGCCGATTGGCATATTTCGGTTCTTGTACAAGGACCCGTCGCTCGGAGTTATCCGGGCGGCAATCTATATTCCGGGCGATCGGTCGGGCCGACTCGACTTTCGGCTCCGTTCAGAGCGGTCGGTTGGCGGCTGACCCCCCGGCCCATAACAACTGGTTGTCAGGAGTGCGATTCGGCCCCCTCCGCCTCCGTAGCAAAATTCACGGAGTCGGATCAGGGGTATACGGAGCAAACCCCCCGTGTCCCCAAATTACGAGCGTTAAAAAATTTATTCCCAGCACGTAAAATGTTCAGCCAAGGCGAGCAGGGGCAGGAGGGATTAGGAATGGATTTGGAAATGTTAGAATCTATGGCTCAGGAAGAAATGACCATGCAGGACACTCCCATTATGCAGGTTGACTATTCCCCGCAAATAAATGCAGAGTCCGCAATGGGCGCAGCAGCGGGGGCCGCAGTGTATGACACCCCCCCTCCCCTCCTCCGTCAAAATCCCTCCTCAGTCTCCAGCGGATCCGCGCCCGATAATGGCAAAGCGACTGCCACGTGGTTATTTGACGTAAGAGACATGCTCGAGGCGTTGATGGGAAAAATGGAGACAAATATATAAAGCGAGATGAAAGAAATGTGGGGTGAAATGCAGAGCATGGGGTTAGGTCTGCAGGAAAGCTTAAAAAAAGTGAAAAACGAAATGAAAAAGGAAGTCGGCACGATACGAGGGGAGGTGAACGAGTTGAAAGGGAGTGTAAAAACTGTGTGGTCCGTGATGGAGGTGGGTAAGAAGGATGTGACAGGCGAAATAATAACGGTTGGACAGGAGATAGACAAGTTAGGACAAGGGATGAAAAAGGTAAAGGAAGGACAAGACCAACTCAGGCGGGAAACAAAGAATGAATTGGAGGCCGTAAAAAAAAAAGAGTGCAAAACGAGACACGAAGAGATGACTGAAATGGTCAAAGAGATGGGACGGAAGGCCGAAATAGAGACGCAGGAAATGGGAGTGTGACTGGACAGACATATAAAAGAGACAGAAGAAGAAGAAGTTAAATTGGTGAAAGGTGGATTGGTAGAGACTCAAGGGGAGGTAGAGAAGGTTAAGGACGACTTGGAAAAAGCAAAAGACGTGCAAGCACGAATGGAGGGAAGGTAGAGGATATGAAGGTAGAGTTGGTGAACTGTGTTGAGACCCGCTGTAAGAGGCAGGATGGCCTCCTTATGGAACAGGGGAGAGAATACGCTCCCTCGAGGCAGATCGTAACCAGGTGGGGCCGGTGTCGCTGAACGAGGTCAGGGGATTGCAAAATGCGGGGGTGTGCATGCTGAGTTTGGGGAGGGCAGGGGCCACTGGGTCTCTTGGCCTAATGCGGGCTCCCAGTATGACTGTTCCTGCGAGTATGCAGAATGCGAGTGTGATGGCATGGGGGAGTAAGCAGAACGGTGCGGAGTGTGCACCGACACAGACGGGGGTAGTAAACTCCCGGGGCGAATGGCTCGGGCTCTGTGGGGGTAGGGCACCATTGGAATCTGGGGGGTCCGTCCCTCCATGTGTCCCTCAGGGACTGGGAGGTGGGGTTCGGACCCCGAAAGGCCAGAAGGTGCCACTGCCTCCGTATGATGGGAAGACGGACCTGAGGGTGTATTTGGCCCAGTTTCACTGCGTGGCCAGAGGCAACGGCTGGGACCCGGTGCAGGGCATGGCACAGCTCACGGCGGCACTGCGCAGTGCGGCATCCGAGGTCTTGACCACGATACCCTTGGAAGGGGCAACACTGGCAGACCTCTATTTGGCCCTAAATAACAGGTTTGGTATGGAACAGCATAGCGAGCTTGTTAAGGCTCAGCTCAGTGGGCGCAAATGACACCCCATGAGACGATGGGGGAATTGGCGCATGATATTCGCCGCGCGGTGGGGATCGCACATGCGAATATGGCGCCGGAGTACCGGGAGGAGCTCGCCATGGACCATTTTGTCCGGGCGCTTGCGGGCACCGATATCGCGTCAATACTGACCACATGGCACCCAGAGAACCTCCAGAAGGCAGTTGACACTGCAGCCCGTTGGGAGGCATCAACGTTGCCGGCTGGAGGGGCTGGCCGACATGCAGTGGCAATCCGGCAGTAGGCCCCGTGAACAACAGTGCGCTGGGAGCCGGGGATACCCTTGGTGACCAGGCACAGTTGGAGAAGATGGTCCAGGGCATGATCGACCGTCAGTGACTGAGATCTGGGCCGAAGCGGTCGGGCCCAGGAAGGGCGGGGGATGGGCCATCAGGGGTACCCCAATTCAGAAAGAGAGGGGGTATAATTCAGAGTAACAGAGGCGCACACCTTACCAGGCAAAGTGTTTTAACTGTGGCAAGGAGGGCCACCTGCAGTGGCATTGTAAAGCCCCACGCAGGGAAGAGCCATGCCCCCCCCCCCCGCAGATCACCAACTCCGCCCCTGGCAGACCGGAATAGCCGGGCCCAAACATCACCCCCCCCCCCACCAGTCCCAGGGAAACAAGAAAGTGCCGAGCATACAGGGCCGTGTTCGACAGACCTCGATGGAGAAGAGCCCTCAGTGCTGTGACAGGTCATCAATTGTGGCCAAATTGGCAATGGTAGTTTGACAATTTGGTGCAAAGTTGCCGGCGTAGGGGTAGATGCTGTTGTGGACACGGGAGCAAGCACCACGATCATCAGCCCTGTGGTCCTTAATTCTAGTGTGGACGGGTGGGATGATATCCACCATCTGCAAAATCATAGTTTGCAGCTAGCTACCGGGACAACAGCCCCCATCATAGGGCGTGGTTTTGTGACCTTTAAATTGGGCACTGTTAAAAGAAAAATAGAGGTTTGGGTGGTGAAGGTGTGCAACCCATGTTGAATAGGGTTGGATGGTGCTGACCGCCGGTGGTTGCAAAATCGACTTAGGCCGAGGAGTCATGCAGTTGGGTGGTGAGGAATTGCCATTGGGGGGCATGGGCACGGATGAGAAGGTGGAGCTGGAGGCTCCCAACTCCGTGGTCATTCCCCCGGGTGCCGAGGCAGTGGTCCCGGCCCGGTGGCGGGCACACCCAACCTGGCAGGGCTCCTGCAGCCTGGCCGCACTACTGGTGGGGCAATCAACCCCGGGTTTAGTCGTGGGCCGCACCCTAGTAAACACCGACGGGCCTATCGTGCCCGTCCGGGTAATAAATGATCGCACGGAACCACGCACTATTAAACAGGGCACGAAGGTGGCAGATTGCACCCCAGTGGTGGAAGTCGCAGAGCTGAGGGACGATAACATCGAGCCAGACCGGGCCTGGAGGGAGTCTCCAGAGTCTGCTAGGAATTGGCCCGATCCCATTTGCGTGATGGTAAATCCGAGTAGTGTAGATTTGAAGGATGCCCAGCGGGAGGCCTTGCACAAACTGGTCAACCGAAATATAGGAATCTTCTCCTTGTCACCCGAGGATATTGGACGTACGGGCCTGGTGAAACACCAGATCCACACCGATGGGGCCCGGCCTGTCCGTCAGCCTGCTTGACGGCTCCCATGGAGTAAGGGAGTGGAGGCTGATGAACAGATAGAAAAGATACTCAATGCAGGTGTCATTTAGCCCTCGGGAAGTCCTTGGATGTCACTGGTTGTGCTGGTCAAAAAGAAGGATGGGACCACGCGTTTCTGCGTGGACTATCGCCAGCTTAACAACGTGACACTCAAAGACTCCTATCCCCTGCCTAGAATTGACGATACCCTCAACGCCGTTTCAGGCTCCAAATGGTTCTCAACTTTGGACCTTAAGAGTGGGTATTGGTAGGTGGAGATGGACAAGACTGGGAATGAGAAAACGGCATTTTCTACAGGGAAGGGACTGTATCAGTTCACTGTGATGCCGTTCGGTCTGTGCAATGCCCACGCCACCTTTGAGAGATTGATGGAGCATGTGCTGGGCGGCATGCCATGGCAATCATGCCTGGTGTACCTGGATGACGTCCTGGTACAGGCTAAAACATTTCCCCAGGTAATAGCCAATTTGGACCAGGTGTTTGGTGCCTCAGGCAGGCAGGGCTGAAATTGAGCCCAGAGAAATGTACTTTGTTCGTGACAGAGGTGGCCTATCTCGGACATGTGATAGGCCACGAGGGGGTGAAAACTGACCCAGGGAAATTACAGCGGTAGAGGAGTGGCCCGTACCTACAAACGTTAAACAGGTGCGGGGTTTTTTGGGTCTTTGCTCCTACTACCGGCGCTTTGTGGCAAACTTTGTGGAGATAGCCAGGCCCCTCACCGGTTGACGGAGAAGGGGTTGAGATTTAATTGGACAGGGGAATGCCATCAGGCCTTCCTCAAATTAAAGGGGTGTTTGACATCCACACCCGTTTTAGCGTACCCCGCCGATGACGGGATGTATACCCTGGACACGGATGTAAGCCAGGAAGGATTGGGGGCAGTCTTGTCTCAGGCACAGGGCGGCGTAGAAAGAGTGATCCCGTATTACAATCCCGTATTACCGTATTATTTTGTTCGGGCCACGAGTAGGCCCGAACAAAATTATTGCGTTACTCGCAAGGAGCTATTGGCTATGCTGTCTGCCATGAGCTATTTCCATCCGTACTTGTACAGGAGGAAATTCTTGGTTCGAACTGACCATTCCTCCTTGCAATGGCTCTTACGGTTCAAGGAACCGGAGAGCCAAATTGCAAGGTGGTTGGAGAAGTTGCAGCAGTGCGATTTCAGTGTGGCCCATAGAGCCAGTAAGGCTCATGGGAACGCCGATGCGCTCTCCCGACGCCCCTTTCTGGGAGAAAACTGCAAATATTGCACGAGGCATGAGGAGAGGGACCAATTGGCGGATACTTCCCAGAAACTCCCAGCCCGTGCGGCCCGGGTGGTAGGCCCAACTTTGCCACTAACCGCAGGGGAGGAATTTGGTGGTTTGGCGTGGAGCACGGCCCAGCGGGAAGACCCTATGATAGGGCCCGTGTACAAGTGGGTCCAAGAAAACAAGAGGCCCAGTGGGGAGGAGATCACCCCATTCGGGGCACGAACAAAGGCGTACTGGGCTCAGTGGAAGACCCTAGAAATGAGGGACAACATCTTGTATCGCAAGTGGGTGGACATTCCCTCAGAGAGGACTTCTTGGCTGGTGATAGTCCCTGATGGGTTTAAGACCCAAATTTTGAAACAGGTGCATGGTACCCGCGCCGGCGGCCATTTGGGCAGAACCAAAACAATATCTCGGGTCCGCCGGCGATTCTATTGGGTCAACATGGGGCGCGATGTACAGGACTGGTGTCGAGCATGCGACGCCTGTACTGCCAAAAAGCGACCGGCACGGAGGATGAGGGCCCCACTCCAACTACATCAGGTTGGGGCCCCCCTTAAGCGAGTGGCCATGGACATTTTGGGACCACTGCCCCCCACTCACCAAGGTAATCGATACATCCTCGTGATGATGGACTATTTCACCAAGTGGCCAGAGGCCTTTGCCCTTCCCAACCAGGAAGCCGGGGTCGTGGCAAAGGCCTTCGTAGAAGGATTTGTATGTCGGTACGGGATTCCGGAGGAGCTGCACACTGATCAGGGGCGAAATTTTGAGAGCGAATTGCTAAAAGAGGTGTGCAGGCTCCTAGAAATTCGCAAAACCCGGACAACGTCCCTGAGACCACAGTCTGACGGTATGGTGGAGAGGTTCAATAGGACCTTTATCCAACAATTGGCCCTCTTCACCGCCGATAATCAGGAGGACTGGGACGAACATCTCCCGTATCTCCTGATGGCCTATCGCACGTCCCAACATGGGGCCACCGCCTGTGATCCGGCACTGCTCATGTATGGACGAGAGCTGCGAGCCCCCGTCGATTTGCTGTGCGGTCCAATGCCTGAGTGTCCCGACAGACCCCCAGGGGAGGGCTATGCCCGTCGGTTGGAGGAAGGCATGGAAAGAGTCCATGCCTTCGCTCGCCACCATCTCCAACAGGCGGGTATGAGGATGAAGCGCAGGTACGACCACCGGAGCCAGGTGAGTGAGTGCTCTCCGGGGGCGAAGATTTGGTTCTTCAACCCCCGGAGGAGGAAGGGCAGATGCCCGAAACTCACCTCGCCCTGGCAGGGCCCGGGGGTCATCCTGGCGCAAATCGGTGACGTGGTCCTTAAAATTAAAATTGGACCACGAGCCTTCCCCCGGATCGTCCACGCGGACCGCCTGAGACCCTACAAGGGCGACCTTACGCCCTCATGGTTAAGTCTTGCCGGAGTAGCCAGAGCTGGAACTACCGCTCCCGCAGGGGCGCAAGGCTCGCAGAGCCTTGTTGGGGGCACAGGAAGTACTAGTTTGGGGGATGGGATAGCGATAGTTAGACCGGCTTCATGGGGACATGGGTTGTACTTCATGGAGCCAGTGGAATGGATTAGTTAGAGGGATTTCACTTTAGATTTAGGAAATGGGAATTGTTGGATTTTTGGAGACATGGACAGACCTGGAAATGTGTAGTGGAGACGTAGCTTAGCTATGTAGAGTAAATGGAACGTGCATGAGTTTTAAGGGATGACGAGGGAGCACGAGTTAGTCAGGGGATTTAGTTAGAAGGATGGCAGTGTAGAGTGTTGGTGTGAGTTGCGAAATGGAAAGTGTGTGAGGAATGAGTGTAGGACAGTGGGCCCAAGTGTGCGAGTGGAGCGAATGTGGTATGCATGGTGCGAATGACTGGTTGGGGGGAGGAGTGATTCCCACCCAAGTGACCCCGGGGTCAGTTTAATGTTAGTTAGTGGGTAGTTAAATTTACTAAAAGGAGGTCATTTTGTTGGTGTCGAGAGAAGGCACGAAACCCATTTGGAGGGGTGCAAAAGTTCATGGACTGGATGGGAGCGTGGCTCTGGAAAGGTGAGTTTTGTTTAGTGGGCACCCCGGGCACCGGACTAGTCGGCCAGAGTAGGCCAAGGGCCCAAGTGGGGCCGCGTTAGTGTAGTGGGCACGGGCGACCCGTCGGAAACGGGACCCGTAGCGCCAGAATGCCACGGGGGTAGTGCAGTGGGCACGGGCGACCCTCGGAAAGGGACCCGGGGCATCAACACTCCACGTGGGCATCAGAGGGGGGCAATGCCAGAGAAGGCAACCCCCCGCGTTGTAGGGAGCAGCCTGGCTCGGAGACAGCCAGCGGGCCTGGGGTTGCCATGGTTAGAGTTCGGCATAGGGGGAGTTCCTGCCAGTTGAGCCACGCTGCCCAGCCAGGAAATTGTGCGAGGGCACGAATGAAAATTTGAGGGCAAAGCCCAAATTTATAATGGACACCAACACAGGCGATGGAAATCATGGTTTTTAGAACCGATAGTTTAAAAGTGTGAGGCATTTTTGGAAAGCCCTGGGGTAGTCTCAGGTTAATGAATGTTAGGGTAGATAGGAGATGTACCCCTTCGCACCATCCATCCCTTTGCTCGTTCTAGGCCGCTGGACTCACCTTGGTAGATCACTGAACTCTGAGGAGGCCATTCTGAGGCTTCGTTGGGCCTCGAGACAGGACGCCAGTCTCTCCCTATTCCCCTCCAGAGAGGGAACGTAGGGGTTGGGTGTAGGCTCGGTGGACATGATAGGCTAGCCGGACAAAGACAATAAATGGGGTTCGGGAGACAATTATAAAAGGGAAATAAAAATAAAGAGGGGCAAAATTTTATTGTTTTTGTGGCAAATTAAGCGAGCGGGTATGGACAGAGACAGACAAAGGTGATAGAGTGGGGGGAGACAGTAGGCTCAGTCCGAGCCCGCCTTCAGAGCGGCCGGCACCACCGCACTCCCTCCAGACCTGATGGAACCACACCAGACGCCGGCCAGCTTCACCTGCCGGCCTGTTGTGCTGCAGCTGCCTGTTCTGCATGGGCTTACCTTGCCATGCCGAGTTTCCTGCCTCTGCCATGACCCCATGCCTGCTAGCCCTTGTTTGCATTTGCCCCTGTGTCCATCCATCACCATGCGCGCCAGGACCATCCAGTTTTGTGAGGACTGCCCTGCAGGCAACCTGTGCATCCAGTCCATTTTTTTGTGTTTTGCGACCATCTCCATCCATTCCCCTGCACCAAAGACTTTGCTATGACTTTTGCCTTTCCCCTTTCACAGATCTCAAGTCCTGGGCCATGGTTGGTGTGATGTAATATATAAGTTAAGATTGTAAATACGTGGAACCCCACCTGCATGTTTGTTTTAGCGCCGGCAATTTTAGTTAATTTGTCCGAATGAGTCTGTGAGAGTTTGTTTAGTTCGTTACGCAGCGCATTAGGTTATTTATTTTTGGAACATGTTTAAAGAAATGTCGCACTCAGGGATCTGAAGGTAGAACGTACTCGGAGAAAACTTCCACATGCTGGTCACACGAAAATTTGATGACTCGGGATGAGTCTGTAAAACGGGGAGGGGGTAGTGTTACGAATTTGGAATTCAATCACACACAACATACAGGTTCCCTGAGTCAGCTATGTCGATAAGTGCATGTTCCCTAGATAGCTCAGCTTCCATTGTTTAAATGTTCAGAGATCGATTAGATGCGCTGCAGATCGATTTAATAGTTAGGGAACTAAACAATGGAGACGTCCCTCCCCCTCTTATGCAAAGAGGAAGAAGAACCCTTCCATCCCGTGACGTCAACAACTCCGTCCCACCCGTGGTTGAGCTGGGGGTGGATCACGAGGGCATGAGTCATGCCGGGTGTGGGGGGGGGGTGCAAAGGATAAAGAGGAGACCCTTTCTTTGTTCGTAAAAAGAGTTCGTGGGAGTCCCGTGGTAGGGCTGAGTTCGTGGGAGTCCTGTGGTAGGGCTGAGTTCATGGGCTGAGTTCGTAAGAGTCCCGTGGCAGAGTTCGTGAAGAGTCCCATTCTGAGTCCCGTGTGCAGCGTTCTTGTGCTGAGTCCCATGGAAGGAGTAAGCTTTTTTGCTTCGGAGAGAGCAGTCGTTCAGCCGTCGGGTTCTGCTTGGCTTGAGGCCTTCGAAAGCTTTTTGCTTCGGCTCGCTCAGTGAGCTTCGGCTGCTGCTTTGTTTTGGAAGGAACTTGAGCTGGTTGTTCGGCTCGAGCTGCGAGTGGAGGCTTCTTCCTCTTCTTCCTCTTCTTCTTGGTTTGTGGAGCTTTTCGTTCTCCATTTTGTTTCCCGGCTTGATGCGACGCATCGGCCTCTTCTTGGAGCTGGATCCTCGGGGAAGCGACGATCGACAGGAAGGATCGGCGCCTCGTCTCACCGGCACGTGTTGAGAAGCGCGGGAGGATTTGCGGGAGCTCGGGAAGGATTGCGGCGATTGGATCCAGCTCACTCTCGCTGGAGCCCGGGTCCGGACAAGTTGAAGATCACACGAGGTGGAAAGGTTCGAGTCAAGCTCCGAGTTTCAGCTCACCTGTCCTCCGAGCTGGAGCTCGTGATTAAAGGCCTCAGCCACTGTTTCTTGTGTGTGTGTTCGTACGTGTGTCCATGGGCCCGTCAAATAAGTAGGAACTGCTGTTAAGTGTAAATAACTGTACATAATAAGTAGATGGTTGTAGTTCTTTTGTCCTGCTTTTGTTGCTTGTATAATTGCATACGTGTTTTGCCTTATTTAATTGCATACGTGTTTTATTATAATAAATGTCATTGTGTGAATGTAAACCTGCTCGTTTCGTCCATTCCCTCATTGACTGAACTTTTCGTGTGTTGGGAGTTAGAAAGCCGTTGGTTTGCCGTAATAGGGGGTCATTTGGACCGAGGGTTCTCGGCGATTACACCGCTCGGAATCGTGCACGGACAACCTCGCCTCGGCGGTTTGTTCCGTACGAGATCCGTCGAGGGTGGAATACCCCGGTAGTTGGATCACGTGGGTATTTAGGTACATTGAAGATTGGCAATCGACCCTACCCCACGTGATCTGCCGATTGGCGTATTTCGGTTCTTGTACAAGGACCCGTCCCCCGGAGTTATCCGGGCGGCGATCTATATTCCGGGCGATCGGTCGTGCCGACTCGACTTGCGGCTCCGTTCAGGTGGTCGGTTGGCGGCCTACCCCCGGCCAGTAACAATATGTACATATCCACAACATACACAGACACACACGCACACATGCGCGTGCGCACACACACACACACACACACACACACAATCACACGTCTGGGCTCTGGCAGTTTGAGTGACCATCACCTATGAAAAAAAAATTTTAAATACACTATTTGGAATCGATCATTACCATTCAACCTGTAAGTGCATACCTGAATGCAGGCCAACCTGGTAAGCCCCAACTACATTTTTTAATGTAGGATTAAAACAAATCATCATCACCTTCATAATCATCATCAACACACTCATAATCATCATCATCATCATCATCATAAACACACTCATAGTCATTATCAACACACTCATAATCATCATCATCATCATCAACACACTCGTCGTCATTATCATCGTCATCATCATCATCATCAACACACTCATAATTAATCATCATCATCAACACACTCATAATCATCATCATCATCAACACACATAATCATCATCATCAACACACTCAAAATAATAATAATCATCATCATCATCAACATACTCATCATCAACAGTAACACACTCATAATCCAAAGTACAATGTACAGGCTAATAACATCTATGGTTCAAATTCACTTGATGCTTTACTGGTCATAGCACTCCGCCCCCCCCCCTGACCCCCAACCCCTGTCCTTTCAGGAAGCCCATCGTGTTGTATAAGTCACCACTTCACTTTATAATGATATTATTCATCTGGTTCACCCACCATTTGGTTCGTGGTAATGAAATATTCCAGGGTGTTGTGCAAGGAACAATTGGTGTGAAAATATTCAGCAGGGTTCTTTCCATGTTCTTATCTTACCCAGAACTCAGGGGAGGGAAAGTGAATCAGGAAGTCAAACTAATTCCCTTTGACGACTTCATTCCTGTGTGAAGTATCAAAGGATTGGATTCATTATCTTCACCACCAACAACAATTGCTGCTTGTTTGCTTCATCTTCCCTTCACCCCCATTGAGATTTACTTCCTATGCAAGATTATTTTTCCATTCAGTGTTTTAACCCACTATCCTTGTCTGTTTTGATATTTTCGCTTCCTTAATAATTGGAATAAACTGCCCCTCCCACCCTTCTCCCACACCCCATCCTGCCCCCTCCTAACCTCCTTTTCAAATTTGAATGATACCTGAGCAATGTTTCTTCATTTTCCTCTTTCTGCTTTTGAAATCCTCGATAATCTGGCGGAGCACATAAACCAGCTTCCATGCCAATATTCCATGTTCAAGGTCGTGTGTGTGTGTGTGTGTGTGTGTGTGTGTGTGTGTGTGTGTGTGTGTGTGTGTGTGTGTGTGTGTGTGTGTGTGTGTGTGTGTGTGTGTGTGAGAGATATAGATATAGAGAGAGATATAGATACAGATTGATATCAATTGAGAGTTATCTCAGCTGTATCTTTTTGTGCTGTGAAAAGCCACGACGAGCAATCGTCAAACACAATTTGGTAAAGAAAAAGAACCAAACAAACCCGCAAGGACGTGGCAATAACGTCATTATGAGCTCGCGTTCTGCACCTACATGTTCCACTTGCAACTCATTTGTCAAAATCACAGCAAAAAAAAGCATGGTTGTATTTTCTCATTTTTGTCTTTCTTTTGCTACAACACATTTTTCTTTTTTTAAATAGTTGGCATGATGAATGAAATCGTGAAAACTCATAACTTGCTATTTCTGTTGGTTTACATTGGTGGCTGAGACCACAGGCTACATGGAAACATTTATTTCACTCTACCGTACAACCGTGATGAGGAGGAAAACTATTATTTTTGGAGGGTAGAATGAATAACTGGTCTTGCTCGTGTCGATCTTTGTCTGCCGGGAGGTACATCAACGGTCGAGGAACGCCTCGGTGGTGTCATGTGGTCCAGTCGCACTCTGAGTCTGGTGGGTTGCCAGTTGGAACCCTGGCTGGGTCATACCAAAGACTTTAAAAATGATATGTACTGCTTCCTTGAGCTTAATGCTCAGCATTTAAAAGGATTAGAGTGTGGACAAACTAGAATGGCATTTGGTAGAGTGCATACCTCCAGCAAGCTGAACAGTTTATGTTTTGTATTTCACTGATAAGACGGATCTGAATCCTTTGCATCCCGAACCCTCACCCAAAATCGAATCGGCTTGTTCTTGTCACTTAGTCAACATATCCACCAAGTTTCATCCAAATCTGTCTGTAACTTTTTGAGATATTGTGCTACATATCGTTTTTGGCCCTATCTCTCAATGGTGAAGAATCATGTAAAAAAATATATCTATATATAGGGGCAATACCCATGGGAGCTCACCTGGTAGTGGCTCGATAAGATAACCAGGGAACAACTAGTAGGCATGGATGACCCACAAAATATGTAATGGAGACAGTAAATACCTGTGGATTTATTTTTAATGCCATGAACAAACTTTGGTACATCATGGGTGATGAAGGTTGTGGTGAAGTTTCATTGAAAATATTTTGTGTAGTTTCTGAGGAGAATGCAAATACCTATTTTAGGGGACAACCCCCCAGTAGACCCACCTGCAGCTCAAATTTTTTAATGGCATGAATAAACTTTGATACATCATGGGTGATGAAGGTTGTGGTCAAGTTTCATCAGAAGTGCATGTGTCGTTTCTGAGAAGAGAGCAAATACATATTTGGGGGTGGGGGGAGGGGCAACCCTCGTAGACCCCCATTGGGCTCCTTGAATTTTTATTAATGCTATGAACAAACTTTAGTACATCCAGGTTGTGTTGAAGTTTCATCGAAATTATATGTGTAGTTTCAGAGAACAATTTGCAAGTCTTTGTGGACAGACGGACAGACTGACGGATGAACGACGCATCATCCCATAAGTTCCTCAGAACTACTCTACATGTGAGCTAAAAGCTCGATTATATTCATAGAATACTTAACCTGTGCAGTTGTGAGAAGGACTTTGTGCGAGCCAACTCTTCGGGTGGCAAATTTGTAATATTGTATCTATCTACACTTCTGAGGTAAATGTGTACAAATAATACTTTGAAAAGTCTGCTTCAGAGTACATTCATGAGCCTTTACAAAGTAGCTTTTATTCTCGTTCTCGAGTGTTTTCATAACGACCAAGGCTGATAAGCTCAAATGAGCTAAGATCCTCGTCCTCTTAATGATGACGTCATAAAGCGAATATGATGTCATTGTGATGTATCAGGTTTGCGATAAATGATCTGTGCTAATGCCCGGCTTGATTCCCGCAAACACAATTCAAACAGCTTGTCTAGTTTCGGAGATAATGGTATAGGCGATTTCCATTAGCGGCGATATTATGACGTCAACTTTTTTCTAGTAAGAATTTCCAAAATGGGAGATGCTTACTGCCTGTGCGTGGGCTTTCTGCATATACATGGCAAGTTTCACGAAGATCCGATGAAAACTCTGGGTTGTGAAACAAAAAATGTCAAAAAATAGGAATGACGTCATAAAAATTGATATGACGTTATAGTGATGTATCATATGTGCGGTAATTCATCTCTGCTAATGCCCTGTTCGATTCCCGCAAACAGAATTCAAAAAGCTTGCCGAGTTTCAGAGATAATTTTTTAGGAGATTTCTATTAGCGGCGATATTATGACGTCAACTTTTTTTCTAGGAAGAATTTCCAAAATCGGAGATGGTTACTGCCTGCGCATGGGCTTTCTGAATATACATGGCGAGTTTCACGAAGATCCGATGAAAACTCTGGGTTGTGAAACAAGAAATGTCAAAAAATAGGAATGACGTCATAAAAATTGATATGACGTCATAGTGATGTATCATATGTGCGGTAATTCATCTCTGCTAATGCCCTGTTCGATTCCCGAAAACAGAATTCAAAAAGCTTGCCGAGTTTCGGATCTAAAAATGGCAGAATAAATCGAGAAAATGTAAATCGAGAGATCATTAAAACGCGAAATTGTTCTTCTTCTTTTTGTTAGCTTCTTCTTCTTCTCCTTCTTCCTCTTATTCTTCTTCCTCTTGACTTTTTCACCAGCCGAGCACAATCAAGGCTGAAGCCAACACAATGATTCTAATTTCTAACATGAGGAAGTGACATTGTCTCGGCGTGAGGTTTTGTTTAATTCACCATGTAAATTTTAAGGGGGTGTTCGTCATCCAAGTAATATGCTCTGTATCAAATGGTCATGTAACATGTATATGCCTGGTATTGGCTTGATGGTTAGAGCGGTGGGCTTGAGATACCACGGTCCTGAGCTCAAATCCCACTCGGTTATTGAATTAATACCAGGTGTGGTTAACTCAGCCTGTCGTCCTTCTGAGGTTGGCAAAATGAGTGTCAGCTTGCTGGTATCCCATGTGGGAATGGCGACCAGTCCAGGATTGTGCCCAACAGCCCAGGAGACTACTTTTGCAGGAACAACACTCTGTACAAAGTATGATCCCGATGGATGGATGGAGCACACAATTCCACTGCATTCTGAATCCCAATTCAGACTTTGTACATTTCTTTCTGTGTATTAAATGAGGAATTTGAATGAATAAAGGTATAAACTGCAGACAAGTCCGAAGTTCATGAACATATCATGCCAGCAGCCAGTGTTTCAGAGAAGAAGCAGGAATAGAAGGTCCATGATGCTTCAATTGTGACATCATTTCACACAAACATGGCGGGTGTGTTTTTCTGTTCAGCTATTCTCTCTCAGCTCTGTGACATCAGTCGATTCGACGTCTGGTAATTTCCTCAGAGATTACTTTGAAACTATGATTGTAGAAATATTATGTAATGCCTGTTCCTTAATCCTGCAGCAAAGCACTCGGGCTGGAGCCATCGCCTTCAACAGGCCTGGATCATCCTTGCAGGCCTGGGGGGAGGCTTTGAGAAGATGAAACAACCAACGGGGTTGGAACAGATGGCTTGGCACAGATATTTATTCATTTTTCACGGAAATTACTTCCAAGGGATTTTTAAACAGCAAATGTAATCTCACCCAAACGTTTCACTCATATGAAGTTAAAGCTTGCCATTGTACTTCATCTTCACTCTATTTTTGGATGGAGTAAGTAATTACAAAACACTTGGCTTGCATATTCCGCCAATCACAGCAACCAGCCACAGGCAAACAGCGAAGTATTCGAGGAAGAATCAGTTATAGCTGCAGCCCAGCTGTTACCGAGAAAGCTGTGAATATGGATTCACAGCCCAAGGAACATTAAACAAGCAATACAGATGGTGATGGCTTGATTAAAATCTATGGACAGAGAGAGAAAGTGTTCGTTGGTTGTTATGCTTCAGAATGTGGAACGGAGCCCTCCCAGGTCTGTGTGTGTGTGTGTGTGTGTGTGTGTGTGTGTGTGTGTGTGTGTGTGTGTGTGTGTGTGTGTGTGTGTGTGTGTGTGTGTGTGTGTGTGTGTCGTTGATTTGTATCTACATATGTGAGTTTCACAATGTGGAATGCAGTCCGCTCAGGTCGGGCTCAAAGTTCCCACCTTCATTTTGGGAAGGGGTCACGATTCATGGACCAAGATGTGAAGTTTTCTGTTCTCAAAGTTTCGTGTCGAGGGCTCTCTTTAGGATTGTTGCTGAACCTCAGTGTTGTTACCTCAGTGTTGCCCAGGTAAAACACGGAATTGTAAAGCCTCTGAATTGTAAAACGGAATTGTAAAAAAACCCCTCTGCTACCACCACGAGGTGGTGCTACATGGCACAAATTCACGTCGATAATTTGCACCACCCCATCCCGCCCCATACACTTCCACGTGATGCCGCAGCTACATCACCGATGTTAACCCCCACACAAGGTTGTATTTGCACCCTGAGTTTGGAGATCGAAATGTAAAAGACGTGGCTGAGCATAAGAGAGAGAGAGAGAGAGAGAGAGAGAGAGAGAGAGAGAGAGACAGAGAGAGAGACAGAGAGAGACAGAGAGAGAGAGACAGAGAGAGAGACACAGAGAGAGAGAGAGAGAGAGAGAGAGAGAGAGAGAGAGAGAGAGAGAGAGAGAGACAGAGAGAGAGACAGAGAGAGACAGAGAGAGAGAGACAGAGAGAGAGACAGAGAGAGAGAGAGAGATAGATAATGTTGATGTGGGCCGGGGTTCAGTGGCGATAACGGCCACTAGGGGGAGCAGTAGAGTCGTTTCCACCGAACACCACGGAATTTATGTCGTGATCGGATAAGTCCGAAAGGTCACGGGTCACTTAGCGGACCGTGGTAGCCAATATTTCGAAGGTGTGGGGTAGAGTTAATTGCCTGATTTCAATATACATAAGTACCCACGTCGTCCAACTACCGGGGAAAACGACACCCTCGACAGACCTCGTGCGGAACAGAACGTTTACCGAGCCCGATCCGGGTGTAAACCGAGGGGGGATAAGCAAGATCCGTCGATCCAAACGAACAATTTATGGGACAAATGGCTTCACTAATTCTCAAGACGCACCGTGCTGGGTCAATGGGAGAAAGCACAGAAAACGAGGTGGTACATTTAACAGGGGTTTATTTATCAGTGGGCAGGAGCAGGGGAGCACACAAAGGGCAGAGTTATCCAAATATGAAAATTGTAATGTATAATGAACACAGGGCACTGAGACAGTTTCTACTTAACAGACTGGGCCCACGGACACACACACACACACACACACACACACACACACACACACACACACACACACACACACACACACACACGGACCTCAATGGCCGCGGCCTTTATTTGCACCTGTCCGCCTCGTGCTGTGGTCTGGTCAATCTTGTCCGGTGGCGGGACTCGAACCCTCTGCCAACAACGCGACACCAAGGATGCAGCGGACGCCAGCTAGCACGGGAACGGACCAGACGAGCACCCGCGGGTAGACGAGAACACCAGCAGGCAAGACGAGGATTCTTCTCCTTCTCCTCTTTCTTTAAGATGCGGCGTACCTTCTTCAACGACAGCTCGCCACCTCGTCTTATTCTTCCCCTCCCCCACGGGTCGAGAAAAAACGCTCTGAGGTACTCGCCTCCCGATTGGACGAGGAGTTGTCAGGCTACTCGTGTCCGCCATTGATTGGACGAGCTCACGGTGGGCGGAGGGAACCTCACCCCTGTACGTGAGATGCTGCACGTGGACGATGGATGGCGATGGTGCGAAAACGAAGGATGAAGATTGAAGATATAAAAAAAAACCTGACTATAAAAGTAACTCGTAGTGCGCACATGTAATTAACCCATGAGACAGAAGGATGGGGCCCTGACTATCAACACATACTTATAGAAATCACTGAACTATGGGGGCTGCTGTCTGTTTGCGAATGGCTTCCAGATTCATAACAATATATATATATATATATATATATTTTCCGAGTTTGTGGTTTTGTGTCGCGCTATCATCGACTTTGTTCTGCGCTCGAGTAACGTGATATTCGGCTTACATTATCTCAAAGACCATATGAGGTGCATGGTACAAAAAAACGTAAATAAAATGGTTCTGAAACAGTGAAATCGTATTCCACTTACTGCATTAAAGTAAAATTACTACTGATAATCTGCATCAGTTACTTTCTCAAACACACCCACCCCAACATGTCTCGCAGAGCGCGGGTTATGTATATATATATATATATATATATATATATATATATATATATATATATATATATATATATATATATATATATATATATATATATATATATATATATATATATATATATATATATATATATATATATATATATATATATATGTATGTTGTTGTTCATCTTTCAGCTGCTCCCGTTAGGGGTCGCGACTGTGAGGGGATTTGGCATAGGTTTTATCTTTGAAGTGGTTGTACCACTCTTTTATCTGTGTGGTGCCCATTGCTTCGTTCCCGAAGGACTGATGAATGTTGAGGATCGTTTCCACTTGGGAATCGCCAAGCTTTACACAAAATTTGATGCAGTAGCATTGTTCAAGTTTTCTGTCATTTTATCAAAAACGAAAATCCGACGGCGCTCACTTACACTTCCTCACTCATCGGTGGTCTGTCGGCGACTGACAGCTTCTGCAGGCGGGAAAATATTCACGCATACGGATTCGGATCGCCTACATATGTGCACCAAACCACGCCTCCCTAGCTTCATTTGTTTACGCACGAAAAATTAAGGTTGGATACTTTTTGAACACACCTCATATATATATATATATATATATATATATATATATATATATATATATATATATATATATATATATATATATATATATATATATATATATATATATATATATATATATAGGTCCAAGTGGTCCAAAGCTCTAAAAGGTCAAGGGCCGAATCTCTCTGAAGGGTGTAAGTGGTCTGAATGCTATTACGGTCTGAGCGGTCTAAAAAGGTGGAAAGGTCTGAAGGTTCCGGAGGTCAAAATGATATTAAAGGTCAAATGGATGAAGGGATCTTAAGGTGTGTGAAGTGTTAAAATTGTCTTAAATGTAAAAAGACATATTGCAGCTCTTTAAGGTAAAAGGAGTCTTAATGAATCCAAATCTTTGGAGTCCTCTGTGTATTTTGGATCATCAGGGTCTTTTGGGTCCTCTGGTTCTTTTGGTTCCTCAGGGTCTTTTGAGTCATCTGCATATTTTGGGTCCTCAGGATCTTTTGGGTCCTCAGGGTCTTTTGGGTCCTCATGGTCTTTTGGGTCATCATGGTCCATTGGTCATTTTGGTTTTGGGGGTTATTGGGGTATTTTGGGTCCTCAGAGTCTTTTGGGTCATCAGGGTCTTATGGGTCATCTGCATCTTTTTGGTCTTTAGTGTCTTTTGGGTCGTCAGGGTCTTTTGGGTCATGCTCCAGTGGTCATTTTGTTTTTTGCGATCATAGAGGTATTTTTGGTCGTCGGAGTCTTTTGGGTCCTCAGGGTCTTATGGGTCATCTGCATCTTTTGCGATTCATGTTTTTTTTTGGGTCATCAGGGTCTTTTGGGTCCTCAGTATCTTTTGGTCCTCAGGGTCTTTTGGGTCCTCATGGTATTTTGGATCCTCAGGGTCGTTTGGGTAATCATGATCCATTGGTCATTTTGGTTTTTGGGGTCATTGGGGTATTTTGGGTCCTCGGAGTCTTTTGGGTCCTCAGGGTCTTTTGAGTCATCTGTATCATTTGGGTCATCAGTCTTTTGGGTCATGATGGTCCATTGGTCATTTTGGTTTTTGGGGTCATTGGTGTATTTTGGATCATCAGGGTATTTTGGGTCCTCAGAGTCTTTTGGGTCCTCAGAGTCTTTTTGGTCATCATGGTCCATTGGTGTTTTTGTTTTTTGGGGTCATTGGGGTATTTTGGGTCCTTGGAATCTTTTGGGTCCTCAGGGTCTTATGCATCTTTGGGGTCTTTTGGTCCTCTGACTTTTTGGGTCATCATGGTCCATTGGTTATTTTGGTTTTTTGGGGTCATTGGGGTATTTTGGGTCCTCGGTGTATTTTGGGTCTTATGGGTCCTCAGGTTCTTATGGGTCAAGTGCAACTTTTGGGTCATCATGGTCCATTGGTCATTTTGGTTTTTGGGGTCATTGTGGTCTTTGGTTCCTCAGGATCTTTGGGGTACTCAGGGTCTTATGGGTCTTTGGGGTATTTTGTGTCCTCGGGGTCTTTCGGGACTTTGGGGGTCTTAAAAGGTATTCAACGGTCGAAAGAGTTTCGGCATGGATGCCTGGTGACCCTAAGTCATGGACTTAGGGTGGCTGGTTCATGGTTTCAGCGCCCACAAGCTCATCGCTGGACTTGGTATTCCAACGCTGGCGGTGTGGCAAAGGAGATTGACCATGTCCTCATTGACGGTCGTTGGAGGATGATCCAGAACTGCAGGGTCTACCGGAGTGCTCAGTTCCTCAATACTGACCACAGGCTTGTTGTAGCAACTCTAAAGCTGCACCTTAAATCCTGGAGAATGGTACCATCCCAGCCGAGGCTGGATGTTGCCAAGCTCAGGGATGAGAGAGCAGCTGAGGAGTTTGCGAACAGGCTGAGTTGACACTTGGGGGGTCCTGAAGAGTCAGGTCAGGTTCGATCTGTGACCTGCTACAGGTACCATGTAAAGCTGTACTAACCTGTTCCATGGTCGGGTTGTCGGCGACTAAACCGTCTCCCCCACCAGGTTTTCTGGTGAGGAGGGTGTTTGGATATGGACACCCAGCAGGATTAAAAACAAAACCTGTCAAAGGGCGGAGGAGCTCCTTGTGAGCCAACGGCCATCCATATCTAGTGCCCAACTGTGTCTGCGGACGTCCTCCTGCAGTTGGGTCACTTCTTATTAGGAGGTTGGTGGCAGGATTTGCACTCCGGCCACCGTAAAACCCTTCATTCCGCAAAACGCAAAAACGCAAAAAAATCTGAAAACCCACTCCGTGGGAGTACCTCCTGTGCAGCTTCCCTTCGCAGGGCAGCTCACCGGATGACGGGATTGGGGCAAAGCCTTCGGGACCCCCAATCTTTGATAGGAGGGAAACCACGAGGTAACATCCCTGGGTCAGATTGCGGGAGAGTGTGTCGGAGTGGTGCTGAGGTGTCGTCCACCAGACGGCGGTCTCCTTGGGTTAACCTGAGGCGGTCCCTTCGGGTGGGTGCCTGGAATGTCCTATCCCTAAGAGAGGATGATCACCTGTCTCTGTTATCATCTGAGCTCAAGCGTTTGGACATCGGGATTGCAGCTCTCTCTGAGGTTCGGAGACCGGATTGCGGCGAGATAATGGTGGGTGGTTACACCTACTATTGGTCTGGTCGCTCTGATGGTTACCATACCCAAGGAGTTGCTGTAGCTGTGTCCAATAAGCTGACCCCAATGATAATTGAGGTAACACCGGTCAACGAGCATATTATGAGATTAAGGATTCGTCACTCCTTAGGTGTCATTTCCCTGGTCTCTGTTTATGCTCCTACTGAGGCGAGTGATCTCACCGTGAAGGATGCATTCTACGCCACACTCGAGTCTGTGGTTGATCAGTGCCCCAGACGAGATACACTTCTAGTCTTGGGGGATTTCAATGCATCGACTGGAACTGATAGGGACGGTTATGAGGTGTGTGTTGGTCCCCATGGGTCATGAACTATGAACCAGAATGGCACTAAGTTCCTTGACTTTGCAAGAAGTCATGGACTTAGGGTGGCTGGTTCATGGTTTCAGCGCCCACAAGCTCATCGCTGGACTTGGTATTCCAACGCTGGCGGTGTGGCAAAGGAGATTGACCATGTCCTCATTGACGGTCGTTGGAGGATGATCCAGAACTGCAGGGACTACCGGAGTGCTCAGTTCCTCAATACTGACCACAGGCTTGTTGTAGCAACTCTAAAGCTGCACCTTAAATCCTGGAGAATGGTACCATCCCAGCCAAGGCTGGATGTTGCCAAGCTCAGGGATGAGAGAGTAGCTGAGGAGTTTGCGAACAGGCTGAGTGGACACTTGGGGGTCTGGGTGCTTTGGGGGTCCTGAAGAGTTGTGGAGCGCCTTCAAGACCACCGTCCTTGATGTTGCCGGTGGATGCCTTGGAGCTCACCGCAGGGCAAAGAAGAATTTTGTCTCTCAAGGGACACTGGATACCATTGACCAGAGTCGCAGGGCCAGGCTGAATGGCAGAGCTGAGCTGTTCAGGGAGCTGAGGCGTAAAACTGTACGTGCACTGAGGGTGGACAAGGAGGCCTATGTGCGAGGAATCTGTGAGGGGGTAGAGCATCACCTGTGGACAGGTGATTCTCGTCCCACTTACAGGGGAATTCGCGCATTACGTTCATCCAAGCCCATCCCTCGGAGCACTACAGTTCGAGCAGAGAGTGGTAGGCTCTTGACAGAGGAGTCTGAAGTGAAGGCCCGCTGGGCCGGTTACTTTGAGCGGTTGTACCAGGCTGATCCCCCAACTGTCGAGTTGGACGTCAAGGGTGTTACAATCCCTGTTGCTGAACCTCCAATCAACTGTGGTCCACCCACCCTTGTGGAAACACGGGCTGCGGTGAACCAGTTGAAACGGGGCAAAGCTCCAGGGATCTGTGGCATCCATGCCGAACTTCTCAAGGCTGGTGGAAATGCTGCACTCGTGTCGTTGCATGCAGTTTTGTGCTCTGCCTGGAACACAGGCATCATCCCAACTGACTGAAAGAGGGGCCTTGTTGTCCCTCTCTGGAAAGGGAAGGACTGCAACAACCACCGAGGGGTGACGCTGCTCTCTGTGCCGGGCAAGGTCTTTGCTCGGATAATTCTCGATAGGGTTCGCCACCATCTGCTTGAGCACCAGCGTCCAGAGCAGTCAGGCTTTACACCAAAGAGGTCAACGATTGACCGTATCCTTGCACTTCGTGTCCTCACCGAACGCAGACGAGAGTTTCGGCAGGGGCTGCTTGCAGCCTATGTTGATCTCTGTAAAGCGTTCGATTCAGTGAATCGGGATGTCCTCTGGAGGATTCTTGGTCTTCGTGGGGTGCCACCAAAACTGATCGATCTGATGTCTGAACTCTACTCTGGTACTGAGAGTGCTGTGAAGTGTGGTGGTACCATCTCTGACTTATTTCCAGTTGTTACTGGAGTTCGTCAGGGATGTGTACTTGCCCCCACACTTTTCAGCACTTGTATGGACTGGATTCTAGGGAGGATGTCGGAGAGATCAAGTTGCGGCGCGTCATTTGGGAATGTCAAGATCTCGGACCTTGACTTTGCAGATGATGCAGTCATCTTTGCGGAGACTTTAGACATCCTCTTGGGGGCCCTCGAGGTGCTGAATGAGGAGTCGGAGCCGTTGGGATTACGGGTTTCTTGGGTCAAAACTAAGATCCAGGCTTTCGGTGACATCTTGGATGCTGCTGTCCTGTCTGTGTCTGTTTGTGGTGAGGATGTTGAGGTCGTGGAGAGATTCACTTACCTTGGCAGTGATATTCATGTCTCTGCTGGCTGCGAGTCAGAGGTCAATAGACGTCTGGGTCGGGCCTGGGGAGTCATGGATTCACTGGATCATGGGGTGTGGCGCTGCCGGTACCTGTGCGGGAGGACGAAAGTCCGAGTCTTCAGGTCCTTGGTACTTCTAGTCTTGCTCTATGGGTGCGAGACTTGGACTCTGACCAAGGATCTGAGACGGAGACTTAATTCCTTTGGTACCAGGTCTCTTCGGAGAATCCTTGGCTATCGCTGGTCAGATTATGTGTCCAACGAGCGGTTGCTGAGAGAGACTCGGATGAGATTTGTTACCTGCATAGTCCGTGAGCGTCATTTGCGGCTGTATGGACATGTGGCTCGTTTTCCTGACTCTGATCCTGCTCACCGGATTCTCTCAGCGAGGGAGTCTCATGAGTGGAGGAGGCCAGTGGGTCGACCACATGCCTCATGGTTGCAACAGGTTGACCATCATCTCAAGGATATGGGGATGGGCCTGGCATCTGCCTGGGGGATGGCCAGACGGAGGCCCCTGGAGTACCGGTGGAAAGTGGACGCAGCGACGTGCTGTTCTGGCACATGCTCCCATACCTGACCTGACCCCGAGGAGGCTCAGCTTCTCTTGGAGCTCGCTCTGCGCCCATTGGCTGAAAAATGATGCATACCCTCATTTGGCACCAGGCCAGAACGAAACGCTTCATGAACGCGCGAAAAGCGTTGACAATGCCGCGAGCAGAGTGTTGTCGTGTGAAAGTGAAGGTGGGCGTTGTTGTCATTGATGTTAAAATCCTAACTATCAAAATAACTCTGCAGCTCACGAACATTTAATTCCCATTAGACTTGGGGATGGATTCTAACTGGAAACACGTACTTACCTATATAACTGTCCTATAGGGACCTGAATGTTGATTGCAGTAAGCTTCCAATTTTGTAACAATATATATATATATATATATATATATATATATATATATATATATATATATATATATATATATATATATATACATATATATATATATATACATATATATATATATATATATATATATATATATATATATATATATATATATATATATATATATATATATATATATATATTGAGAACAACTCGTACATACTATATTTTCTGCTCACCTCACAGCTTCCTTCAATTCCATCTTTGACATTAACCATGTGTTCATTGAATTTGTCATTCAAAATATATTTTCTGTTGTGGGATTTTTATCTTCACCATCAGTATCTGTCAGCTACTTTCAACAAATCACGACCTCCTCCAAGAACAATAAATCAGAATTGAGCGCGTGTAATTGATTTAGTACTGTCGATGAAATCACAGAATGATTTCACTCTTTAGCCTTTCCTGTGGTTCCATATTGAGGGACACACCAAAAATCAGTGCAATCACCTGTTTTTGAGGGAGAGTAAACATTTTAAAAATAATGACTTTTGAACAAGAGGATGAACCTGCAGGATCTAAAATCAGCCCTATCGAACCTTCAGTGACCGTGCAAGGGTCATTGCATGTTTTATGGCCGGTCGGCTGGGTGACTGATGAGGAATGCAAACGCAGTAACAGCCGTGGCCACAGAACAAAACTCTGAGCAGACAACAGAGAAGTTATTGCTCAGAAGGCTTCGCAGAGCATATGGAGGGGAACAAAAAAGCCTTTATTTCTATTCTGCACTCCTTGTCACCACCAGCATGCCCTTTTCACTTCTCTCTTCATTTGCTGATGAGAGCACTTTACTGGTGCTTGCAATCCATTCTTCTAGCTTCGTCTTCGCACAATAATAAGTTTACTCCTCTCTTTGCATTTCTATCTGAACAGTGAAAAAAATGAACAGCTCTAGGTTTCATATTCAGGCACACGTGACCTGATTTTACAAACTGGGGTTTGGGGTTTGCTGGGGTTTGGTGCCATCCACATTGGATCATAGATAATTGTTCGACTGTACAATTTATCTTTGTCCTGAATCGAGCAAAAGTTTGACAATCTTTTGAGTTGTTTCGTATGCAGCCTGTGGCTGCTGGTTGCATTATTTTATCGAACCATGGTTGTTGCCGCTGATGTAGTGCCCCTGTCACCAGTCATCTGGTACTCATCTTGCAGACCTCAGAAAGATGACAGGACATCAACCCACCTGGTGTTGTTTCAACAGGACAAGAGGGGCTGAAACTCAAGAACCTAAGATGTTAAGACAGCCACCTTAACCGTTAAACCAACACCAGGCTTATTCTTATGAGTACTTTTCCTGTTTTATAAGTGAGGTGGCAGCTCCATTAAGCTTAATCAGTCTCCACTGAGAGATCATTTTTCGATAGTTGGGAACATTGCAGGCTGTTTCCATGTCCCTCATGGACAACTTTCAAAAACAAGCTATTTTGTGCCAGTTTACTGTTTTATTTGAAGGATAGCTCAGGTCTGTGATATAATTAATTTTTTTTTTTTTTTTGCCAGAATCGAGGTTCATTAGATAGCAGCATTGAAAAGTGCAGTGTGTTAACAAACTGACAGAGGTGTTGAGGGGAACATGCAAACAATCGGACTCAGATATTACATTAAGGGAAGTGGAGTAAGCAGGGAGGGAGTGTTGGAAAGTTGAGAGGTGTGGAGGGAGAGACGATGGAGGGCATTGTGTTGCAGTTTTGAAGGATGAGAGCAGAGGATGTGAGGATAGACAAAGGGAAATGGTCACACAAAGATGAGAGGAGATGAAGGAATGAACATTAGCATGAAGCTGAGACTTCCTTTATCGAGCCTGAAGGAAGTGTTGCTCTGGATTAAAGCTCATTATAGTGGTTCTTGCTCGTTCTGAAATGATAAAGAGTATCGGCCGCTGATAATTAAAGGAACTTATTGAAAGTGCCGAAGGATTGTCACCCAACCAGCCGACTTGGAAATTTGTGAAGAAAGCAGGCAGACAAACACAGGCACAGACAAGCAGGTATCTAGTCCATGTGAGGCAGGAGGCAGCCACGTCATTTGTGGGGTGAGCAGCCAGCCAGCCAGACCATTTGTGGGGCATCAGGAAAGCAGGCCACCATCAAGTCAAAACGTTGGTGGGGCCGCAGACAGGCATGATCCAGCCAGGCCATTTGTGGAGTGTACCACATGGACATTTGTAAGGTATGCTACAAGGTCATTTGTAGCACATTTTGTGAGCCCAGAACAGGGCACAACCAGGGCCTTCCTTATGGAGGGGTGGGGGGGTAAGATTACCTGCTAAATGAGTAACGAGCAGAGGATCACAAAATATTAAAGTAAAAAAAAAATCAAGGTGATGGGGTGAGAGTGCAAGAGTGTCAATCACAGTCTCAACTGAGATGTGCCTACTGCAATGCACTGCCAGTATTGCTCATCCATTCAGATGATTTTCTCCCATAATTGAGCCAAGGAGGGTTGCTCGAGCCCCCCCCCCCAAATGTGCCAACGGCCAGGAATGATGCACCTCCAGGCTTTGGGAGATGGTGATTTAGCCAGGGTTAGTGTGAGGCCATCATTTTGGCTGTTTTGGAGGCAATTTACCCAAGTGTTTTTGAGATGGTTGGGGGGAATGTTTTGAGGCAATCGGGTGAAATGGTGTTGAGGCAGTAGGAAGCGCTGTTATTGAGGCAGTCAGGTCGTTTTTGAGGCAATTAGTCGGACAGTTTTTGAGGAAGGTGACCTGGCAGTTTTTGAGGCAGTTGGCCAGGCTGTTGTTGAGGGAGGTGGCCAGGCTGTTGTTGAGGAAATCAGCAAGGCTGATGAGGCAGTCGGCAAGGCAAGGCAAGGAAGGGATGCTGTTGAAATGGTCAGAAGGACTGCTGTTGAAGAGATGCCCTTGAAGCGATCAGAAGGGATGCTGTTGAAGTGGTCAGAAGGGATGCTGTTGAAGAGATGCTCTTGAAGCGATCAGAAGGGATGCTGTTGAAGAGGTCAGAAGGGATGCTGTTGAAGTGGTCAGAAGGGATGCTGTTGAAGAGATGCCCTTGAAGCGATCAGAAGGGATGCTGTTGAAGAGGTCAGAAGGGATGCTGTTGAAGCGGTCAGAAGGGATGCTGTTGAAATGGTCAGAAAGGATGCTGTTGAAGCGATCAGAAGGGATGCTGTTGAAGTGGTCAGAAAGGATGCTGTTGAAGCGGTCAGAACGAATCCTGTTGAAGTAGTGAGAAAGGATGCTGTTGATGTGGTGAGAATAGATGCTGTTGAAGTGGTCAGACGGGATGCCGTTGAAGCTGTCACAAGGGATGCTGTTGAAGAGGTCACAAGGGATGCTGTTGAGAGGTCACAAGGGATGCTGTTGAAGCGGTCAGAAGGGATGCTGTTGAAGAGATGCCCTTGAAGCGATCAGAAGGGATGCTGTTGAAGAGGTCAGAAGGGATGCTGTTGAAGAGGTCAGAAGGGATGCTGTTGAAGCGGTCAGAAGGGATGCTGTCGAAGCAGTCAGAAGGGATACTGTTGAAGTGGTCAGAAGGGATGCTGATGAAGTGGTCAGAAAGGATGCTGTTGAGGTGGTCAGAAGGGATGCTGATGAAGTGGTCAGAAAGGATGCTGTTGAGGTGGTCAGAAGGGATGCTGATGAAGTGGTCAGAAAGGATGCTGTTGAAGTGGTCAGAAAGGATGCTGTTGAAGTTATGAGAAGGGATGCTGTTGAAGCGGTCAGAAGGGATGCCGTTGAAGTAGTGAGAAGGGATGCTGTTGATGTGGTGATAAGGGATGCCGTTAAAGCGGTCACAAGGGATGCCGTTGAAGAGGTCACAAGGGATGCTGTTGAAGAGGTCACAAGGGATGCTGTTGAGAGGTCACAAGGGATGCTGTTGAAGCGGTCAGAAGGGATGCTGTTGAAGCGGTCAGAAGGGATGCTGTCGAAGCAGTCAGAAGGGATACTGTTGAAGTGGTCAGAAGGGATGCTGATGAAGTGGTCAGAAAGGATGCTGTTGAGGTGGTCAGAAGGGATGCTGTTGAAGTGGTCAGAAGGGATGCTGATGAAGTGGTCAGAAAGGATGCTGTTGAAGTGCTCAGAAGGGATGCTGATGAAGTGGTCAGAAGGGATGCTGATGAAGTGGTCAAAAAGGATGCTGTTGAAGTGGTCAAAAAGGATGCTGTTGAAGTGGTTGGAAAGGATGCTTTTGAAGCATTCAGAAGGAATGCTGTTGAGGTGGTCAGAAGGGATGCTGATGAAGTGGTCAGAAAGGATGCTGTTGAAGTGGTCAGAAGGGATGCTGTTGAAGAAGTGAGAAGGGATGCTGTTGATGTCGTGAGAAGGGATGCTGATGAAGTGGTCAGAAAGGATGCTGTTGAAGCGGTCAGAAGGAATGCTGTTGAAGAAGTGAGAAGGGATGCTGTTGATGTCGTGAGAAGGGATGCTGATGAAGTGGTCAGAAAGGATGCTGTTGAAGCGGTCACAAGGGATGCTGTTGAAGCAGTCAGAAGGGATGCTGTTGAAGCCGTCAGAAGGGATACTGTTGAAGTTGGCAGAAGGGATGCTGATGAAGTGGTCAAAAAGGATGCTGTTGAAGCGGTCACAAGGGATGCTGTTGAAGCAGTCAGAAGGGATGCTGTTGAAGTGGTCAAAGGGATACTGTTGAAGTTGGCAGAAGGGATGCTGATGAAGTGGTCAGAAAGGATGCTGTTGAAGCGGTCAGAAGGAATGCTGTTGAAGAAGTGAGAAGGGATGCTGTTGATGTCGTGAGAAGGGATGCTGATGAAGTGGTCAGAAAGGATGCTGTTGAAGCGGTCACAAGGGATGCTGTTGAAGCAGTCAGAAGGGATGCTGTTGAAGCCGTCAGAAGGGATACTGTTGAAGTTGGCAGAAGGGATGCTGATGAAGTGGTCAAAAAGGATGCTGTTGAAGCGGTCACAAGGGATGCTGTTGAAGCAGTCAGAAGGGATGCTGTTGAAGTGGTCAAAGGGATACTGTTGAAGTTGGCAGAAGGGATGCTGATGAAGTGGTCAGAAAGGATGCTGTTGATGTCGTGAGAAGGGATGCTGATGAAGTGGTCAGAAAGGATGCTGTTGAAGCGGTCAGAAGGAATGCTGTTGAAGAAGTGAGAAGGGATGCTGTTGATGTCGTGAGAAGGGATGCTGATGAAGTGGTCAGAAAGGATGCTGTTGAAGCGGTCACAAAGGATGCTGTTGAAGCGGTCAGAACGAATCCTGTTGAAGTAGTGAGAAAGGATGCTGTTGATGTGGTGAGAATAGATGCTGTTGAAGTGGTCAGACGGGATGCCGTTGAAGCTGTCACAAGGGATGCTGTTGAAGAGGTCACAAGGGATGCTGTTGAGAGGTCACAAGGGATGCTGTTGAAGCGGTCAGAAGGGATGCTGTTGAAGAGATGCCCTTGAAGCGATCAGAAGGGATGCTGTTGAAGAGGTCAGAAGGGATGCTGTTGAAGAGGTCAGAAGGGATGCTGTTGAAGCGGTCAGAACGAATCCTGTTGAAGTACTGAGAAAGGATGCTGTTGATGTGGTGAGAATAGATGCTGTTGAAGTGGTCAGACGGGATGCCGTTGAAGCTGTCACAAGGGATGCTGTTGAAGAGATCACAAGGGATGCTGTTGAGAGGTCACAAGGGATGCTGTTGAAGCGGTCAGAAGGGATGCTGTTGAAGCGGTCAGAAGGGATGCTGTCGAAGCAGTCAGAAGGGATACTGTTGAAGTGGTCAGAAGGGATGCTGATGAAGTGGTCAGAAAGGATGCTGTTGAGGTGGTCAGAAGGGATGCTGATGAAGTGGTCAGAAAGGATGCTGTTGAGGTGGTCAGAAGGGATGCTGATGAAGTGGTCAGAAAGGATGCTGTTGAAGTGGTCAGAAAGGATGCTGTTGAAGTTATGAGAAGGGATGCTGTTGAAGCGGTCAGAAGGGATGCCGTTGAAGTAGTGAGAAGGGATGCTGTTGATGTGGTGATAAGGGATGCCGTTAAAGCGGTCACAAGGGATGCTGTTGAGAGGTCACAAGGGATGCTGTTGAAGCGGTCAGAAGGGATGCTGTTGAAGCGGTCAGAAGGGATGCTGTCGAAGCAGTCAGAAGGGATACTGTTGAAGTGGTCAGAAGGGATGCTGATGAAGTGGTCAGAAAGGATGCTGTTGAGGTGGTCAGAAGGGATGCTGTTGAAGTGGTCAGAAGGGATGCTGATGAAGTGGTCAGAAAGGATGCTGTTGAAGTGCTCAGAAGGGATGCTGATGAAGTGGTCAAAAAGGATGCTGTTGAAGTGGTCAAAAAGGATGCTGTTGAAGTGGTTGGAAAAGATGCTTTTGAAGCATTCAGAAGGAATGCTGTTGAGGTGGTCAGAAGGGATGCTGTTGAAGCGGTCACAAGGGATGCTGTTGAAGCAGTCAGAAGGGATGCTGTTGAAGCCGTCAGAAGGGATACTGTTGAAGTTAGCAGAAGGGATGCTGATGAAGTGGTCAAAAAGGATGCTGTTGAAGCGGTCACAAGGGATGCTGTTGAAGCAGTCAGAAGGGATGCTGTTGAAGTGGTCAAAGGGATACTGTTGAAGTTGGCAGAAGGGATGCTGATGAAGTGGTCAGAAAGGATGCTGTTGAAGCGGTCAGAAGGGATGCTGTTGAAGCGGTCAGAAGGGATGCTGTTGAAGTGCTCAAAAACGATGCTGTTGAAGAGATGCCCTTGAAGCGATCAGAAGGGATGCTGTTGAAGAGATGCTCTTGAAGTGGTCAGAAGGGACGCTGTTGAAGCGGACAGAAGGGATGCTGTTGAAGTGCTCAAAAACGATGCTGTTGAAGAGATGCCCTTGAAGCGATCAGAAGGGATGCTGTTGAAGTGGTCAGAAAGGATGCTGTTGAAGTGGTCAGAAGGGAGGCCTTTGAAGAGGTCACAAGGGTTGCTGTTGAAGCAGTCACAAGGGATGCTGTTGAAGTGGTCAAAAAGGATGCTGTTGAAGTGGTCAGAAGGGATGCTGTTGAAGCGGTCAGAAGGGATGCTGTTGAAGCGGTCAGAAGGGATATTGTTGAAGTGGTCAGAAGGGATGCTGATGAAGTCGTCAGAAAGG
The DNA here is from genome assembly GCF_056783735.1 of Eptatretus burgeri. Taxonomy (NCBI): domain Eukaryota; kingdom Metazoa; phylum Chordata; class Myxini; order Myxiniformes; family Myxinidae; genus Eptatretus; species Eptatretus burgeri. Next base: position 95,291,963 of record NC_140964.1, on the reverse strand, counting down.
ATGCTGTTGAGGTGGTGATAAGGGATGCTGTTGAAGTGCTCAGAAGGGATGCTGATGAAGTGGTCAGAAAGGATGCTGTTGAAGTGGTGAGAAGGGATACTGTTGAAGTTGTCATAAGGGATGCTGATGAAGCGGTCATAAGGGATGCCTTTGAAGAGGTCACAAGGGATGCTGTTGAAGTGGTCAGGGGGGATGCCTTTGAAGAGTTCACAAGGGATGCTGTTGAAGCGGTCAGAAGGGATGCTGTTGACACGGTCAGAAGGGATGCTTTTGAAGTGGTCTGGAGGGATGCCTTTGAATAGCTCACAAGGGATTCTGTTGAAGACGTCAGAAGGGATGCCTTTGAAGAGGTCACAAGGGATGCTTTTGAAGTGGTCAGGAGGGATGCTGTTGAAGCGGTCAGAAGGGATGCTGTTGAAGTGGTCAGAAGGGATGCTGATGAAGTGGTCAGAAAGGATGCTGTTGAGGTGGTCAGAAGGGATGCTGTTGAAGTGCTCAGAAGGGATGCTGATGAAGTGGTCAGAAGGGATGCTGATGAAGTGGTCAAAAAGGATGCTGTTGAAGTGGTCAAAAAGGATGCTGTTGAAGTGGTTGGAAAGGATGCTTTTGAAGCATTCAGAAGGAATGCTGTTGAAGTGGTCAGAAGGGATGCTGTTGAAGCGGTCAGAAGGAATGCTGTTGAAGTAGTGAGAAGGGATGCTGTTGATGTTGTGATAAGGGATGCCATTGAAGAGGTCACAAGGGATGCTGTTGAAGCAGTCAGAAGGGATGCTGTTGAAGCGGTCATAAGGGATGTTGAAGCGGTCAGAAGGAATGCTCTTGAAGTAGTGAGAAGGGATGCTGTTGATGTGGTGAAAAGGGATGCTGTTGAAGTGGTCAGACGGGAAGCTGATGAAGCGGTCATAAGGGATGTTGAAGTGATCAGAAGGGATGCTGTTGAAGCGGTCAGAAGGGATGCTGTTGATGTGGCGAAAAAGGGATGCTGTTGAAGTGGTGAAAAGGGATGCTGCTGAAGTGGTCACAAGGGATGCTGTAGAAGCGGTCAGAAGGGATGCTGTTGAAGTGGTCAAAAAGGATGCTGTTGAAGTGGTCAGAAGGGATGCTGTAGAAGCGGTCAGAAGGGATGCTGTTGAAGTGGTCAAAAAGGATGCTGTTGAAGTGGTCAGAAGGGATGCTGTAGAAGCGGTCAGAAGGGATGCTGTTGAAGTGGTCAAAAAGGATGCTGTTGAAGTGGTCACAAGGGATGCTGTTGAAGTGGTCAAAAAGGATGCTGTTGAAGTGGTCAGAAGGGAAGCTGATGAAGCGGTCATAAGGGATGCTGATGAAGTGGTCAGAAGAGATGCTGATGAAGTGGTCAGAAGGGATGCTGTTGAAGCAGACAGAAGGGATGCTGTTGAAGCGGACAGAAGGGATGCTGTTGAAGTGGTCAGAATAGATGCCATTTCAGCTGTCAGAAGGGAAGCCGTTTAAGCTGTCACAAGGGATGCTTTGGAAGTGGTCAGAAGGGATGCTGTTGAAGTGGTTAAAAAAGATGCTGTTGAAGTGGTCAGAAGGGAAGCCGTTGAAGTGGTCAGAAGGGATGCTGATGAAGTGGTCAGAAGGGATGCTGTTGAAGTGGTCAGAAGGGATGCTGATGAAGTGGTCAGAAGGGATGCTGATGAAGTGGTCAGAAGGGATGCTGTTGAAGTGGTCAAAAAGGATGCTGTTGAAGTGGTCAGAAGGGAAGCTGATGAAGCGGTCATAAGGGATGCTGATGAGGTGGTCAGAAGAGATGCTGATGAAGTGGTCAGAAGGGATGCTGTTGAAGCAGACAGAAGGGATGCTGTTGAAGCGGACAGAAGGGATGCTGTTGAAGTGGTCAGAATAGATGCCATTTCAGCTGTCAGAAGGGAAGCCGTTTAAGCTGTCACAAGGGATGCTTTGGAAGTGGTCAGCAGGGATGCTGTTGAAGTGGTTAAAAAAGATGCTGTTGAAGTGGTCAGAAGGGAAGCCGTTGAAGTGGTCAGAAGGGATGCTGATGAAGTGGTCAGAAGGGATGCTGTTGAAGTGGTCAGAAGGGATGCTGATGAAGTGGTCAGAAGGGATGCTGATGAAGTGGTCAGAAGGGATGCTGTTGAAGCGGACAGAAGGGATGCTGTTGAAGTGGTCAGAATAGATGCCATTTCAGCTGTCAGAAGGGAAGCCGTTTAATCTGTCACAAGGGATGCTTTTGAAGTGGTCAGAAGGGATGCTGTTGAAGTGGTTAAAAAGGATGCTGTTGAAGTGATTAGAAGGGAAGCCGTTTAAGCTGTCACAAGGGATGCTTTTGAAGTGGTCAGAAGGGATGCTGTTGAAGTGGTTAAAAAGGATGCTGTTGAAGTGGTCAGAAGGGAAGCCGTTGAAGTGGTCAGAAGGGATGCTGTTTAAGTTGTTCAAAGGGATGCCTTTGAAGTGGTCAGAAGGGATGCTGTTGAAATGGTCAAAAAGGATGCTGTTGAAGTGGTCAGAAGGGATGCCTTTGAAGAGGTCAGAAGGAATGCTGTTGAAGCAGTCAGAAGGGATGCTTATGAAGTGGTCAGAAAGGACGCTGTTGAAGCGGACAGAAGGGATGCTGTTAAAGTGCTCAAAAACGATGCTGTTGAAGAGATGCCCTTGAAGCGATCAGAAGGGATGCTGTTGAAGTGGTCAGAAAGGATGCTGTTGAAGTGGTCAGAAGGGAGGCCTTTGAAGAGGTCACAAGGGATGCTGTTGAAGTGGTCAGAAGGGAAGCTGATGAATCAGTCATAAGGGATGCTGATGAAGCGGTCAGGAGGGATGCCTTTTAAGAGTTCACGAGGGATGCTGTTGAAGTGGTTCAAAGGGATGCCTTTGAAGAGTTCACAAGGGATGCTGTTGAAGTGGTGAGAAGGGATGCTGTTGAAGCGAGGTTCCTGTGTAAGTTAAACCTTTGAGATTCACTACTTGGATCCTTTTCTTTTTATATTATTACTTGTGAAATCGAAGATTTGCATTTACCTTGGTTGGTCCCCTCTGTTATTAGTCCCCGACCGGATTCACCGAAGAGCACTGTCGGTTTGCTCTCCGTCTGTCCGTTCGTCCCACCTCTGGTCTTTCATACGTTTTTTTCCCATACCCTTTAGCATATTCAACTGCAACTTGGTACATACCTTTGTTATGATAAGTTACAGATTCAATTCGAGTTTCAGGGTGTTTTGTCAATTTTTCAGTTATGCCTTTTTTGGACTTAGAAAATATCACCTCGGTTGGGAACATGTATTGCAAAGCAATTCTCGCTCTTGTGCAGTCTTGACTTGGCAACTGTTGTTTTTTTTTGCCATGTATGTTTCTGTCATATCAGTAGCATCTGTCTGTCTGTCTGTTTGTTACTTGCAAAATCTAAGACTTTTCAAATATATTGATCATTCTATTTTGTTATTCTGTCTATTTGTCGGCTTTGTCTGTTTGTCGCCCACAGGTCACAATTTTAAACGAATCTTCACAAAACTTCACCACATGGTAGAGTTTGTCATAAGGAAGAAGTTTATTGTTTTTGAGGTCAAAAGGTCAACATAGGCCAAAGGTCAACAACTTTGAGATTTATAAAATCCTCAATTTTCAACCTATTGACTTGAAATTTGAAGGATTTATATTTCAGGTCACTGAATTCAACTAGCCAATTGTTTTTAAGGTCAACATCAGCCCAAAGTCAACGACTAAGGTGATATTTCTAAAATCCTCAATTTTCATCCAATTGACTTGAAATTTGAAGAGGATATATATTCCGAGTCATTAAATTCAACCACCAATTATTTTGGAGGTCCACATCGGCCAAAATGTTAATATTGGCCTTTTTCTAAAATTGTCAATTTTCATCCGATTCACTTGAAATTTGAAGAGGAGTTGCATATTTGGTCATTGAATTCAACCACCAAATATTTTTGAGGTCAAATTTGTTTTCTGGATTTTCCAAGTGTCGTGCTCTGCACGACGTCTTCCTCTTGTTTGTTTGTTTGTGTGTCATACTATTTTTGGCAACAGTTTTAAAGCAATCGTTCTGAATTTTTTTTGATTGTGTTGGTGACTGGCGAAGAATAGAAACTTTCAATTTTGGTGAAGATCCAAATCCAGAACTGGATCTGAGAATTTTAAAAGTGATTCTTCACCATTGAGAGTTCGGGCCAAAAACGATATATAGCACAATATCTCCAAAGGTTATGGATGGATTCACATGAAACTTGGTGGACAGATTGGGAGCGCCACTGGGAAGAATTTATTCAAATTTACTGAAGATCCGAATCTAGATTTGGATACAAGAATTATTTATTTTTTAACTGATTCTTCACCATTGAGAGATTGGGCAAAAAACTATATATCGCACAATATCTCAAAAGGTTATGGATGGATTCTGCAGAAACTTTGTGGACAGGTTTGATGTGTGAAAACGTCTAATTGATTCAATTTTGGTGAAGATTCGAATCCGGATCCAGATACGAGTACTGTTTAATTTTTAAGTGATTCTTCACCATTGATGGATGGGGCAAAAAAAGATATTGTGTGATATCTCAAATAGTTGAGGACAGATTCGAATTAAACTTGGTGGACATGTTGGCTGTGCGACAACGACGAAATTTTTCCATTTTTGTGAACATCCGAATCCGGATCCGAAAGTTTTTCACGTGTTTCTTCACCACTGAGAGATGAGGCCAAAAACAATGCATCATATGAGATCTCAAAAAATTATGGATGAGTTCTGACAAAAATATGTGGATCAGTTGATTAGGCGATGAGAACAAGCCGATTCGATTTTGGTTAAGGTCCGGATTCAGATTCGACCTGTCAGTTCCATACAAAATGTAAACTATTCAGCTTGGCAGAGGTGTGTGCTCGACCGAGTGCCATTCTGTTTCTCCATGTGTAACTCTTTGAGTGATTTTTCATTTTATCTGTCTCTCTGTCTGTCTTTGTATGCCAATCACATGCAGGTCACATTTTTACTCTGACCTTCACAAAACTTCACCACCTGGTAGATGTAGTGACAATCTGGATGCCTATTGTTGTTGAGGTCAAAAGGTCACAGGTCAAGGTCACAAATTGCCAATTTTCAACTGATTCACTCGATATCTATATAATATATGCGATATATAAAACCGAAAAACACTGATGGATGGTGAACCCTCGTCGAGGTGAAATCTTGGTCAACCCATGTGAGTATGTCTATTAATTACGTACTGGTTGAACATGAGTTGGACTGAGCACATCTATTAATTACTTATTATTGGACCGAGACTACGTCTATTGGTGACGTGATAATGGAACATAACTTTTAGACATGTAGACCTTCAGAGCCCTTACAAGTTTTAGACCCCTTAGACTGTTTAGATCTCTTTCTACAATTTTAGACCTTTTATAACCTTTGGATCTTTTAAGACCATTTATACCCTTCATATCCTTTAAATCTTTACACTGTTTAGAACCATAAGACCCCTAAAAACCCCTTAACCCATCATAACCCTAAACCTTTTAGACCCCTAATACACTTTATAATTACTATCCTCTTGTCTATGTTATTCTGAACTCTCAGCCCAGTGACCTGACGTCCATTTTGTCACGTGGGACTATTCTCTTTACCACGTGGGATTTTTATCTTTGTCATGTGGGACTTTTTCTATTCCACATGAGACTTTTTGCAATGGCACCAAATAAGATGCGCAGAACCTGGAAAAAAAAAAACAGAAAGATAAATTTAATTAATTAATTCGATTTTGAGCCCTCTTAGTTTGGCACTGAAGTGGTTTACCAATGGGGGCCTTTTTGATTATGACTGATGACCATTCAGTCAAGTGTAATTTCAGAAGACCCTCAGACAGAAGGTCTAACGGGGTCTATAAGATCTTAGGGGACTAAGGGTGCTAATGGGGTCTATAGGGCCTCGAAGATCTTAAGGGTCCTTAGGTTATAAGACCAAGACGCCACCAACCAGCCTGCGATGCCAGAGCAAAATAAGTTGTGCTTTGGCCTCATCACAGGAGATGCCCATACTTAAAAGTGTTAGTTTGGGTTTTGGGTTAGTCTTACATGTTGAGAAAGCAAGCCTCTTCACAAGCACCACCTCCCGAAGGATTCAGTGTAAGAGGGTTGAAGGGATAGATGGATTGTACAGTCACAGATGGGATGGTGAAAAACTGACGCAGAAATGAGAGTGAGCTTTTAGGCTTCAAACATCAATTTTAATTCCTTCCAAAGTAACCCATGGAGCAATGTTGGAAACAGAATTTTTCTCCTTTCACTATTACTTTCCATCCTGGTTTTAGAGTGGAATGCGTTGTGATAGTTGCACAGCACAACCAACTGTATTTGCTGTCAGTGGTAATTTGTGCTCAAAAGGCAAAGCCGACCCTGTCATTACCAAACAGAAACGGTCAAGTCTTCATGTTTGAGTTTTCTGATCAAGAAAAATGCCTTTCGTAATCGAGGCTTCTCTTATTTGGAACCAAAACGTTTTCCTTCAAAATCACAACATGTGTTCTGAATATCATGTTCTCTGACTACTGCTTGCAGAGCACTGCAGGATCACCTTCTGGCTGGAGGGTAACGTGGCTCCGTGGAGGGATTCAAGTGGAGTTAAACAGGGTTTCTTTCGAGATGGGGAGTGCCTGTAGTATGAAGGGTGCAATGTTGCTAATTCACGGCCACCACCATGCATGTAACATCGTCTTAATGCTGAGTGTGCGCAGATGTGCCGCACGCACAATCGGCCGCGAGGGGAAGGAATAGAATTTCGCGAGTTTGATCTGAATTCCTCGAGGAATCGTGGGAAAACATCAACATTCATTTTAATGAACGAGGAGTAAGAAACTGAGAAACGTGTTCTGTTACATTCATTTTCTCTTTTATGTCGCAACACTGAATTCGGTATCCTTTCTTGATGTACACACTTCTTTGTTTTGAATGATATCATTTGAACAATCATGGATTTGAAAAAAAAAAATCTATATTTTGTTGATGAAGTTGATAATTTAACTTATATGCAGCTTTCGATTACTAAACTCTTTTGAAACACTTTGGATACAGTCCTTGCAAACTCGTGAGAAACTAGAAGCGCACTCGGTAGAGCGCATGCCTCCGCCATGCAATGTCTGATCGACCAGAACATATCTGGCCCAATACATTTTGAAATATTATACGATGTATCGTTTTTGGCGCAGTCTCTCCATGGTGAAGAATCACTTAAAAAATTAAATAATTCTCGCATCCAGATCCGGATTGGGATCTTCACCAAAATCGAAACAATTCTTCGTTTTAAAACACCCAAAGTGTCCACTAAGTTTCGGCCGAATCCGTCCACAACTTTTTTTGAGATATCTTGCTATATATCGTTTTTTGGCCTGATCTCTCAATGGTGAAGAATCACTTTAAAAATGCTAGTAGTCGGATCCAGATCCGGATCTTCACCAAAATCTAATCAGTTCGTCCTTGTCACACATCCAACCTGTCCACAAAATTTCATCCGGATCCGTTCACAACTTTTTAAGGTATCCTGTACACAGGCACACAGACAGAAAGGGGTGAAAACTAACATCCTTTACCTTTGGTGGCAGAGGTAATCATCGATAAACTCATTGATTAATTTCCTGAGCAGCGTGTGTCTATTGGTTAAAATCATTGATAAGCGTGGTGTTGGCTTAACCGTTAAGGTGGGTGGCTTAAGATTTTAGGGACTTGAGTTTGAACCCCTGTCGGACGTTGAATTAACACTCGGTGCGGTTGACTTCGCCTGTCATCCTTCCAAGGTCGGAAAAATCAGTACCAGTGTACTGATAATAGAGGGCACTGCTTCAGTGGCACAGCGGTGCCCTCAGAAAATGATGCACCCAGCAGCCATAGGCTGCAGGCGATAGCTAGCTCACTAGCTTATTGCTGGGAGCCTCTGATTCGGTGATGGGGTGGTGAGACAAACAAACAAGACAGGAATTTGTAATTTGGTTATGCTGCCGGTGATAGCTCCTCGACTCTTCCTGAAGGACGCCATGGGATTTGTTGATCAGTGAAGGACATCGGAAGACACACATCGATTCATCACCCTGCCTGTGAAATGCCAGGATGACAGTTTATAGCTGTGCTGGGATTCAAACCCAGACTAGACAGTTTCTAGGCATGTGAATATTGCTCGGCCATCCTGCCAGCCCTTGATGGTAAACTCATTAAACCATAGGATAAGGAATTATTTTTGAAACATTTGTTGTAATTTGAAAATAAACTTATCTTCATGAATTTACTCGGTGAACACATGAACACAAAATTGTCATGAACAAGCAATGTACTGTGGTGCTTGGCACGTAAACTAATCTATGTGTGTGCGCTTGTGTGTTGTACATACAAGTGTCTTTTGGGCTCATCAGACTGGTTAATTACCTCGCTGGATGATGGAGGGACTGCAGCACACAGCACAATATCATATCCCAGTAGGATGCAGTTCCTTTGGCCCATTGGGAATGCCTCGAGGGCCACCATTAGATGACCACCAACATGAGTCCCTTGGATTGTTTGGGCAGAAATTTGGAGATTGTTCGTGGTGTCAGAGAAAACTCACTTACTCATTGTAAAAGAGAACGAGATCTTCGAAATATGACTTCCCTTCCAAGTAACTTCAAAACACAAGAGGAGGCCATTAGGCCATGAAGCCTCTGCAGTGGTTGCCAACCTATTGTTGTGTGTCCATGCTGTATCCTTGTAAAAGCTGAGCATAAAGCAGGGAAGCAGCACGTATACCATTATTAAAGTCTTTAGTATGACTCGGTTGGGGTAGCGTTCCAATCTCTGACATCCTAGTCTCAGAGCGGATACCCTAACGATTGTGCTACCGAATCTGGTTATCTTTAATGTCTTCCAGATGTCAATACCATCAAACAGATACCAGGTTAACACACGATCTGATGGATGGTGCACTTTTTGATGCGGCAACGCCCTTACGCAAAGACATCTGGGTGACATTTTATCGTTCGGTTGAGCATCAAATTTAGACTAGGTAGCTCAAAGGTATGTGCTCTACATTTGAGTAATGCTGCCAACATAGACTGATTTATCGAGAAAAAAAAAAAACGTCGATGGATAGCATATTTCTTTACCTCCCTGAACCTCAATCTCACCCCAAAAAATCTCACCCTCTAGAGGTTTATTGGTTATACGGTCAACAAGAGCCGGCTATATCCAAAACAAAATTACCTGCTTGGGAGTCTAGGCTGGCAGTTATGCTTATTTTGGAGAATCCCAAGATGGGAAATCTGGTTGGAACCCTGAAAAGTTTGCGCTTCCCATGTAAAGGACTTCGAATCACCTTGTGGGCCTAAATGGCAAAGTGAATTATCTTGTGCATGCCGATCGTGGAACCAAGTAACTTCCAGAAGGATGATGTAAGTCCGTGGGCAGACTTACCTGGGGGGTTTCTTGACGAGGTTTCTGTCTTGGTGGTAACTCTACCCAGAAAACGCAAGTAAGAATGATGCTGTCATTCTGCAAGTGGTCCAGTGACGATTGAATGAGAACGTTTTCTTGGCTGAAGCTTTATTTAAACTTCTCCACATGTTTAGAGAAACCATCTGACAATTTGTCTTTTTGAGTCACCTTGTATTGGGCCTGGACAGGGTTGAGTTGGCTGTGTTGTGTATATATTTATTTGAACTGATATCTGGTTTAGAAGGACATTTTTAGGATTTTGTCTCTCATAGTAAGGTTTTGATGAAGGTTTAATACACAAAAGTAATGTTCATGGAACTAATTACAGATGGTTTACAGCTTTTTCTTGACAGAAATGAAGGCTCATGGAACAGTTTGGAAGGTTGATGCACTTGCAGTTGAGGAGAGGAGGAGAAAAGAAGATATGTTGAGCATACTGAGAAATTCCAGGTGAGATTGGTAGGAGATAGATTTGTGAGACATGTATAAATTGTTACGTACATGTATTTGAGATGACATTGGTGTTGGCAGGGGCCTCATCCTCATGGAATCGAAGGAAGAGTGCAATTTGAGTTATTCCACAGGAGAAAATTGGAGTAACAAAGGGTAATTGCCAAATGGTCGTTCTTGAGATGAGTAGGAAGTTTAGTCTTGAAAAGTTATCACAGTCCACCATCTCAATCCAGTATCACTGCTCACCTCCACTCATTCATTCCTCTTTTTTTTCCACCTGTGGAACTGAATTCCACATTCTCTTCAATCTCATTCTTTCCTCCAGATCTTCAAGACAGCTGTTCATCCCCAATCCAAAACCATGATCTTGTTTACCCTCTTTAACCTCCCACCCCAAGTCATTCTCCTTCAAAACTTCCACCTTTTCCCTCCTGTGAATTTCCTTCTGCTTCGATCTTGTCCTTTCCTGCCCCCATTCTTTCCCACACCCATTGTTTATCCAAGTCTCCCTCTATATTGGCCTTCAACTCTGCTGTTGGTTCTCTCTCTCTCTCTCTCACTCTCTCTCTCTCTCTCTCTCTCTCTCTCTCTCTCTCTCTCTCTCTCTCTCTCTCTCTCTCTCTCTCTCTCTCTCTCTGTCTCTCTGTCTCTCTGTCTCTCTGTCTCTCTGTCTTTCTGTCTCTGTCTCTCTCTGTCTCGCCCCCTCTCTCTCTGTCTCGCCTCTCTCTCTCTCTCTCTCTCTCTCTCTCTCTCTCTCTCTCTCTCTCTCTCTCTCTCTCTCTCTCTCTCTCTCTCTCTCTCTCTCTCTCTCTCTCTCTCTCTCTCTCTCTCTCTCTCTCTCTCTCTCTCTCTCTCTCTCTCTCTCTCTCTCTCTCTCTCTCTCTCTCTCTCTCTCTCTCTCTCTCTCTCTCTCTCTCTCTCTCTCTCTCTCTCTCTCTCTCTCTCTCTCTCTCTCTCTCTCTCTCTCTCTCTCTCTCTCTCTCTCTCTCTCTCTCTCTCTCTCTCTCTGTCTCGTCTCGTCTCGTCTCGTCTCGTCTCGTCTCTGTCTCTGTCTCTGTCTCTCGTCTCGTCTCGTCTCGTCTCGTCTCGTCTCGTCTCGTCTCGTCTCTCTCTCTCTCTCTCTCTCTCTCTTTCTCTTTCTCTTTCTCTTTCTCTTTCTCTTTCTCTTTCTCTTTCTCTTTCTCTTTCTCTTTCTCTTTCTCTTTCTCTTTCTCTTTCTCTGTCTCTGTCTCTGTCTCTGTCTCTGTCTCTCTCTCTCTCTCTCTGTCTCTCTGTCTCTCTGTCTCTCTGTCTCTCTCTCTGTCTCGCCCCCTCTCTCTCTGTCTCGCTCTCTCTCTCTCTCTCTCTCTCTCTCTCTCTCTCTCTCTCTCTCTCTCTCTCTCTCTCTCTCTCTCTCTCTCTCTCTCTCTCTCTCTCTCTCTCTCTCTCTCTCTCTCTCTCTCTCTCTCTCTCTCTCTCTCTCTCTCTCTCTCTCTCTCTCTCTCTCTCTCTCTCTCTCTCTCTCTCTCTCTCTCTCTCTCTCTCTCTCTCTCTCTCTCTCTCTCATTTCCCGATCTGTTCAGTGTACTATAGCTCTTCCACGAGCCTCGACTATACATACTATAATAAAAAAAGAATTGTCTAAGTAACCAAATAATTTTTTTGTCTCCTTTTGTCCTTGATGTTCATGTAATTAATTATGTGGACAAGATTTACAAGTTTCCGACATGGCAGTTAATAATGAAGCAAAAGTGACAATCCTGAAATGTAAATTTGTGGAGTAAATCTACTTATGGGAAGGATATAAGTAAAAAAAAAAACAATCACAAGGAACTTTGAAGACCACTGGTCAAGATTGAAGTGTATCTCTATGGCCTGAAAGAAAAAGGATATTGGAGATCCAAGGCCATATATCTGATCTATTCTCCCTTTTGAGGTTCATCAGTAAAAGGACTTCATGGGATCACTGCAGCAGTTATTCACTCGGTAAGGTCCAATGTGACCTATGCATGACCAACATGTATAATTTGGAATTTGGGTGCAATATTAGCCTGTTGGCCTTTCCTTGAGAAATATGCTCCGGGATCCTTAATATTCACATTTAATAAAGCACAGGATGATCCACGGTGAAACGCTTACATGAAGGTGGACGTTTTAGATGATTACCATTTACTAATGAATCAAACTCGTAACCTTTTGCCTCATGAGTGAAATACAGGAATTCCGAATCAGGAAGCAAGACCATATGCAAATTATCATGGTTGTGTTACTGTACAAATATCATTGCAGTGCAGAGAAGTACATGATGTACGGATCAATGGTTTAGGGATAGCTGATGAGTTAGGATGGGCGTATCACAGGATATAGGAAGCAATACAAATGAAGATAGAAGATGGCAACACCACACCCATTCACCATTATTTGTCTCCATCCAAGTCCTGCACCCATACGCCGGACAAAGAGCCCAAATGTTTTCGGTGAGGCAGTTTATTCACCAGGAAACCAATCCCTGGGGTGATTAAAACATCCAAAATAATTAGGCGGCCCAAAGCGGATTACCATATCTAGGCCGGCTCAGACAGGGTTAATGAACCGTGTAAATTCCCATGACCCACAGCTTGCAGGGCCACTTGCCTCGGCCGAATGGCCCGTTCAGCACAAGACTGCTAAGACCCTGGGAAGGGGCGTGTGGCTTGTGTAATGTATATATAGTGTGCCATTGTTCTTTCTTGGCTCTCCGAGTTGCATTATGTGGAGGGAAGAAGCAAATCTCATTGAAAAACCATCCCCTGTTCAATCAATGCGTGTGTGTGTGTGTGTGTATGTGTGTGTGTGTACATAGGTGTAAATATATATATATATATATATATATATATATATATATATATATATATATATATATATATATATATATATATACTGATAAATGTGAGGAGCCTGGTGTTGGCGCAGTGGTTAGGGCAGCGGCTTGGGATCCAAAAGGTCCTGAGTTCAAGCCCCGTTGGGCCACTGAATTAATACACCAGGGGGTTGACTCAGCCTGTCATCCTTCCGAGGTCGGTGAAATGAGTACCAGTGTACTGGGCCCGGTGTATACCCCGTTTAAAATAGGTGTACCATATCCCTGTGTCGTAAGAGGCGACCAGGGTTGCGTCAGGAAGGGCATCCAGCGTAAAACATGTGCCAAATCACTATGCGGATCATACGGATGATCCGCTGTGGCGACCCCGAACGGGACCAGCCGAAAGAAGAAGATACTGATAAATGCGTGTGTCCTCCATAAAAACAAAACCATGAAACCTATCAGCCTGAAACTTTGCATGCATACAAAGGGAACTCCATTGAAGTTCATGATTGAAAATAGGGTGTTTGGGTTAATTAAAACACACCTTTTGAAGATAATTGATGGTCTTATTTAATTACAAGCAGGGTATGCTTACACATTGTAAGCAATAACAAACCGTGTTTCCCTATTGTCTTGAGTTGCTCACCAGCGTTTGATTTTTCATTTATTTATATTTTCATTTATGGATGCTTTCCATTAGTTCTGTGAATTGTTCTGGTGTATATTATATGCTTCAATGACCATTGGTACACAAAATTACTGTGCTTTCCTATTGTCCCAGATTGCTCACCTCCATTTAATTTTTCATTTATTTATTTTAATTCATTTATATTTTCATTTCCGGACACTTTCCATTGGCTATCTGATTTTAACGAGTGTATTGGCTTCGATGTCCATCAGCACCCAAAATTTCAGCTTTCTTTGTCACCTGAATGGTAGTGATCTTTAATATGAGTCAGTGAATCAGTGAGTCAGTAGTTAGAATAAGCATTATATGTTAGATATCCTTGATCAAGTGCATCCGAGGCCACCGCTCTCCATGGGATCTTAAGGCATATCCTGGGTCACCCCGCTGGCATCTGAAGCCGCAATGTTTTTTGGCCTGCTCAACCAAACCATAACTTGAACAGGCTGCAATGATTTCTAAACAATAAAGTTTTTTTTTTTCACTTTCCTCGCTCATATTTTCCAATCGCTGTTCATCATATCTACAAATCGCTGGATACATTGTAATGCTTGTAAATGCCCGGATATTCCAGTGTTTGTGGCCTTATTTCATTTCTGCACATGCCATAACCTCGCAAATCTCTGAAACTAAGCTGAATTACGAAATTTAAGCTCCACAAATGAATTTAGCAGCAGTTCCGAAACTAAAACAAAGTGTTCACTTGTCTCATTCGGACATTGCTTGGGCGTTTCTGGATGCATGGGTTTATTGATAGCATTTGGTAATTGCTTGCCAAGAGAAGGCATGTTGTTAGAGTGCTTGAGTGATTAAGACACTTGCCAAGCACCCCACAGTCGATAGCGGTACAGTTCGTGTCCCAATTTGGATGCACAATCGACAGATACAACAAGGCAGAGCTATGTATACAGCGCACACGGACTTGGTACATATGTGCACATTTGGATCTGTAGGGACTCTCCGCAGGTCTCACAGGCAGGGCATGCCATTTCTGTCAAGGACACCATGGTGGCAAAGTTTCATCCCCTATCTTGTGGAGGTTTTATCAGGTTTTCCTTTGTCCTTGTTACTGCTTCGAAAGCATTTGGTTATGGAGTTTGCTTTACAAAGGTTATACATTTGTCTTTGTGAGTTTCAAAGCAAAATATATTTGATAACACCTGATTTCTCAGCCGTTTGCTGTATTAACGTGTTTTCTAAATGAACGAGCCAATTTTTTTTTCCACCGTCACACGCAGCAGTTTATACAGATTATGCTTGTGTACACGTGATTTCAAATTGATGTTCAAGTTGTGCGTTTAATGAAGAAAAATATATTTTACATTTCCTTAAAAAGAAAAGCAAACTCTTCACGCAACTTTTTGTATGAGGTAAGATTAAATATTGTTACAGACTCGAGGTTCAGGGATTACCGTGAGGGATCCCACTGGGGTTTCTCCCATACACCCGGCCCTGTAGGCCGATGTGCTGTGGATAACTCCATGGCCTGGCGGGTTGCTATGCAACCACGAACATCAATTAATTGAGTGAACTCTAACAGGGTTACCCATCTACCACCGTTTACCAGAGGAGCTGACTAGATTTACCCAGTTTCTTGCATGCAGCGCACACTAGGATTACTGCCGAGCGATACATTGAGTGCACGCTGCCTCAGGAGGGCAAATCACATAGGGTAAAACTTCCCATCAAATAGTACTGTGGACTGTGCTGGACCAATGGGGGAATGAACGCTATGAGCAGGTTGAACTGAACAATTGACATTCGTTTATTTATAAGGAAGCATGAGGAAAAGCAAGTGGCACAGCGAACAAAAGGGGTTTATTCACAGAGGGGTATTCGTACAGTAGAGACAAAAAGTATTCATGTGGTGTGACAAAATACATACAGTGACACATTTATGCAGTAAAACGACAAAGAGCAAAACTATACACCAATTTTATTGAGCTTACACAAACTCACTTAAGTGAACATAACAGCAAACATCAGGATCACTCCACAGAAGGGTAGACAAGTAATAGAGATAATAAAAGCTGAGTTGTTGGTGACCTCTGGCTCACCTGGCATGTACATGCAGGAACATGCTAGTCCAAAGTGCAAGGAAGATAAGAGTTGGGGGTAATGAAGAGAAACGGGGGGTGGGGATGGGGTTGTCTGGGTGCTTGATGAAAGATGTGCAGGTAAGATGCAGTGTCGGTGCATAAAGTGAGAAAGACAGGGTGTGAGTCAATCGGCACTCTAAAACGAGCAATTGGTCAGGCTTTGCCCTCGCTGAAAACTCTGGTGCATCCACAGTGGACGAGTTGGAAAAGAGAGAAAGAATGTGTGAGAGTCACAGAAACTGATAATCAATGATTTCTGATTTCGCCTCTCACTCTGTACTGCACCCAGAATGCTTGGCACTTGGTCTGGTTCCTTAGCACTCAGGTCCGGTTCGTTTCATGCGAGAGTAAACATCCATGAACCTTGCTATGATTACTGCATCCCGTAGCAACCACGACCAGCTCTTGTTCCAGAAGCTCTCTGAGTAATTCTCTCCAGCCAGAGAACTCACAGATGAACTCGCAGAGCATACTTAAGCATGCAAGGTGGTTAAGTAAGGTGGGATCATGGGTCAATCCCCACCTCTTGTGGGAGTGGCTCCTGAGAGCATGGGTCACACGCTGCCCTCTTTCCTCTGAGTGCAGCGTGCTCATTGATCTAGAAGCACCCCAGGGTTCCGTCACCTTCCCTGCAAGGTTGCTGTGCTGGAACCACCTTCAGTTGTACTGCGACTGTGCCACACATGTCAACTCCCCACTCAACATGAGTCTGATGTGCAGTGGTCCCCAACTGTCTCTCAAATTCCCGAGAGGGCACAAATGGTTTGCTGGATAGTCGGGTGGTCCCCACTGTTGGAGGAATGTGAAGGAACAGCAATTGCACATTTGTGCATTGGTGTAAAAGGCTGCGGTTGTAACAGTGCCGGACTTTGGTCTGGGTGTGAACCAAAGGTGTCCATGGGTGAGACAAGATGATGGTTCTAAGGTGCCGGAAGGTGATGGGTAGTGGTGAGACAAATGAGGTTGATGTGGTTGTGGAGTTTAAGTATCATTGTTGTGTGAGTGCGATATGTGTATATATATATATATATATATATATATATATATATATATATATATATATATATATATATATATATATATATATATATATATATGTATATATATGTATGTATATATATATATATATATATATATATATATATATATATATATATATATATATATATATATATATATATATATATATATATATATGTACATATACACACACACAACATTTTCTCTCTGCTAACTCCTCTCCCCCCATCCCTCTCTTTGTCTCTATCCCACCCTCGTTTGACAATGGACGTGTCCGGGTGATGTTTATCTCCAGGCGGTCTTTGTCTCTGGCATGTCCATGCTTGTCTCCGGATGTGTCTGGGTGGTGTTTGTCTCCGGACGTGTTAGGATGGTGTTTTTCTCCGGGTGGTGTTTGTCTCCGGTCATGTCAGGAAGGTGTTTGTCTCCAAATGGTGTTTCTCTCCGGGCTCTGTTTATCTTCAGATAGTGTCTGTCTCTAGACATGTCCTGACGGTGTTTTTTTGTCTCCAGACATGTCCATGTGGTGTTTGTCTCTGGATGTGTCTGTGTTTGTTTCCGGTCATGTCTGGGCCACGTTTGTCTCCAGACATCTCTGGGCAGTAAATATCTCTGGACATTTCTGGGCGGTATTTATCTCTGGATGGTATTTGTCTCTGGTTCTGTCCCGGTGGTGTTTACGTCCAGATGGTGTTTGTCTCCTGATGTGTTTAGGTGGTCTTTATCTCCGGGTGGTGTTTCTTTCCATATGTATCCTGGTGGTGTTTGTTTGTCTCCTGATGTGTCCAGGCAGTATTTATATCCAGACATGCCTGGGCGGTATTTATCTCTGGACACACTGTAACTGGGTGGTATATATCTCCGGACATGTCCCAGTAGTGTTTATGTTTGGACGGAGTTTGTCTCCAGATGTGACGTGTTGTGACGGTCTTTGTTTCTGGACTGTGTTTATCTCAGGAGACGTCTGGGCGGTGTTTGTCTCTGGGCCATATTTATAGTTTGACCAGTAGGAAATGGATTTCAGACATTATTTTGTTTCCATCTTCACTGTTATACTTTGTAGAATAATTTTGATGAGACAGTATGAATCGTAATTAACGCTTCACCACATATCTGCCTTTCCTTCCCCCATACCTCCTTACTTTCTTTCCCTCCTCACCCTCCCACCACTCCTCACTCCCTATCCACCCTCTCTCTTTCCTCCTCCACCTCCTCACTCTTCCCCCTTTTTATTCTCATCTCTCTTAGTAGTATATACTCAGTATCACAGCAACGGGTTGTATTTGCTAGTAGAGAATCAATTGGGGAAGAATGGGGAAAAACGTAACAAATCGTTCACATACATATTCCCTTTGAAACCTATTGGACATAAGTGGAGGACTATTCTCGAACAAGTAATAATGAAATAACTACCTTGGGAACTGCTATATGTTGTGTGCCATTGCATTGGGGCCTCGGGAGTTATCACAATACAGTGTGTGTGTAGCATTGGGATTCTCACGTGTGTACGATTTGTGAACCTCTTTATAGCTGTTGAAGAACTCTGGGAAGGGTTTGACACAGCATAGCACTTACCTTGTGTAGGTCTTATTGGATGCTCTATAGAGAAGTAAGTTTTGGCTGGA
Source organism: Eptatretus burgeri (assembly GCF_056783735.1). NCBI lineage: Eukaryota > Metazoa > Chordata > Myxini > Myxiniformes > Myxinidae > Eptatretus > Eptatretus burgeri. The sequence goes on along the minus strand of NC_140964.1, from coordinate 95,273,825 downwards.
AGAGTATGGGTGTTCATATATATATATATATATATATATATATATATATATATATATATATATATATATATATATATATATATATATATATATATATATATATATATATATATATATATATATATATATTTTGCACATACTATTGATGATCTATTTTGCTTGCGTCGTTTCTGGGATCATGACTTGAGTCAATACAGTGCTCCCTGTGAGTTAAAGCAGGAATTTGTAATTTGTTCATGGTGCCGTAGATAGCTCGTCTACTCTTTATGAAGAACACCATGTGATCATAGCATTTAGCAACTAATTCTGGCAGACAGGACACTCAGTTTAACGTACGTCTGACGGACAATAGTCATTGATGAAGCACCAGGATGACAGTTACATCTGGGTCTGGATTCAAACACAGGCTAGCAGCTCACAGATGAGTATGCATACCTCTCCACTATCCTGCTAGTGCATATCAGTGATAGTAAATCAAATGATTTACTCCCTTGCTTGTTTGCTTCAATTTTCGAATATTTCCAACATATATATATTTTTTATGAGAATGAATTAATTTGATGAAACTTGGTCATGAATGGAGAACCTTTAGGGGGAATTAGGATAACCCGTTACGCAGTGCAGGGTTAGAATTATGGTTGGGTTGAAGAGGTCTCACCATGAGATGTTGTCCATCCGTCTCCATCCGTTCTTTGCTGTAAGCTAATGACGTCAAACTTATTTAGGACCAACATTTGCAACGATTTAATTTTGCTCCAAAATCACAGCAGATGCCCCAGCCCTCTTCCATCCAATCGTTCATCACCCTACCCCCAACCCCTCACAACCTCCACCCCCACCCCTTTATCCTCCTCCATTGACACATATTCAAATGTAGGCCTTTACATTCCAACAGAGAACAAGGCATGCATTTTGCTAGGCTCATTTGTATGCATGTCCTGCACCATATTTCTATGTCTATTGTTGATTTTTCTCATCCTGATGAATCTACTCTCGCTGTGCTCTTTGTCGGTTGTAACAGAAGGGTCCACAAGACATTGCAGTTATGGAGAGTCTAACACAATGGGATATAGCTGCACAGCCTCGGTCAGCCAAATATTGGACTTCATGCAGAGTTTTCTGAACCTGTTTCCATTCTGCCTGAAATGAACTGAATCCAGCCCGATCGAGTGTCGCAGATTTTTGAGAAAACCTGTGGAAGTGGTTTGTTTGAAGCAAATCGTGATCTGTTCTTGTTTCAAGGTCACTGAATGGAACTTCATGAGGTTGGCACAGAGGTTTATATAGCCACACAGGTAAGGGTTCGAATGTGGTAAGGTGATCAAAATGCATGCAGGGAATTTGGATTGCGACCCACAGTCATAAAGTGTTCTTCAAAACATATCGTGAACCGATATTTATTGTTGACATTGCGAACTAGACAACTGGTTCATATCATGTCGAAAGGATCGCATGCTACATGATGCAGCACCCCAACTGGTGCTGCACCAGCCGAGTCAGTTGGATCTCGTTTACCTGCCAATTTTGACCCGGGTAACAAACAACCAAGTCCTACCTGATCATAATGTCAAACCTTTATTTGCGAATTAAAAGGTACCGCGTTGGGTAGCCTATATCCAGCAGATGGAGCCAAGAGGCGGTGTGTGAACCCCACGCGGCAAGGTTCTAAACTTGCAGTGTCGTCATAGCTTTAGTTTCTCACTCCTAACACAATGACTTCACCACGCCAACGTTGTTAGAATGCAGTGCAAATGTAACAAAGGCCAGGCATAAAGTCCCGTTACACTAACATTTTGTAGTTATGGACAAACTTTGGTTGGCCAACAGCTGCGTTTGAGACTTGACTCGACATTAAATGGGTTTCCAAATTCTAAAGTGAATGAAAGATTGGAAAGTTTCAAGGTTGAAGGATTTTTTTTCCCCACCAATAATTCCACTTTCAATAGAAAATTTGCAAAATCTTTCAGTCGTGTAAAATCTCTTCGGTATCAACTGTTACACACGTTTTAAAGGAGCACGTGGGATTAAATTTTCAAATTTCTATGAAACTACAAAAATATTATACTGTGACAGATTAACAGTGCTTCTCAACCTTTGTTATACTGACACAGTCTTTTCTCGGGTCAACCATTATTCAAAGAATTATTACAGCAAAGGATGCTCCACAAATGGTACCATCGTCATTGCCATTGAGAGGGGCAGCGCAGAATACGCCATCTGAAGATGATTATGATGATGATGAACGAGAAGATTTTCTAGTTTTGATCGATCTCATTTCTTTTTTTGTTTTCTTTTGCTTTTGTCATAGTCTGGAGTATTGAAAAGTGATCCCTGTCTATACAATCAGCTGAACAGACCAGGTAGGCTCTCAAATGTAGCCTTTGCAACTTTTTAGAGAAGATACTCCAACTTTAGTTTTGTATGTAGAGGATAATTTTTTTCTGCACCGTCCCAACATAGAGAGTATGAGTGCATTATGATTATACGAACATAATCCCTGATTATAATTTCATCAGCCACTATGGTCATTGGTAAAAAGAGTAAAATCACCTCTTCCCACATCGTTGAGCAAATTACAACTAAAGTGGTGCATTTAAAATAATTTAAATATTTCAAGGGATTTACAAAGTGCCAATATTGAGAAGCTCACTTCACAATGGTATGTTGTTGAAAACTGTGACAATACATCAGTGGCTCCATCAGAGATGGATGGATGCTCTATTTTTCGAATGTAGCCAAAATGGGTCCGGAGGCATCTCGGTGAACTTGAGTTTGTTAGTGCGGTCGATCCTAAGGTCCTAAATTCCTCTCACTCCTTCAAAGAAAGCTACTCGACTGATGGCTATGCAGATGAAGTGAAAGGATCACGAACCCAGTCATCGTGCTCCATGTTGGTCAACCTGAAGTGTAATGCTGAAACGTGTCGGGAAGCATGCCCAGATGTTCTGCTACCACATTCAGCAGTTGTTTGATTTCTCAGAATGTGTCTGACTGATATGTGAGTCACGTTGTATGTCTTCTCTCCAGAGCAGAAGTTTTCATTTGAACGCTTTTAGCTTGCCCATAGATGTAAGCACGTGCTCACCATGACCTTGCATTCTTCGATTCAATTTACTGAGGAATGTTCAAAAGATGGAAATTAATAAAATGGAGTGAAGGTATTTATTTTCCCCCAATTAAGAAAGTATCAGTAGCTCGATCAGTATCAGTGGCTCGAGCGCAATGTGAGTCTCACGGTTTAAGAGGGCACATTGGAGACTTTTTCACAGTTGTTAAGCATTAGGTTAAGGGAAGTCTGGTTTATATACGGGTGATAAGTAAAAGAGATGGGGGATCGAACTATGAAGGACATTGGAAATATCATAGCTGGAGGAACGCTGAGAGTGGATAGCGTGAGCCCCTCGGTGTAAGAGGGCAGTGTGAGCCCCTTGGTTTAAAAGGGCAGTATGAACTTCTCGGTGAACGAATGGTCAATCTTGAAGATCACAAATTGTCGATATTTGTTTTTGGAGTGGATAAATATTCATATATTATTTATGTCCTGAAAATGAATTGTTAATGCCTTATTCTCCTGCTGTCACATTGGTCTTTCCCATATTATCTTATGTTTCCACATCATCACGTGTCTTTTCAAGTAATAGTTGTTTAACCATCATCGTTTAAAAAGGTTGAAGTCATAATCCCCCAAAAAGTTAAAAGACTCTTAAAATACATTGACCTAAATCTCATGAAGAGCATTGTAAATATACCACAAAAGTGACAAAGTTGTTTTTCATTTTGATTTGATGCACTATTCTCTTTGCAAAGTATTGATGCTGGTTCTGCCAAAGTGCTTTCTTGACAATAGTTGTTATGTGTGGTTTGCCATTGCCATTGCATCCCAGCCTTGTTTGGCCATGTTCTATCCTTTTTTAAATGCTGAACATCAAGCAAGAAAGCAGCAAATACCATTTTTTAAGCTTGGTATGATTTGCTTTTTTTAAGCAAATACCTTGGTATGACTTGACTGAGGTTTGAACCAACAACCACCCAGACTCAGAGCAGACACTCTCACCATTGCGCCACATAATCTGGTTTACAAAGTTATTAAGAGACATAATTGTACTTTTACATGAATTATTAGGCCATTAGCAGACGATTGATTAACGCATCTGGTATAAAGTATTTGAACCTGCGTTCTGCACATCATTAATCACGGGTTCAGTTGGGAACACTAACAGACTAACAATTGAGCCAACTGTCTTCAAATGGAACTGTAGCTCAGCCTCCAGCAAAAGATTTTTCTTCATTTTTGTTGATGCCTTCAAATTTTGTTCTTCCACGATGTCAAGACAATTCTGCATGTTTGAGTATGTCATCAGTAAATGCCCCAAAATTGGGGCCATGAAGGTCTGTGGAAGAATGGTCAGAAAGATGATGACTTGGTATGGAAAAACTGAATTACCAATTATCCAGACTCGCTGGATATATATATATATATATATATATATATATATATATATATATATATATATATATATATATATATATATATATATATATATATATATATATATATATATATATATATACATACATACACACACACACACGTAATAGCTTAGATCATCTCTGAATCAAGATCAAGGAAGTTGGTGCTTTGAACCATGACCGTCATACCTAAAGCTTAAAAATAGGACCACTGGACCTGCAGCTTATCTGGGCCCGAGCCTAATGTTGTAACTCAAATTTGGTAGCATTCTGACTGGTGGGTCTAGAGAGGAAGGTTTTTGAGGGAATTTATGTAATTTTCCCAAACATTTACTCAATCCACCAAGCTTAAGATCCTTCGGTCCTGAGTTCAAGCCCAGTGGGCCACTGAATTAACATTAGGTGCTGTTGACTCAGCCTGTCATCCTTCCAAGGTCAGCTTAATGAGTACTAGTATACTGGTAGAGGGGCACAGCTGTGCTTCCAAGAAATGATAGCTACCCTGGCAGCCCAGCTGCCATATGCAAGAACAGAACTAAGTCTGCCATTTTGACTCATTTCTGGTCATGTGATTGGCCAGTCCTCTGAAATTTAACATCAGGACCCTATCCTAATGTTGTAGCCCAAATTTGTTAGCATTCTGACTGGTGGATCAGGAGAAGATTTTGGAAGGAATTTGCATGACTGCCATTTTGACACACTTCCGGTCACGTGATCAGCATGACCTCCACAATTTAACATCCCTACCCTGGCCTCATGTTGTAACCCAAATTTGGTAGCATTCTGACTGGTAGGTCTGGAGAAGAAGATTTTTGAAGGACTTTACTAAGTCGGCCATTTGAACCTACTTAAAGTCACATGACCAGAACAAGCTTTGCAATCCCTGTTACCAGTCAGGGGAGGAACATTGCTGCCAAATTTCAGCCAGATCGGCCCAGCAGTTTGGCTGGAGAATTTGAAATAGGAGACAGACGGACAGATGGTGCACGATGACAATACCTTATCTACCAAAAATATTCTTTTGATTATTATTTTACACCAATGTTGTTGATGAAGGACATATTTTAGGAGCCATCTATTTATTATGTATGCACGGGTAAGAAGTCATCAAATTCAGTTATTTTACAATTGTAAACAATGTCCGTCCACCTTCGAAGTTTTGTAATTCGTTGAGGGTGCCGGTGATACATCACTTCGTCTTTGTGAAGGACACTGGGATCTTTAACGTCCACTAACTATCACGCTAGTAGATCCCCCCCTCCCAGTTTAATGTTCATCTGAGCAACTATGTACACAATGATGCGTTGGCCAGCTCAAAAGTGGAAATAGGAGAGACCATGATGCGGTGATCGTGGGCTCTTTGAGCTGAACCTCAATCTGCAAATGATTGGAAGTTGTAATGTTTAGTTTGTATTGAGCTGCTGCTGCTTCTGCTTGAGTGCAGTTTTAATTTAATCAATTTCCAAACTGGTATCAACTTGATTGAATCTCCCTGAGATGTTTCCAGAAGTCGAGTGAGGCAAGGCAAAATATCAACAGCGTATATATTTACCACCTTCTCAGTCACTTCGTTCAGTATATGTTTCATTTATCATTTGAAATCACACTCTGTACCATCAGCCAAAGAACCCTGTTGGTGTGGTCGTTGATGCTGAATATGTAACCATGACCAAGGAGGCGAACACAGGTGGGACTATAGCGACCCCACATTTCCTGCCTGGGGTATCTTGCCCCCATACATATTACTCTACAGGGTGAGTCACAAGTTCCAGGACACGGTTTTAGCTGCTGATGCAGATTTGTTTACACCATCTTCCAGGGTGAGCCATAAGCTTTTGGAGTAATAACATATTACAGTAATACAGTAATACCTAATAACAGGAGTAATAATATTTGATTACAGTGGTGTATTACATAAGCTCAAAAACGCTCCTCAAAGTCTTCTTGCACGTTTCATTGTCTTGTTTGAGTTTCTCCTCTTGCGGTACCACACCACTGCTACCAGCCTCTCTTCCACTGAAATCGAAGTCTGCCATCTTGGTTTAATGTATTATTTGTATCTGAAAAAAAGAGGAAACAGGATAAATAGATGGTATAAGCAGCTAAACCCGTGTCCTGGGACTTATGACTCACCCTGTACATGTTTCAGCAAAGTACAAGTCTGAAATATATCTTGTTTAACTTGCCATTAAGCCTGGTGTGCACTTAACAATTAAGGTGGCTGGCTTAAGATTTTAGGGTCTTGAGTTCGAGCCTCAGTCGTGCTATTAAATGACACCAGGTGAGGTCGGCAAAATGAGTACCAGCTTATCGGAACCAGGGGGCACTGCATCAGCGGCACAACTGCACTTCCAGGAATGATGCAACCAGCAGCCACAAGGCTCCATACAAAATAATTCATCAAACTTACCATTTAATTTTAATTATAAGCTTATTTGAAACTCGAGCAATTAACCAACAGAAGCCTCTACTTCAAGGTGTACCTGCCAAACATTGAAAGATCATTGAAATAGGAATACATGCAACACATCAGTCAGGAGTCCCTTCTTCAGACACACAACCGTGCCCTAAAGTGACTATAAACCAGAGAGTTGGTGTCAAAGCCACCCAATGTTCGCCTGTTTATACATTTATCGTTTTTAAAAGACTAGTCTAATAATAATTTTTTATAAAGCATTGCAGTGAAGTCTGATCCAAATAATTTTAAAGCAATATATGTATTTGTATATTGTAATCAGTAAAAAATAGTGTGGTAGATAAAAACATGAGAAAGGAAATAACTTGCACCAAAAACTTTAACATTTTCACGCTCACGCTGACACTCACGCTCACGCCAGCGGTATTGCTATAGCTCTCTGTTCTTCGAACAGGTGAGCTAAAAATAATATGTAGTGTTTTGACTTCACAAATATTGAGTCTCTGAAAAAGGTGCACCAACAAAATTTATTTTATTTGGACTTCATTGCATCCCCAGTACACATATTAAATGAATGGCAAGCGTCTAGTATAAACAGGCGAGCATTGGGTGGCTTTGACACCATCTTAAGGCCCGGTCACACCTTGACGTTTTAGCCAACGTATGCCGATTTTTGAATTTTTTTTCTAAAACGCTGGCAGACGTTGAATACGTTATGGGTAAGTTTTGATAACATTGAGAGCACGCTGAAAAACACTGCCATACGTCGTTGTACGTTGGCTTTAAACGTTGTACTTTTTGGTTGTCCTCAAATTTTTTCATGCTTTAAATTTCACGACGTATGCCGGCGTATGACTCACACGTTCCGCTACGCTGGCCACAAGTTGTATGCACGGTCTGCGATCGTTGACAGACGTCAACACATGCTACTTGTAAGTTAATCATAAGTTGAGACACGCCGAGGTAATGTTTAGCGTACCCGAAACTTATTTATAACCTATGATTAACGTGTTGTTGGCACGTTACGCGATCGTTGCCACACGTCGACAGACATTACTTTTAAGTTACTCATAGGCTGAAAGACGTCGGTATAATGGATCGTCCTTGCGTCAGCGTCCACGGCCACGGCCAGGACACTTATTTGCAGCATTCTTCAAACTTTTCTTCGGCATGACGAGGATGTTCACACTTCGATGTCTAGCTTGGCTATGATTCCAATTGTCCATCGGCAGCGTCTATTTAAAATAGTCGAGTTTGAGCGTTTTAACACGTTCAGAAGAAACGCTTCAAATTTTCAAACCCCAGCGTCAAAAAACAAAGGCGAGTGACAGCAATGTAAATCGTTCATTGTAAACAATGAAAATGGTTGAGTGGTACCGTTTAAAAGTCGTTGAGTGTAAAAAAAATCCAATTGTTGAGCGCAAACGTCTACTTTCAATCATGGAGATGCAGCCATTCAAATCGTTGAGTTTATCATTTAAATCGTTAAACGCAAGGACGATCCATCATAACCCACACCCTCCCCCTCACACTCACCTACTACTGCCAACATGAACAAACTACTACTAATACTAATACTAATACTAATACTGATACTGATACTGATACTGTTACTGCTGACATGGACATCGACTCAAAAAGGACTCGAAAACACTGTTGGGTTCCCCTTTTATGAGCAGCATTTTTATATACCAATTCCCAAAACCGCTGGGAACACGTCTTTATATGGCAGTTGTAAGCTAGAAACACGTTAATTTATTAATTTTTTTTGTCGACCGGAAGACGTCATTGGAATACGTCAACATATGTCGATGTGTGTTGGGACTACGTATAGAATTGGTTCAAAGCACGTCAAACATAAGTTAGAAATAAGTTTCGCGTAAAAAAGACATTACCGCGACGTGTATGGACTTATGAGTAGCTTATAATTAGCCTTTGTGGACGTGTGTAAACGTCCACATATCGTGTGTAAAACTTATCCCCATCGCATGCGGAACGTGTGTCATACCCCGAGTACGTCGTAAAATTTTGAACATGTTTAAAATTTCTTGACGTACTCTACTTACTACGACGTATGATAGCGTACTTTAGCGTTGTACTCACGTATACCAAACTTACTCATACCGTATTTGACGTGCCCCAACGTTTTAGACACATTTTTCTTAGGTCGACATACGCTGGCAAGATCGCCAAGGTGTGACCGCGATGTTGACACTTCCATTTCTACGGCAGTTATGATTCGAATCGTTGTGCGTCAGCCTTTTAATAGGCTACGTCACGACATCGTCGGCGATGCGTGCAACGCGCTATGCCTAAGTTAGACTATTGTTGGGCATCGGTTGTGTAGGCCGACAACAGGTTCAGCATTCGTTGGTATAAGTTATCTATAACACAACGAAACGTTCTGTGTCCGTTACCAATGCGTTATACATAAGACCAAGTCGCTATGAATACGTCCGAATCTTTAAAAAAAAACATCAAAGGTTCAACGTAAGCCAGCGTTTTACATACATTTTAATACGTTGCCATCGCTGGCTAAAACGTCAAGGTGTGACCGGGCCTTTAGGTTGAAATTTTTTTAAAAAAAATGTAATCATTTGTTAATTTCAACTTCACTACACCAATAGTATACCCCAAAGGAACCTCCATGCCAAATATCAGTATCCTAGTACACATATTAAATGAATGGCAAGCTTCTAAATAACTTGCACCAAAAACTTAAACGTTGATGTGCTACAAAAAAGTTGTTCAAAACAGGTCAAAAATTTAAAACATTTGAATTTTTTTAATTTCAATTTCACGACACCAATAATATACCCCAAAGGAACCTCCATGCCAAATATCAGCATCCAAGTACACATATTCAATGAATGGCAAGCTTCTGAATAACTTGCACCAAAAACTTTAGCATTTTCACGCTGACGCTGATGCTCACGCTCACGCCGGGGGTATCGCTATAGCTCTCTCTTCTTCGAACAGGCGAGCTAAAAAGGACTCTTTGTCACTGTACATGGAACACACTTGGGAAGTGTTCAAAACGTTTCATGAAACTTTTCGACATTGTTGGGTAAATGCCAATATTGTGAGTACACTGGAATAACTTAACTCGAGGTGTCCCTTGTTTGAGTACAAGTCTTCAGCACTACAGCAGGGATCTTATCAGGACCCATCATCACCTTTGTTGAATCCAGTATACTCGACCATTTGCTTATCACATGGAGTGAATTGGATCGGCCTTGTCGTATTTGTGATGGAGCGGACTTTTTGAGCTGACCTTGTCGTATCATCCCCATACAATACCTCTGACTAAAGATATCTGCTAAAGCTTCAGGATTGCAGAGCTTTAACCTACTTTGTTGCTTCGCTCTGTCTATATTACATGCTGTTTTTGCTGTTTGGCAAGTTGTTAGATTTGTACTATTGTTTCACCAGGCTGGCATCTCATTTTCAGGTATTCTTGGTGCTATTACCTGCATGCCTTTCTGCAATCATTAAAAGAAGGTTGATCACCTGGCTCGATGTTGATTTGAGGAGAGTAGGATAACATGGCTATGAGATTACAAATTGAGGTAGTGTACAATGCTGCTGTTTTTGATGCCCCACAACTCCTCGTGGATGCCCAGTTTTGTGCTGCAAGATTTGTTCTTAATATATCCCACGAAGCACACAATGATGCCTTCCCCTGCATGTTAGAGTGCCACACAACAAAATGGAGGGTGTTGTCAGTCTGAACATGAGAAGGTCGCCAAAAGGTCTGTTTGGTGGTCACTCCTGCAAATGCTGTCATTGGCATACTCAGCTGCTGCAGAAAATTGATGAGGATGATGTCAAGCAAGTTGTTTCCTCATGTTTGTTCTTCCACCACCTTCTTCAAGCTGCCTTGTCTTGCAACCATTTCCTTCAGGACTCAGTCGGCTCGGTCAGTGGTGGTACTACTGAGCCACTATTGGTGATGGACAAAGTAAGAAGCAGTCAGAACATTCTGTGTGCCCTTGCTCCATGCAGTGCTTCCTCAAAGTGGTATTCAACATGGAGGAATACCGATTCATCAGCCGAGGGAGGGCAGTAGGTGGTAATCAGCAGGTTTCCTTGTCCATTTTTCACCTGAATTATGTGATTTCTTGAGGTCCCAAGGTAATATTCAAGCATACCAGGGTCGTTTCCACCAAACTGTAAAGCACTGTGCCTCCATGTCTCGTGGATCTGTCATGTCAGTGAAAGAGTACATTCCCAGGAATACTAATCGAGGAGTTGGGAACATTAGCCGCTAAATATGACTAAGTATGACCATGTCAGGTTTTTGTTTCACTCATCCAAGGGACAGCTCTCCAAAGCCGGACACACAAATGTTATTGAGGACTTTGTAAGGTCGACTACGCATGGTATTTCTTCATTCACTTATTTCATTCATTCTGTTACACCGGATGGAATGAAAGTTAAAAGTGAATAATGAAAGCATAATGTGCTAAGTTGCTGCACGTTTTGCCTACTCGGGTTCCATTCATGAAGAAGCTGTTTCCATTGAAGCTTTCATTGCATTCTCTCCCCCACCAGGCCTCATGGCGGCTTTTTATAACGACCCCAACTATCACGGCCTCTTCCCTCACCATCTAATTAGTTCCCCATGGAAGACAAAAGGCAACACAGCCACGACACAGTGCCAGGCCTACCAATTACAAAGCACAGGGTTGGGGAGAGGTTAGGGTGAGACTGAGGCCAGGCCGAGAGAAGTCACAGAAACAGGGAATAGCGGAAGGTCAAGGGGCTATTAGCAGCTGCTTTGCGGTCAGCTTGGGGTCACCATGGCAGGAGGAGGAGCACTGGGAGTTGGGGGTGTGTGTGTGTGTGTGTGTGTGTGTGTGTGTGTGTGTGTGTGTGTGTGTGTGTGTGTGTGTGTGTGTGTGTGTGTGTGTGTGTGTGTGTGTGTGTGTGTGCACGTGCTTGGATATACTATATATGCATTGTGACATGTAGTGCCACTGCATCAAGTGAAATGAAATGAAATGTAATATAATGAATGATCAAATGTAATGAACGTTTTACATCACCAAGTGCCATACATGCCGGAATATAAAATGTATACCATAAGACGCACCTTGTATCATGTCTCATGATATTCCATTCAGATGCCCCTTGTTATGCAAGACTAACCATGCCCTCTGGTTCTGGACCCTATTCTCCAAGCCATTTTGTACCATTGATGAAGACTATCAAAGAAAGTTTCCCCATAAAAAAACAGAAACGACATTCGGAGATATCTTGCGTGAACAATGAATTGTGGATGTTTTATAAATGTACTTCGAAACATGCATAGGAAAGGCATTAGTATAAATGTACAAATCTTCTTCTTGCATATGGCATCTGGGTAGCTATCATTTTGTTGCGCCATAACTATGCCACTGATACTCTGCCCCGAAACCAGTACATTGGTACTCATTTTGATGACCTTGCAAGGATGCCAGCATGAGTCAACCACACCTGTTGTTAATTGAGCAGCCAATGGGGCTTTAATTCAGGATCTTAAGATCCCAAGCCATCCACCCTAACCATTATTCAGGGTCTTAAGATCCCAAGCCATCCACCCTCACCACTCAGCCAACACCAGGCTTATAATGTACAAATGAAGATAGTCAATGGGATATAAATCTGGGGTCACAAGTTCATACCACAAACTGCTCACATCTCAACCTCTGAGCAAACTCGAAACAAGGCAATTTGCGTAATGCTTAGTTTTTACTGCCATCAAATCTTCTATTACCAACAGAGCCTGACATGTGAACGTTGAAGGTCCGTCTATTTATTATGTAAGCAAATATGTCGGAAACGTTAACACTCATCGCCTTGCCCTCCCAAACGAGTGGAGAGATAACATGAAAGGCGATCAACATGATGTATCAAAGGTAGCCAAGCTGTTAGCATGGTCTTTTTTTAAGATGGGATGTCTAAACACATGTTAAACCCAGGTGGGGTTGAAAAATATTTAGTACAAGCTGTATGTCCAATTATGTTCCAACTCATAATTATTGTGATCAAAGTTCAGGTGGAATTGAGGGTGAATCGGTTACAGCCTGCCATTATGTGTCGGTACCAGGGATTATAAAGTGATGTCATGGCTTCTTTATCCCTTTCATTTACTGTTCCTTTGTCCAATTGTTTCACATGAACGGACATGCATGTGGCAATTATGCCACTCCATGAACCACCACAAAACCTGGTTCATACGGTGCTTGGGACCACAGTGATCAGCTCAGTTCTATTTCTCAAAAAAATTAGTTGTTAAACTACAAGTTGAATACATGTGCAATTAGAACCTACTAAGTGAAATATTACCGATTGCCAGCTCGACTTAAGTCAGATTAACAGGTGTCTGCACTCCTTGATCCACATTGCACATGTAAAAAGCAGCTGCGGTTTTTACACACACCGACGGAATTCTGCCCAACACCACAAACATTCCGCTTCATTGGCACCCTCGGTGACACCTGGTATGTTGTTAAAACCAACAAAAAGCCGTTCCATCAGCAGCTTACTGGAAATCTTTTTCCCATTAGTTGAAGAATTGTGAAAATTGATGGGGCAGCAAACGTGATGCACGTGGGTCATTGTAGAGGTGTGTGTGACATGCACCATCGCAGCCATCTTTATTCAACAAGAACTCAGCTGTTGTGATTCTATATTCACCCAATAATTCAGAAACTCCACAAAACGACACACAAGAACATCCACATTGATAACTTCTACTATTATGACGACTACTTTCATGGCCCCAGATTTGTGTGGTTGGCCAGGCAACATTTTTGGCTGGCGAGAGTCTTTCCTAAACTGATTGGCCAGGCCTTATGTTTGACTGGAGGTGGCTTGGCCAGGAGTTTTGCAACTTGATCAGGGTGTCAGTGATAGCTCTCGCCTCCTTTTTGTCAAAAGTCACGACGGGGTCTTCAATGTCCATCAATTACGGGCACTAGCAGACTGGTCCTCCAGCTTAATGCCTTGACCTGCATATTTAGGCCTTGACTTGCATGTTTTTTTTTTATATTATAAAATAGTTTTCAGGGTGATAGTTTTCAAAGGTGAGGACACTGCCTTGAAGCAGGCAGTATATGTGTATACAGGGTGGCAGAGCGCAGACCACTCTGTGAGGGTGGTGGAGCGCAGATTAATATAGATTACATGCACAGATACATACATTAGGCTCATGCCATCTGTCTGTCTGTCTGTCTGTCTGTCCAACCCTGAAATGTGGAAAATGCTCCTCGGAGAGAAAAATTATTGTCACTTAAAAATTGCTTCAAATTAATCCAAACATCAAGGAAAATTAAAAAAAATTTCAATCGAACAAGAAAAAACAAAAGAACGTGGGTGGTGTAGAAGGCCGTCTGCGGATTTTTATCGCTCCTAAAGTCGATTTTTTTTTCTGTTTGGAGATATGCCACGATATCTTTACTGTTAAGAAATATGATGATTTTGAAATTTTACATTGCTCTGCTCTAAAGCTACATCTATCTCCACAATAATAAGCTGGTTCATCCATCTGTTTGTGTGTAACATCTCTTCCGTCCATTTAAGGCATCATGAGGCAATCATGTTTGTCTTATGCGAAGACAAAGACTTATTTGGAGCAATCATATTCCCAATTGCCTTGCCCTCCATATAAGTTTTTCCCTTCATCGTAAAACGATCAATGGAATTGTTAAAATGATCATCAAATACCAAAAGGTTGTAGCCGATCACATCCTGGGCCTTTGTAATGATATATGCCTCATGCTTCAGGTCTCTGGTAGAAAGTACAATTGGAATCTGTCCATGCTATATAACCGTCACGCTCAATTTCTTACATATGAACAGAGGCGGGGAACATGTTTTTCCTTCAAACGCTAGGCAGATTATTTCTTTCATTTTTTTTTGGGAGTGACAGAGGCAGCCAGCCAGTGTGAGCACTCCTCATTCTCATAAATGCCATGGTGAGCCAATTTAAAAAAAGTCAAGAATTCACAAGGTTTCGGAAAAGCGATGATAATAGAAAACCAAGACGCCAAGGTGAACAACGAATAGCCAAGATCTTGTGAAAAAAGCCAAGGAGTGGTCACACTGCAGCCAGCTGGTTCTCACTATCTTTCCTTTAAAAACTCGACCAGCGACCACACCAGAAACCCATGTCATTAATGATTACAAGGGTCTTTGGCCGAGTAATTCTGGGAAAAACGAAACATTGTGAAAAAAACCTCTGTCATTATTTGATTTTAATGATGTGTATAAAGCAAGTCGCTGAGGCAGGTGCCACCATGGTTCGGTAGAAATTCTGAGCCAACTATGTGACGTACTGGGACTCCCTAACACCTGCAACCAAATAGCGGTAAGAGCCAGAGCAATCACCGCACTGGACACGGGGTGCTCTCCATGCAGACGCTAATTGTCGCGTACCCGCGTACCCATTCCGTGTGGACTAAACCGTTTGCGTGATTACCGATATTGAGAGAAGAAAAAGCAGTAAGATGGAAAGGATCCGTGGTGCGTGGGAGTGAACCAACCAAGGGAGTGTGTGGTGGTGGTCTCAGAGGGGGGATAGGATCTGGAAGGGAGGTATTTCTTCCTCCCCGGGTAAATAAATTTTGTAATCCATTATGAATTGAGGATCTGTACTTTCATTGTGTAAAATGAACCAGGGTTCCAATATGAACCGGGGATCGGTACTTTCATTGTGTAAAATGAACCAGGGTTCCAATATGAGCCGAGGATCTGTATTTTCATTGTGTAACGCGAACCAGGGTTCCAATATGAACCAAGGATCTGAACTTTAATTGTGTAAAATTAATCAGGGTTCCAATATGAACCGGGAATCGGTACTTTCATTGTGTAACATGAACCAGGGTTCCAATATTAACCGAAGATCGGTACTTTAATTGTGTAACATGAACCAAGGTTCCAATATGAAACGAAGATCGGTACTTTCATTGTGTAACATGAACCAGGGTTCCAATATGAACCGAGGATCGGTACTTTCATTGTGTAACATGAACCAGGGTTCCAATATTAACCGAAGATCGGTACTTTAATTGTGTAACATGAACCAAGGTTCCAATATGAAACGAAGATCGGTACTTTAATTGTGTAACATGAACCAAGGTTCCAATATGAACCGAGGATCGGTACTTTATTTGTGTAACATGAACCAAGGTTCCAATATTAACCGAAGATCGGTACTTTAATTGTGTAACATGAACCAAGGTTCCAATATGAAACGAAGATCGGTACTTTCATTGTGTAACATGAACCAGGGTTCCAATATTAACCGAAGATCGGTACTTTAATTGTGTAACATGAACCAAGGTTCCAATATGAAACGAAGATCGGTACTTTAATTGTGTAACATCAACCAAGGTTCCAATATGAACCGAGGATCAGTACTTTCATTGTGTACCATGAACCGAGAATCGGTACTTTCATTGTGTAACATGAACCAAGGTTCCAATATGAACCGAGGATCGGTACTTTAATTGTGTAACATCAACCAAGGTTCCAATATGAACCGAGGATCAGTACTTTCATTGTGTACCATGAACCGAGAATCGGTACTTTCATTGTGTAACATGAACCAAGGTTCCAATATGAACCGAGGATCGGTACTTTCATTGTTTAACATGAATCAAGGTTCCAATATGAACCGAGGATCAGTACTTTCATTGTGTAACATGAACCGAGAATCGGTACTTTAATTGTTTAACATGAACCAAGGTTCCAATATGAACCGAGGATCGGTACTTTCATTGTTTAACATGAATCGGGGTTCCAATATGAACAGAGAATTGGGTCTTTCATTGTGTAAAATGAACCAAGGTTCCAATATGAAGTGAGGATGTGCTGCGATATCTTATGCTGTTAAGAAATATATATATATATATATATATATATATATATATATATATATATATATATATATATATATATATATATATATATATATATATATATATATATATATATATTCGCTTTTTCAACCAGCACACGAATATTAGGCTTTCTATTTTTTTTCTCTTGTGGTATTTTTGCCACGGGCTTCCAGCTCATTGGAATTATTACCATTTGAAGGTTTTATTGTTTTTGAACCTACAGAGAAAAGGGTAAGTGTGTAATCAAAACAAGGTAACTTTGGAATTCAGGTGGTTCATTACCTCCACCACAGAAGGCAGACGGAGGTTATGTTTTCACCACTGTTTGTCTGTCTGTCTGTCTGTCTGTGAGCAGGATATCTCAAAAAGTTATCTCCAAGAGACGGATTCAGATGAAATTTGGTGGACAGTTTGGGAGTGTGTCGAGGACAAATTGATTCGATTTTGGTGAAGATCCGAATCTAGACAGGGAAAATTTTAATTTTTTTCCATTGTGAAAAACAAATCAGGGTTCCAACTTACAAGTTTTTTTTTTTCCCACAACGACTTACAATTAACCAGGTGTTGGCTTAATGGTTAGGGTGGTTGGCTTTGGATCCTAGGATCCTGAGTTCAAATCCCGCTCAGCTGTTGAATTAATACCAGGTGGGGTTAACTTGGCCTGTCATCCTTCCGAGGTCGGTAAAATGAGTGCTAGCTTGCTGGTATACCGTGTCGGAGTGGCGACCCGTCCAGGATCGTGCCCAATAGCGAAGGAGGCTGCTTCGGTAGCACCAATGTTCTGCACAGAGTATGGTCCCAATCTCCTCCTCCTTCACCATTGGGAGGTGGGGCCAAACATGATATGCATGATATCTCAAAGAGTTATGCATGGATATGGAAGAAATTTGGTGGACAGTTTGGTTGTGTGAAAAGGACGAATTGGTTCGATTTTGGTGAAGATCCAGATCTGGATAGTAGAATTTTTTTTACTTCCTCCACCACCGAAGATGAAGGAGGTTATGTTTTCACCCCCTTTTTGTCTGTTTGTTTGTTTGTTTGTTTGTTTGTTTGTTAATCGCCGGAATCCTTTGGATTTCGGCAATTATGTAGGTCGGTTGTGTGTCTCTTTCTGTGTGTCTGTCTGTTTGTTTGTTTACCCTGTAGCAGCCACACCGTTTCTGCGATCATGACCAAACTCGGTACAGACGTCGGCCATGGTCCAACTTACACTTGTCGTTTTTGGTGAAGGTCAAGGTCACTGAAAAACCGAAATTCTTTTTTTCGCAATAACGTCTGCTGAAATGGTCGTATCAACTTCAAACCAAATCCAAAATGTGTATCTTCCAATTCTGCATCCAACCATATGTCTCATTGGGGTGTCACACCAACACCCTTCTTAGCGGTCGGGGATCGAAAGTCAGGGGTCGGGTCAAAACTTTCAAATTGCGATTACAAACGCCATTTCTAGTCCGATTGACTTCCAAGATATGATCATGACCAAACTCAGTGCTATAACTCATTAAACAGTAGCACTATCGACTTATAAGAACGAAATTGATTTCCAAGTTTTTGTTTTTTCAGAGATTATGGAGATATGACAAAGTTATTCCGGCAATTCCTTGCTCAACGAGCAATTTCATTTGTTTTCTTTTGTTTGTGTGCAGGATATCTCAAAAAGTTGTCGACGGATTTGGATGAAACATGGTGTTCAGGTTGGGTGTGTGACTCCGACAAATTGATTCGATTCTGGTGAAGATCCGAATCCGGATCTGCCAACGAGAATATTTTTTAAGTGATTCTTCATCATTGAGAGTTAGAGCCAAAAACGATATAGTACTTTATAGCATGTTATTTCTAAAATGTATTGGGCCTGATATGTTCTCGTGGATCAGGCATGATGTGGCAGATGTACTGTGTGCGCTCTACCAAGTGCCCTTATTGTGTTTTTTTAATTGATTCTTCACCATTGGGAGATTGCGCCAAACACAATACATAGCCTGATATCTCAAAACGTTATGAACAGATTCGGATGAAACTTGGTGGATGAGTTGGTTAGTTGACAAGAACGAGCCAATTACATTTTGTTTAAGGTCTGGATGCAGATCCTCCATATCATTGGTCTATAAAACATAAACAGTTCAGCCTGGTGGAGGTATCTTCCGAGTGTCGTTCTAGTTAGGCATGGGTTATCATTTTGTTAAATGTCACAATTGGTTGAAATCAGAACATTTAAACAATAAGTGTGTAAGATCACACTGTTATCGTATTAAGTAGATCACATCACGAACAGTGCTCTATTGCTCTATACAGTGCTGAACCATGTATATGGCTAGGGTTGCAATACTGGATGGGTCGCTACTCCTACATAGAAAGTCAGGGAAGGAATTTGGAATTTGGCTCGGGTGCCAGCGATAGCTCCCCCACTCTTTGTGATGGACACTGTGGGATCTTTAGCATCCATCAACTGATGTCGGCAGACTAGACACCCAGTTTGACGTCCATCCAAGAGACGGCACATGTTGGTAAATTACTCTGCCTGTGAAACACTGGGATGACTGTTTTATAGCTGGGCCAGATTTGAACCCAGGCAAGAGAGCTTAGTGAGGCAAATGGGAATTCCTCGAGGCCATCCTGCCAGCCCCTTATACTTTTAAACCCTTTTCATACTTTTAAAACAATAAAATGGCACTAATTAAACAGTAATTTCAACTAATTCTTGAGGCAAACCAGAGAAAAAAGATTAGGCCCAGGGCACTCCTATGTGTTCCCCAAGAAACACCAACACACAGGAAAATGATGGAATAAAACTCACAAAGTGAAATACTGCTTGTGGTATAGGAATAAATCAGTGAACCGTCAGTGCAGAGGGCCCACGGGTAAATCGTATCAGGACATAAACAAGCTGTAAACACAATGGGAGGAATAGCTAGGAAGAATGGGAGAACCTGAGTGGAACACACACACACACACACACACACACACACACACACACACACACACACACACACACACACACACACACACACACACACACACACACACACACACACACACACACACACACCTATCATGCCTGGGGTGTGGCTGTACATGATCTCAGGCCATTGCAGAATGAACAAGATCCAAGCCTGCAGAAGTGGGACACATACATGATGCCAACCTCAAATAGAGATAAATGCTGAATAATTACATGTCCATTTCATTGTGACCTAATCACGTGATGCTGCATTATGGAGAATATTCTTTCACAATTGGATCCAATGTGGAAGCAACAATATCAGGACTGGGTAGGTCCACCTCCTTATCCCGGTACATCCACTTCTCGACATATCTCTTGTTGATCCTGTGGCTTGACAACATATATTGAGGTCATAAACAGTTCCTCTCCTGACATTAAAAAGCCTTTCAAAGTGGCTAATAGAAAACCTTGCTCGAAGGTGTCCAGTGATTTGATACCTCTCGTTTTCTAACAGGTGTAACATTGTAATGGATTGTCAGTCTTGCCCCGAAGGGGGTGTGAGACTATTGCAACGTGTGTGTGTGTGTGTGTGTGTGTGTGTGTGTGTGTGTGTGTGTGTCCACGTCTGCAATATACTGTATATATTGTTACGGCTGTGGAAATTCGCAAACCACCATTCAGGGCCCGTAGGTGAGATATCTCTAAGTACATGTGTAGTTAGCCCCAAACCCGTTGTGTAGAGGGAATTTATATGATTCAATCGGGCTGCGATCCTTTGAGTTAGGCGTTTTTCTGTTCTATCTTTATTTTGAACCAACCACGTCTCAACCGTCATCACACAACAACCACCTTAACCACCACGCCAGCCATCGTCACCAACTACAACCACACTCCAACCCTCAGACAACAACAACAACAACGCCAACAGCCACGACCTTCACCTTCACAACTCGCTCCCGCAAACATCGCATCACCGCCATTCCCAAATGGCACCATAACCATCAAACCACCACCGAAAACCCTCCACCACCCTCACCTCTCTCCTTCTACGGCCATTCCCGCACCACCTGTGAACACTGAGCGTCGGGCTGTCTTGGGCCCGTTCAGCGATACGCACCGAGCCGCGAGCGCAAATAACGGCCTTTCCGAGGAAAATTTGAATCACAAACGCTACACGCCCACTTTCCTCCATCCAATTAGCAAGCACGGAGCGGCTTGGCCCCACCTCCAGGTGCGTCTGTAGGAAATCAATATATGCAAATTCTAGGATCAGGGAAGATTCACGCCCCCTTTCCTCCGACCAATTGGCGAGCGTGGCTCCGCCCCCGAGGTCATCCTGATCCTGATATTAGCTGCTCCTGCCGGCCTATAAGAAGGCGAGCACAAGGCGAATGCAGGGAGTCCAGTCGGATGAGTGAGTCAGTTTTGGTTGGAGAGCAGAGTTGAGTCGGGCAGAAAGTGTGAGTCGAGTCATCGGTTTGGCAGAGAGTCGAGTCGGGTGGCGAAGTCATCGAGTTGGGTTCTGGAGTCGGTTGAGAAGAATTGCGGGAAGAGGCAAGGAGCTCGGTTCCGATGTGAGAAGGACGGCGGTCGGTGACGAGGTCGCGGTGTGGGATCGCTCGTCGCGGGACCCAAGCCAGCCAGCCATTTTCCCTCCCCCAGGCCATCAACAATTCCCCCTTTCCCCCCGCGCTGAGATAGTGCAACAAGGGGGGCCCGTTCCCACCCCACTCCAAGCGTCGTGCCAACGAAACCCGCCAAGGAGCACGGAGTCAAGGCACAGCCACGCGTCCACGTCTGCGGCTCGTCCGCCAACGCGTCACGAGGACGCGGGTAGGACCCCCCCCCCCCGGTCTCACGGGCCTGGCCACTCCTTCCGGTCACGCACGCACATTGGCTTACAGGCCCGTCTGCCCCCTTGTCTATGAGGGTGGCTTATTTCCTTTGCTTTTGAGTAAATGTGTGTTGGCACCGTCTGTAAAGTAGAACTGTATAAGTGTTGCCGTGTGTGCGCGTAGTCGGTAGTAACTCTGCGTCGTCGTTGCTTTTATTGTTTGGGTTGCTATATGTGCATTTTGACTGTTTGGCTGTATATGTGTGCTTTCCGTGTGCCGGGAAATAAATGTGCTTTGTGTGAACTGTTTTCCCGTTTCGCTTCGTCTTTTCTTTATTGACCCTCCATTTTGCTTCACGTAAAGGGTTCGTAGTGGGCTTAATACGCCCGGTAATTAATCGGAACCGTCAAGGCCGACGATAACACCGCTCGGTTATCACTGTAGCACGGAACGGACCGCTTAAGCGGTTCATGTCCGGAGTCGGCCTGTGGCGTGGTACGATCGCCCAGTCGACCATCCGTGCAGGTACTTAGGTAGATCGAATTTGGCGAGCAACCCTATCCTGTGCGGGTGGGCAATTGGCACGGTCATGGTGGGGTTAAACCCCCACCCGTGACTGGCTCCCGGCGTTGTTCCGAGAGGGTCACGACTGAATTGTCCGTCCGGTGGGCGACGCGGTCGCGATTCGAGTGACGTGGCCGTCCGCATGCCAGCGGGTGCGAATTCGCAACAATATTTTCGCTTTAAAAATGTTTTTTTTTTCTGCAACTGCTTGGCCAATCAATGCAAAACTTTATACATGTAGGTGGAACTCTGGAAAATATAGCATTCCTAACACCGACGTCGTAGGTCACAAGGTGTGGCAGCCATGGCGGCTTAAAGGAAAATAATTGGACATGATTTTCTCCAAAATGGCTCAACGGAAAAAAACTGAAACTTGGCATATGTCATAAAATCCCCATGGGGTATGTAGGGTAATAATGATGGGGTATTGATGAAGTAGTATTCCAGACATAATTGGTTGAATTGCAATCCTTATCCGATAATTCTGAATCCTTATATATTTGTTATATGACCCGATGTGAGTGAAGAAATAATTTACGATGTTCATAAGCCATGCCACAAAAACTGTGACATAATAGGGTGCATGGATGATACGGTATATGGACCATCATAGCAGTTGGCCATAATAATTTTGTGTTCAGTTAACGATGGTATTTTTGTTCAGAATGAACGGGCGAGGCGAAACTATGTGCTCTATGAGTGCTGTTCAATTTAAGTAATGTAATCAGTGTTTTTTGGGCGATTGGCTATATGCTGTTGTCAAGGAAATCGATTTTTTAGAATTTGCTCAGTGCCGCATGTCAACTCTGAAAACCGAAAGATGTATGTGCTGAACGATTATAGCATGGCGCAATTGCATTATGTGAAAACTTTCAATCAGATGTTCTGCATATCCCTCGTGCAAAACGGCACTCAAATGCATGCTGGAACAGTCCTTCAACAATTACATGATCAATTCTACCTGTTCGTCTTTTTTAGTGGAGAGTATATACAAATCGAGCACCTAACCTAATGTGGCAGCAAGGCACAGGTCAAGTGGCACAAGAGCAAACGCTGCATGACCGGTGTTCAAAGACCTGAGTGCCACACAGACACCATCCTAGTTTGGAGGTTTATTATTTTTTAGTATACAACCTGTGGCTGCTGATTGCATCATTGCTGGGAGTGCACCTGTGCTACTGATGCAGTGTCCCCTGTTTCCAGGAAGCTGGTACTCATTTTGCCAACCTCAGAAGGATGACAGGCTGAAACAACCAACCTGGTGTTATGAGTCTCAAACTCAAGATCATAACATCTTAAGCCAGCCACCTTAACCGTTAATCCAACACCAGACTTAGTTTGGAGGTGATGTGTTGCAATAATTTACATGCATAATGTCTGGGTCAGGCATTGCATTTAGGGTCAGGGTTACTCCTTTTGTTTTACACATATGTAAATTAAAGCCCAGGGCACTTCTATATGTTCCAGGGTTCCAAGTCCGGCCTGTCAGCAGGATACCTGCTTTTGACATGGACTGGCATGCTTTTGACATTTTTTTTTTGACGCTTTTGACTTTTGACATTTTGACTATCAGCACGTTTTTGACATGAACTGGCACCCTGCCGTGCCCACCAAACTCTCTTGCTATGATATTCAAGGCCATCTCCACTCATGGCACGCAGACTTCCTCTCCTGTCACAGTCAACATGTGGCCCTTAATGGAGTTCTCTCATCCCCTCTTCCTGTCCAGGATGGAGTTCCTCAAGGAAGCCTTCTGGACACTGTTCTTTTTCTGGTTTTCATCAATGATCTCTCCAACTCTCTGGAAAATCCTCTTTATCTAATTGCTGATGACTCCACCCTCTGCCGTACCATCTGTCATCCCTCAGACCGGCAAGCAGCAGCTTCTTCGCTCACTGCAGATCTGGATAAAATCACAAACTGGTCCAACACGTGGAACAATTCTTTCAATCCAGACAAATCTTACACTCTCACTATGTCTCTCCGAAAGGACCGTTTAGAGAAACCCTCCATCTACTTTCTCAACAATCCTCTGGAAGAACTCCTCTCATTAAAGCTTCTGGGTCTCACTATTTGCTATGATCTTTCTTGTGAAAGCCACATTTCTAATGTAGCCTCCAAAACCAGTGGCCCCCACTGGGAATCTTCGGTCATGCAAAGTCCTTCCTCAGCCCACCTGAGCTCCTGACCAAATACAAAGCTTTTGTCTGCAGCCTGATGGAGTACTGCTCTCCCCTCCTGGCTGGTGCTCCTGCCTCTCACCTTTCTCGGCTTCACGCTGTGGAAACCAAGGCATTTATGATCATTGGTATCTCCCGTGGTGAGGCTCAGTCTTTGGGCCTCTCACTCTCTCTCCGCAGGCAGGTTGGTGGTCTTTCTGTCTTCTACCGTCTCCTCTCCAGTCTCGCCTCACCGCCGACCCTCCTTGCTCTGTCTGCAATATGGAAGCAATATGTCTGCAATCCCTCCCCCCCCCCACCCATATTTCCGCATGGTGCTCAAGATCCGCCAGCAACCACCTTTTGCTAAAGCTACAAAAATCATGAATCACTGTTCACCTTTACTCTTTCATTCTTCTTTTTCCCACCTTTGGAATAAACTCCCACACTCTCTTCAATCCCATTCTTCCCTCCAAGCATTCAACACAACTGTTCACCACCATTTATCATCTCCCCCATCCAAACCCATGATCTTTTCTACCCCCGTTACTCCACCTCAAACCCACTTCCTTCAAATTACTGCTTTCCTTCCTGAAAGTCCCTGTAATGTCCATCTTGTATACCCCATGTTCCCCACCCCATCCCTCTCCCTTCCACATCTCCGAATGTCTCTGTTCCCCATTGTTTTGTCCTTCCCTATCCCACCCCTCTTGTCTCCTGGCCCCCTTGTTGTGTGTTGTGTGTTCGCTTTCATACGAGCCTCGACAATGTTTCCAAAAAAAAAAAAATACAAAACGTAAACTGTTCAGCCTGCCTGAGGGTACAGTATGTGCT
This sequence comes from Eptatretus burgeri, assembly GCF_056783735.1. NCBI lineage: Eukaryota > Metazoa > Chordata > Myxini > Myxiniformes > Myxinidae > Eptatretus > Eptatretus burgeri. Next base: position 95,248,719 of record NC_140964.1, on the reverse strand, counting down.
CTCCCGAGTTCCCGTTCCAGATATCAATGCGTTACCAGGATTTTAAACATCACAATTGGTTGAAATCAGTCAAAATTTTGTGTAAAATGAACCAAAGTTCCAATATGAAACAGGGTGGCAGTGTACAGCTGGGCCAGATTCAAACCCAGGCGAGACAGCTTAGCGAGGATCGGTACTTTCATTGTGTAAAATGAACTAAAATATATACTGCATATACAGGGTGGGGGTAGAGGAACAGGAGATTAAGAAAAAACGATCTCCACGATGCCAACATGATCACAACTTTTTTGACTGATCAAGTAGCTACTAAGTTTCCTTAAGTTAATGAGGCCAGTTGGTTTCAACAAGGTGGCGCGACATTTCATACCTCCATTGTGTCAATGGCTGTCCGATAACTACTTTTTCATAACCATCATCTGCAGGAATAGTGACATGACTTGGCTTCCAAGGTCCTCAGACCTGTCAACATGTGACTTTTTTATGGGGGCACTTAAAAAGCAAAGTGTATGCTCATCGCCCACACAATATTGAAGAGCTGAAAGAAAGACTTCGTCAAAAAATTGCAGGAATTTATTTGGAGATGCTACACTGCGTCATGGAAAACATGCGTGTAAGACTAGAGGAATACCTGTGCAGAGACTGAGGTCACCTCGAGGATGTGATCTTCAAAAAATAAATGGCATGCTATGTACTTCAAGATGGCATATTTGTAATTTGTCAAATCCAAAATATTTATTTAATTCCTGAGTTTTTAAAATCGTCCGTTTCTCTGCCCCATCCTGGAATAGCAAAGGTACCCGGCATTGCTGGATGCTCAAGTACATACAATAACTTCTAAAAAAGATAAGTAACAAAAAGATCTCTCAGGAATTTCCTCGGCGGCCTCCAACCTAATTAATTACATCTGAAGGCATTTCACTCTCCCAAGCCGAGTTTTGTCGCCTCTATTTATTTAATCCACATAACATGTAAATTACATGCCCATCAGTTTGTTTATATGCCTTGGAAAAGTGAGAAGATGACGTGAGGAAGGGAGGGCGTGGTTGACCTTCGACGGTTTCGTCGGCAGCCCATTCTTCAGTGGTTTCCGTCCTTAGGATGGATGTAAAACTGGACGTCCCTTCTGCCAGTATTAGTACAGGACTGAATGAAATGCGGTTTATTCAAACAGCACATGCCATTTTAAAGATGTTACAACATGGGCTTCCCCTTGAGGGATGAGAACCATACTGTAACTGTCACCCTGTATTCCCACTGTCATGGAATTGGAACTCTCCGAGGTAGTAATTCAGGCACATTTCAGTTGTAATTATAAAAAAGCCATATTCTATGGCGCTGCCTTCCCTTTCCCTCCCCTCATGATTATGTCCTCCCAAACCCCCTCCCCCCCTCAAAACTCTCTGGGTGTCTCCGGGTGGTGGCCGTGCCTTTATTTAATTACAACTAAAATGCAATAAGCTCTAAAATCTCTTAACCAGAGATGAATTTTTAAATTTAAATTGCGGAATTGAGCTTAGCAGCAGTTCCTACTACTTAAAAAGTGTTCATTTGCTAAAATTAAAAAGTGTCTCCGGACGTCTTCTTGCAGTGTTTAGTATGACCTGTCATATCTTAAGCGCCATTTCAGCCATGCAACGCAAACACAGCACTTTCCTCAATCTTCTCAGGAAACACTTGGCTCTCCTACTGACGCATGCAAACAGTCCAAATCCAGCTCACATTCGCTGTTAGTGGGTCAACAATCCAATGCTTGGTGAATTGGTGATTTATTAAAATTTCCAAATTTCACTCCAGATTTTGACACTTATTTAGTCCACGAGATCCGATTCTCAAACCTGAAATAATATTTTGATTATATGATTCAATTAGTCCATGAGAGTAGATTGAATTTCCACAGTAATGCATGTTTGAAGAGGCCAAATCAAAATGGCGGCTTAGACCGCTGCGAGGCGAAGTTGGGCAGACCAAGGATAAGCCTTTCATGAAGGTAAGCCATTAATTATCTTAATAGGGGTGTTTAAATTTACCCAAACACCCAGTTTCATTCATGCACTCCCTTGGAGTTCCCTTAGTATGCATACATAGTTTGGGGCTACTAGATTTCATGGTTTTGGAGTTATGGAGGAGATACACACACTGAATGATTGACTGACATTTATTATTATTGGATACTCGACAATCCGTGAACCCGTTGGGTTCCCGTTGTGACAACGGTTGATTAAAAAAAAAACCATTTAAAAAATAATAATAATAATAATAATAATAATAATAATAAATAGATAGCTCCAGCGAACTATACCGCTGAGTTTGTTTGCATTGATCAAATTCTCCCAAAGAGTACTTGACTGAATCAGGAATTGATTTTTTAATAATTTTTTTCGTTGCCCGATTTGAACGAAACTTGATACTGCACACCGCAGGAGAATGGTGAGTAAGGTGGCCATAAACTTTTTGCGCTACCGTGTCCTGTTTTGGCTGTATTTCAGAAACATACATAATACATACATACATACAAGATGAGAGTTTGAGTAATATATAGAAGATAGATACAGTAATCTGCAAAAGTATTCACCCCCAACCAATAATGCCACATTTCGATGAATTTCGAATTATGTTGAAACAATTTTTCCAAATAAACTTTTTGTTATTGATAACTGAAGAGATCAAACTGAACACTTATTGTTGAAGGAGGTTACATGTCTGGAATACCTGCAAAAAACATGTACAAATCAAAATTCACTGGTTGAAAAAGTATTCAGTTCCTTAGGTCAGTACTTGGTGGAAGTACCTTGTGCAGTAATGACTGCTTTGAGTTTTTTGGGGGGTAGGTCTCACCCAGCTTTGTACAGTGAGATGGGGAAATCTTTGCCATTGTTGACATGAAAATTGCTTTCCTTCTGCCACGTTTGATGGGTTTTTATCTCTGCCACCGAAGGTGAAGGAGGTTTTGTTTTCTGTTTGTCTGTTTGTCTGTTTGCAGGATATCTCTAAAAGTTGTAGACGGATGTGGATGAAATTTTGTGGACAGATTGGGTGTGTAACAAGAACGAACTGATTAGATTTTTGTGAAGATCCTGATCCGGATCCGACGACTAGAATTTTTAAGTGATTCGTCACCATTGAGAGATCGGGCCAAAAACGATATATAGCACGATATCTCAAAAAGTTGAAGACGGATTCGGCCGAAACTTGGTGGACATGTTGGGTGTGTGACAAGGAGGAATTGATTCGATTTTGGTGAAGATTCGAATTTGGATCTGGATACGAGAATTGTTTAATTTCAAAGTGATTTTCACTTGTGAGAGATAGGGCCAAAAACGATACAGGACTGAAAAGTATGACATTTCAAAATTTAATTTGGCCCGATATGTTCTCTTGGATCAGGCATTACATGCCGGAGGTATGCGCTCTACTTAGTGCCCTTCTAGTTCATTTATATGTTGACTCTTTTGACGTTTACATGTGGTACATGCTTGGAAGGTTTACATGTGGTACATGTTGGCATGCATTTCTGTCTGCGCTGTTGCTGATGATTTGCCAACAAGCTACAAAATCGATCTGGCAGCTGAGGGGTTGTGTATCGTTGGGATTCTCATGTATGTACTATTTGTGAATGCCTTTACAGCTGTGCAGGAACTCTGAGAAGCATGTGACATTCCGGGTAGTGCATAATTAAAATGTTCATAGTTTTTTGTTAAAAAAAAAATTATGTGTTTACACTGATTTGTCAGAATATTTGCAGCTGAAGATTCATTTTCATAAAAGGTAGCACATTGACCAGCAAAAAATTAATTCTTTATTGAAGCCTGACGTTTCATGAACCAAGCTTGTTCTCTTCCTTGGAGGCATTAAGAGCCGTAGTATTTCTGTTGCAATGTTTTTGCTGATGTCGTCTGCGTTCCAGGATTTCTTTCCTGACTTCGAACCATTTCCTTAACCACTGCAATATTTTCATCAGTGCAAACTTCTCATTTCCTTCCACTACCTGTGGTTCCAGCAATACACCCAGTTCTATTAATTTTACATATAATTTTTCTCCACCAGGAGTCCATGATTTGTTTGGAAACTGAAAAGCTCGAATTACTATGTTGTCTTCTTGGCTATATGAAGGCATTTTTTGATGGCTGTTTCACTGCTTTTTAAAAATAACCTGCAACAAAGAGAAATTAAGTATATCAGAGACAAATATTATAAAGAAGTGCTACATATAAAAGCAAATTATTTATAGAAATCATCACAGAAACAAGCAACCTATCACAATTGCAAATACAGCATCTGAAAAAAATACCTCCAACCATAAACAATCGCTTACTTTTTTTCTGGGGAACCCTGTTTCTTTTGTTATCACAATATGTGACGCAAAGTAGGTATATAATGCATAGTATCAGGATATAATGCAGAATAAGGGAGGTACAATAGATTTGCATTTCCAGTTTGTGCTATCAAACCATTTCACATTGTGGTTTTATTGTTGTTTACACCCACAGTTCCAATCTGACAGGATGGTGCAAAGGTAGCACACTTGCCTTCTTTGAGCAGTGTGGTCTAGCTGTGATTCCCAATGTGAGTGTAAATTATCAGATTGGTGCTTCATTGTGTATTAATTAACAACATCCTACAGTTTCACACGCATCATACTCTCACCATTGCTTTTTGATTTTGAAAATTTCATTCATTCAAAGAGCATGGTAGTTATAAAATATTCTGCTTAACCCCATCCATACCCAAACATGATTTTAAGGGATGCTTATTGGGATATGCTCAAGCATCCTGTAAATTCTCAGCCAGGCTTGCAAGTGGTAACGTGGCATATAATTGCTTTTGGTGTGTGCCCTGTGCAAGTACTTGGATTGGACTCTCATGCAAGAGGTGGAGGGGGTCTTTGGGTGCAATTGTAAAGTGTCTTTCACCCAAGAGTGTCACTGTAAGGCATGCAACTAAGAGGGCCTTTCTTGGCACAGGCACCATGAAAGGCCTGTAATTGCAAGCAGTGCTTGGGCTTGTGGTTTTCCACAAGGTCAGTCATTGGACCCTAACCCACTAGGGACTGCAAACACCACTTATTATGGCACTACAATGGATCGCATGACTGGTGTGGTTGTGCACGTGCAGATAATGTGCCCTCCTAGCTTGTGTGCACACTCACCTCTCACGTCAACCGCGCTTACCTCCCCCCCCCATCTTTCTCCCTCCTTTGTACTTTATGTGCAAATGGCTATCCCTTTATTACCTCTGCCACTGACGGTGAAGGCGATTGTTTTCACCCCTCTCTGTCTGTCTGTTTGTTTGTCGGTCTGTCTGTCTTTGTGTGCAGGATATCTCAAAAAGTTGTGGATGGATCTGGATGAAATTTTGTTTTTCGGTGCAAGACAAAGATGAACTGATTAGATTTTGGTGAAGATCCAGCCAAAACCACATATGCACGATATCTCGAAAAGTTATGGAGGTATTCGGACGAAACTTGGTGGATCCGGCCTATCAGTGGGATGCAAAACATAAACTAATCAACCTGGCAGAGGTATTCATTCTATCGGGTGCCCTTGTAGTAAGTTGTTTTTTTAATTAGAAGCGGCCTTGGAAAAATATGCCACGATGAGCTATTTACAGTGGCTTGCAAAATTATTCACCCCCTACCAATAATGCCACATTTCGATGAATTACGAATTATGTGGAAACAATTTTTACGAATGAGCTTTGGTATTCATGAATGGAGAAATCAAACTAACACTGTCATAGTTGAAGGAGGTTACATGTCACGAACACCTGAAAAAACATGTGCAAATCAAAAATTTACTGGTTGCAAAAGTATTCAACACCTAAGGTCAGTACTTGGTGGAAGCGCCGTTTGCAGCAATGACTGCTCTATCTTTTTGGGTCAGTCTCTACTAGGCTGAGAAAATCGATATCGATTTTTTTCGATATTATTGAAAAAAATAATAATAATAATAATTTTTTTTATGCAGGTTTCAAAAATATGGAATGGTGCAATGGTCCATTACATATTCATACATGATGTGCACTTCATTGACACACGGTGATATTAAAAAATATTCACACACAGGGCTCCCTCCTCCCCCCCCCCCCCAATGATAAGAATGGTTATTTTACTTTCAACTTCAACTTGTATTAAAAATGGTTTTGTTTCAAAGCTAGATCAGTATTTTGGTAATTGACACAAGTCGGAATCCATCGCCATCGCTATACCGCTATCGCCTCCATACCGCTATCGCCTCCATACCGCTATCACTTCCATTCCGGTATCGCCTCCATACCGGTATCTCCTCCATACCGCTATCTCCTCCATACCGCTATCTCCTCCATACCGCTATCGCCTCCATACCGGTATCACCTCCATACCGGTATCACCTCCATACCGGTATCACTTCCATACTGCTATCGCCTCCATACCGGTATCGCCTCCATACCGGTATCGCCTCCATACTGGTATTACTTCCATACCGGTATCGCCTCCATACCGCTATTACTTCCATACCGGTATCTCCTCCATACCGCTATCTCCTCCATACCGGTATCTCCTCCATACCGCTATCTCCTCCATACTGCTATCGCCTCCATACCGGTATCGCCTCCATACCGGTATCGCCTCCATACCGGTATTACTTCCATACCGGTATCGCCTCCATACCGCTATTACTTCCATACCGGTATCTCCTCCATACCGCTATCTCCTCCATACCGTTATCGCCTCCATACCGATATCGCCTCCATACCGGTATCGCCTCCATACCTGTATCGCTTTCATACCGCTATCACAGATCACTGACTCGGTACAGGGTTTCTAAAGCACACCCGATTCAGATAAAAAAAAAAATAGCATCCGTTGAAGACAAAGTCTTCGACATCCCCCGCCGTAGTAAATGAGGACAAGTAGCAAAAGGCACCAGTTCAATTTATTCTTGATGTGTGTACCAAATTTCATAAAGAAATAGTTAGTAGTTTTGCAACTGTGCTCTGGAAACAAAGGTTAACCTCAATTATTTCTTAATACCCAACTTGTTTCCATGGAAAGTGACAGAAATTTTTTTGGGGGAAATCTCTAAATATCAAAAGGCGCCAGTTCACCACTTGCTTGATATGTGTACCAAATTTCGTAAATATATCTTGAGGGGATTTGTAGTTAAGCTCCGGAAACGAAATGTGACGGATGCACGGATGGACGGACGGACGGACGGAACCCATTTCTATATCCCCCGCCAACTTCGTTGGTTGGCAGGGGATAATAATAACCAATTGGCAATTGCTTTAAAACAAGCTACAAGGGCAAAGAAAAATCGAGATTGCTTGTACGAGTGTTCGGATGCTGAGGGTTAAAAGTTAAAACAAACTGTACTTTCTTCCTGTTACATCTTGACGTCATATGTTTCACTGTTCCTGTTCCATGTTTAGCCGAGACATCAAAGCTTTTAAAATCATGTACTGTTTTAAGGATTTTAACCACCTTATTCGATTTGTTGGTGATATGCCTTTTTTTCTTTTTTTTCTTCCATATCATGTTTTTTTTCGGTATTCCGGTATGTTCAGAATTCCAATACCAGTATATCGAAATCAAAAATTATATCAACATAATTGGTATATCGATATATCGCTGGACCCTCGTCTCTACCAGCTTTGCACTGTGAGATGTTGAAGTCTTTGAGCATGCTTCACGTGAAAATTGCTCTAATTCTGCAAAGTTTTATGGGGATCATCGATGGACTGCAATCTTCAAATCTGACCATGAATGCTCAGTTGGATTTGGCAGGACAGGGCAATGACTTGACCACTCAAGAACATTAACTTTATTCTTATTCAGTCATGCTTTGTGCTTTTGATTGTCCTGCTGAAATGTGAGTCTACTTCCCAGTTTCAGATTCCTGGTTGACTCAAACAGGTTTTCATCAAGGATTCTCCTGTATTTTGCACCATCCATTGTCCCTTCTATCCCAACAAGCTTGCCAGTCCCTGCTGATGAAAAGCAGCCCCCTGATAAAATTCGGACACAACCACGCTTGACAGTCGGGTGGTGTTGACTGGGTGATGTGCAGCGTTAGGCTTGAAGCAGAGGTAGCGCTTTGAATTTAGACAAAAAAGTTCAATTTTTATCTTGTATGACCACAAAACTCTTCTCCATATTCCTACAGTATCATGAAGATGCTTTTTCATAAACTCCCTATGAGCTTTTAGATTTTCTTTATCTTCTTTCTTGCCACCTGTCTATAGAGGGGATTTATTTATGATTCCCTTTATGAAGGGAACGGGATTTTGTTGATTGATGAACACTAACCCCCATCTCAGACACAGAGCCTTGCAGATCTTTCAAAGTCATTGTTGGATTTATATAGTGACATCCCAAACCAGTTTCCTGCTTGCATGGCTGCTGAGTTTGGATGGGCAACCTGATCTGTGTAGAGTCTGGGTGGTATGATACATTTTCCACTTCTTAATGATGGATTTCACCGTACTCATAAAGGGATAATAAGTGACTGAAATCTTCTTATAACCCTCTCCTGAATGGTTTTTCTCCACCACTTTATGTCTGACTTCCTTGGAAAGCTCCTTTGTTTTCATGTTTGCGTTGTAAGTTGACCAAGTGAGTTGTATCTTAAGACTCCTTGGATAAGTGGAAGAGTTTAATTTTTGTTGTTGTTGTTAATCCACTGATTACATACATGTGAAACCTATTAAACTTATTTTGTCACCTTTCAAACAAATAATTTGCTCCTGAAGTGATTTAAAGTTAATTAGGTAAAGGGTTTGTAAGCTTATGCAACTGAGAATCATCTGATTTTCTCTATTAACCTCACTTATTCACATTATATTTGCATTTTTTTAGTTTTATCACGTGGGAGTAGTTTGTGAAGACTATATGTTAAATTTTATTTGAAAGCATCATGCGATAAGCTCAGATGGTATCAAAATGTGAAAACTTTGGAGGGGGTGAATACTTTTGCAGGCCACTGTAAGCAAACAAATTGTTCACACTTATATAGTATTTATTTACATGGCGTTACAATCATTCGCCGCTGTTGGACTTAGTCCGACATGGGAGCTTATGCATTCGGTATCGATTTTCCTGTCTGTGCATGTATGTGTCCACAACCATAATCTCGGACAGGTATGGACTGATTTTATCCATACTTGGCACAAAGACAACACATAACGGTGTGTGTGTGTGTGTGTATATATATATATATATATATATATATATATATATATATATATATATATATATATATATATATATATATATATATATATATATATATATATATATATATATGCACATCACTTAGTTTCACAATGCGATCAAATATGCCCGACTTGCTGCCATTTTAGTTGTAAAAACCTGATGCTGAACACGTGCTCAACCATTTCTCGGGCATGTATTTACCAAAGTTGTTAAAACTTGGAAGACAGATAATGAATGACGGCTTACATAAGCATGTCATTTTTCTTTCAAGATCAGACCAAAGATGGCCGACTAGTGGACATTTTGTTACTTAAAATGTGTCAATGTCTCAGATGTGCATGGTCAGATTTTATTCAAACTAGGCTCAAGCACAGTACATGATAGCATGCACCTGCACCTCACTTTATTTTGCGATCTGATCAAAGATGGCTGACTGTTAGACTCACAGCCATTGTAGTTGTAAAAAAAATACCATGTTGAACACGTCCTCAACCATTTCTCGGGCGTGCATTTTTCGATATTGTTCAAACTTGGCGCAGAGATAATGAATGATGGCGTACATATGCATGTCATGTTTTTTCGAGGTCACATCCAATATGGCGGACTGGTGTCCATTTTGTTACTTAAATGTGTCCCCAATCATTTCTCAGATATATATGGTTTGATTTTGTTCAAACTTATCACAAATATAATATATGATGGTATATATGTGCACCTCACTTTATTTTGCAATCTGATCAAATATGGCTGAATGGTAGACTGACGGCCATTGTAGTTGTAAAAAAACGCCCGGTCTCGAACACGTCCTCATCCATTTCTCGGATATGCATGTTCCAATTTTGTTGAAATGTGGCACAACACAGTACACGATGGCATATACTTGCACCTTGCATTATTTTGCCATCTGATAAAAGATGGCTGACTGGTAGACTGGTGGCCATTTTAGTTGTAAATAAATATGGGCTCGCCCTTAAACTCCATTCAGCAAAATTCCTAAAACAACGGGGGCTATTATGTTTTATGTCTTTTTTATTGTTTAGCTCTTATTTTTATGCTTAATGGGTACAGTGCCTTCAATAACTATCTGTTGAAGTGTGGATACTCCAACATCTCCAAGGATGTTATCATCTTTCTGTAGTTTCTTCTTCACCAGACATAGTGCATAATAACCACTGGTATCACGACATCACGCTATCGTCATACCCACAGTATTATTATGATTATTATTATTATTATCATTACTATTATTCTTGAAGGCTCAGCATTGACTACATCATCATTGAATCCATGTAAGTTCAAACAATGAACTTCCTTTCAAGATGTGGGATGCACATTGACTGTTCTATAAAGGAAACAACATTAGCTACCCCTTATAATGCATTCAGTCATAGACATTAGCCATTTCCTATGGTACAGGAGTTTGACGAGCACAATTTTTTGTTCGAATCGACAATCCTTCCGGATCCATGCCCAATCGGAGCTGCCTCAGGTTTCCTTTTCCATCCTTTGATCTACACCCTTTCAACCATATAATGTCATTACTTATTTCATCACTTATTTCGTTTGAAGCCAATCTGTCTCGAAGTCACATTGTTGTGTTTGTAATCGCTCTGATTACTTAGTTAGACATGCAATGTTAATTCTATCAGAAGTTATGCTAATATCATGACCGAAGCAGGTAGCATATACCAAAGGTGGTTTAACGAGTCGAATAGGAATTGAAGCTCTCAATGTAAACTTGTGTTCATACAAGTTGTTTAATTCATCAAAAGACATGAATGAGGAATGTGTTTGAGCAAAGATTGGAACTTTGTTTACTCAATTGTCCCACTTCCTGGCCTGCATTAAATTTGAATCAAACGAGCATTTAAACCTGCCTGCTCAACAAAGGATAAAAAGAAAATGGCTCAGCAATTTTTATCAAAGCTTGTAAGGCACTATTTCAATTATTTGCAACTGCAAGAGGCTTATAATGGATTTGGGGTTTTTTCTCTTTTTTTTTTGCGAAAAGATGTAGTACCAGAAGCTGCAAGACATAAAGTGTGCAGCATCTGGAACTGTGTAGAGTCTCAGGCTGCTGCCCTGCAGAGAGGTTTAATTAAGTAGTGTGTTTCACATTTGCCACGGGGCTCACAGCAAGAGGCATAAAGCAGGGACATGCACACACTGGAAATGCTCAGTTTGGAGATTATTTCTGAAGCAAAGACTTTCTGTCGCGAGGATGTGAAATTAAACTGCCACTGTTTTTATAGATTATGGAGGTATGTACGAATACTTCTGAGCAATTTCCGGGTTATTTGTTCGTGTTTGTGGGTGTATGTATGTATGTATGTATGTATATATATATATATACATTGGTTTTGATATTTTTCACATAATATCTCAAAAAACATGGAAATAGGAAAATATTAAACATACTGATTAAATTATCAGCATAGTAAGAGCATATAGAAGTCATCTCATGTCATCCCTCATGGTGTAAGGAACCCATTTCATGTCATCTCCCATCTTTCATGTCATCTCCCATAAACCCAACCTGGCTCAACCCTCCTACCAAATGTTACTTTGTTTCCTACTTTGTTTCTTCCCATCCCCTCACTCATCTTTTGTTCCTTGCTCATTATTTTGCTTGCTGTGTTCAATTGTCACAAAATTGCCTTCTTACCCTTTGTCAACTCACTCTTCCATGCACCTCAATTATGTTTCCAAAAAGGGTCAAAGGTAGATTTTTTTTAAGATTAGAAGTTATGGCAGCGAGTCAACAATTTGACAGACTGCAATGAAGAACTGTTGGGAGCAAAACGACGTAAAGGACTTGGCGGGATGTTGAAAGGTTGAAGATAAATTTACCAAAAGTGGCTTAATTAAATTAATGCATGCAACCTAAGGCCACAGCAGAGAGCAAAATGACTTGGGTTACTGACGGCTGGGATTTGGCAGAATATATAAAGGCCACCAACCTGTTTCCATTGACTTAGCATGCTTGTCGACCGTATATCTTGGCTTCCTAATGAGTTAGAATACCAGGGAGCCTTTGCCTCCAATACCATCTAGGAGGGCAAAGTAAAATGTTGAAGTCATGGCCTGTGGTAGAGAGCAATACTCTGTGTCTGGTTTGGCCTTTTATCAGTCCCATCTGAACTCCTGGGCTCATGATGTGAAAACTCAGGTTCAAATCCCATGTACCATGTGTGTGTGTGTGTCAGTTTGTCTTCTCCATAACTCGAAAACTATTAAACTGAGCAGCCTGAAACTTTGCATGCATACCAAGAAAACTGCAAGGAAGTGCAAAAGTGAAAATTGGGTTTTTGGGTTCATTAAAACACCCCTTTTGAAGATAATTAACGGTCTTATTTAATAATATCCTTCATCAGACGCATCCTCGGTCACCACTCCCAATGCGGTCTAAAGGTGTATCCTCGGTAAGCTCACAGGGGTCTGAAGCCGCCATGTTTTTTGGCCTGTTCAACCATGCCTTGACTTGGAACAGGCCGCAACGATTTCTTCACGATAAAGTTTTTGTTTTTTCACTTTCCTCACTCATATTATCTAATGCCTCTTCATCACACCTACGAATCATTGTGTACATCACATTTGTAAGTGCTATAGTTTTCAAATTAGGAGCTTGGAGTGATTTAATTCATTACATGATACGATTTTCCACGATCTACTCTCACAGACGAAGTAAAATACATCATCAAAATATTGTTTCGGTTTTGAGGATTGGATATCGTCCAGACGAAATAAGTGTTGAAATCTGTTGTCCGGTCAGGCCAGGTATGGGAGCATGCACCAGAGCAGCATGTCGCTGTGCTTGTCACACACTGAAGACCTTCTTTAAAGTAAAAGGGATTCTATATGCCTATATGGTATGCAGCGACAGCCTTGCCAACCATTCCTTATCAACCATGTGGTATTCGAGGCACAGCGGAACATGGAGAGCGAGAGCGTAGCAGTAACTCCCCTTTATTGCGCGTCCGGATGTACATCACTGCCACCCCTAGCGGGCGAGTCATGATATACGAAAACCCAATCACGTGATACAGCACACTCCTCCCCTCGTAAAATGGCAATTCAAATGAAGAAATGACGATTATAACATGACCAAACGAAACCAATCAACATTCAAAATCCTCCAAGTACCGCGCACGTTTCCTGACCCGCCTCGAACGGGCAGCGACGCCAGAAGGCCCAGGCTCAGACGCCTCCTGGCTCGGTCGAGGTGACACCCTCGCCGGACTTTCCCCATCTGCAATAACAACTGCCCCCAGCCGACAAGCTTTCCCGTCGTCCTCGAGCAGGACTGAATCAGGTGAACACCCCGCGGGCACCGACACGTCCAGCCCTGGCGATACAACGTCTTGCCATGGCGACATCACAGGTGGGGCCCCACATCGCTCGGCACGGGGGGGGGGGGGTTACGCTGAACAGCGATCATGCATTTGGTCCACGTACCGCTTCCACACCTCCCCACCATCAGTCCGCACTATGCAATTCGCCGGCCCCAGTACCACAGAGACCACAGCCGGCACCCATTTGGAACCGTGGAAATAATCGCGACCATTACCCGCTGTCCCACATCAAAACCGCACAGCAGCGTCGGGCGCGACACCGCCCCACTCACCGACCCTCCAGGTCGCAGCAAATCCAGTCTGGACCGCAATGCTCGTCCATAGAGACGAATGGCAGGCGAATCGCCCGTGACAGGATGAATCGCGTTCCTGTATTGGAGCAAAAAGACATCGACCACCGTCTGCACAGGTGCAACACCCCCCCCCCTGCGCAAAGCCCATTTCAACATCTTACCAAACGACTCCGCCTGCCCATTCGACGCAGGATCATACGGTGCGGACCTTAGATGTCGAATACCATTTTGACGCATAAACTCATCAAATACACCTGCGATGAACTGCGGACCGTTATCAGAGACCAGAACCTCGGGTAATCCTTTATTAGCAAGGATCGTCTGCAGTTTTCCTACTGTAATGTTTGCTGATGTATGCTTCATCACTACAACCTCTGGCCATTTAGAGAATGCATCGATCACAATCAAAAACATTTTGTCATTAACCGGCCCCGCAAAATCCACATGGATCCTCTGGCAGGCCCTGTCTGGGGTAGGCCATATTCCCGAAGCTTGACGCGGGTTATCAGCATCTGTTTGGCACGTGGTGCAATGCTCAACCAACCGCTCAATGTCTTTGTCCAACCCCGGCCACCACAACAGGCTACTAGCAAGACTCTTGGTCTTCACGACACCATGGTGACTGACATGCAGTTCTTCCAAACACCACTGCCTGAACTTCGGTGGAATCACCGCCCTCATTCCCCACATAACGCACCGTTGGACCAACGACAGCTCCGATGCGTGCGACGCGAAAGGCTGAAATACCGGTGTTGAAGGTGGATCGCTCCAATTCCCCATAGAAATCGCCTGGACGACACGGGCGAGCACTGGATCATGAGCCGATTCCACCGCGACCTGTTTAGCCGTGATTGGCCCGCTTTGGACCTGGCCCAGCGCGAACACATCCACCCGGTCGGCCGACTCAGACGCAGCTGGATCCTCCGCGCAAGGCAAGCGCGAGAGCCCATCACAGTTAGCATGCTTTTCGGTGCTCCGGAACTGAATATCGTAATCGTAAGCAGCAAGAAACAGACACCACCACTGTATCCGCGCGGCTGCTACCACCGGTACCCCGCGTTCGAGTCTCAGGATGAATTGAAGTGGTTTGTGATCCGTCTGCAAAGTGAAATGCCGCCCCAGCAGGTATTGATGAAACATCCGCACACCCCAGATGAGGCTGAGAGCCTCGCGCTCGATCTGGGCATATTCCCACTCTGCTGCGGATAGGGTCCGGGATGCAAAACAAACAGGCCGCTCGGAACCATCGTCCATCCTGTGGGAAAGCACTGCCCCGATGCCATATGCAGAGCTGTCGCATGCCAAGAAGAGCGGACGCGCAGGCTCGTAGTGCACGAGGACCGTATCCTCTGTGAGCAGCCGCTTGACGCGGTCACACGCCGCCTGGTGTGCAGGCCCCCAGGCCCAGCGCTCGTCCTTCCTGAGCAACTGCATTAACAGCGCAAGCTGTGAGCTGAGCCCGCGCACGAAGCTTTGGTAATACTGGGCCATATCAATGAACGAGCTCAGCTGCGTCTTGTCACTAGACGGTGGCATGTGCTGAATCGCCTCCACCTTCCGAGGGCCTTTCAACAGCCCCTCTGGCGTGATGATGTGCCCGAGGTATTCCAAGCGCTACTTGAAGAACGCGCACTTGTCTCTGTTCAGGCGCAGGCCGCACGCTTCTAGCTTCGTCAGCACTTGGGCAATGTTCGCAAAATGCTCATCCGCCGTTTTCCCCGCAATGAGCACATCGTCCAGGTAGGTTTGAGCGGGCAGGCCAATGCAAACCTGATCCATGGCTTTCTGCCACAAGGCCGGGGCCGAAGAAATCCCAAAACAGAGTCGGGTATATCGATAGAGTCCTTGACACGGGTTGATTGTCAAAAGGTCGCTACTCCTGGGATCCATCGGCAGGTGAAAATATGCATCACGCAGATCAAGCTTCGTGAAGTATTGACTCCCCGCCAATCGTGCATATATTTCATCGATTGACGACAGTGGATATTGCTCCATGCTCCCCAGGTTAACCGTGGACTTGAAGTCCATTCCGTCTCCATTCCGTTTCAGCACCGTGATGACCGGGGTGGCCCAATCTGAGTACGACACCTGTTCGATCACTCCACAGGCCTCCAGCCTATCCAGTTCACCCTTGACCTTGTCCCGCAGGGCATACGGCACTGGTCGTGGTTTTCAAAAACGAGGAACCACCCCCTCCTTCAGGAAGAGCTTTGCCTCCACACCCTTGAGTTTCCCAAGGTCGTCGCAAAACAATCCTTGATGTCTTTGAAGAATCTTCTCCAACTGATCCTCCCATTGGCTCGGCACGGGTTGCACAAGGTGATTGCGGCCCAGTCTAGCCTGATGCGGATCAGCCAGTCCCGGCCGAGGAGAGATGGCCCCCTCCCCTGCATGATGTACAAGGGGAGCGCGGCGACCTGGCCTTGGTACCGCACAGACACGTCTGCCATCCCGACTTGCGTTATCTTCTCGCGGGTGTACGTGAACAGTGTGAGGTCCGACCTGATAAGCTTCAGGTCGTTGAGTCTACGCGCGGTCTGTTCGCCGATGATCGACACCGCCGCACCTGTATCTACCTGAAACGTGATCGGTGTGTTATTCACTTCGACTTCCACCGTCGCCGGGAGCGACGCCGCAGGGCCAATCGAAAACAGTCCCATCAACGGCTGCCGGTTTCGCCCCCGGGTCGCAGAGGTCGCCTCACAAATTGCCGTCCATGACCTTAACGGTGGCCAATGCCCCTCGGCACACACGCTTAAGATGACCCACCTTGTGACAATGTAAACACACGGTGTTTTGAAACAGGCACACACGCCGCAGGTGTCGACCTCCGCATCCCAAACACGTCCGCGGGGTCACCTCGCCGCTCGTGCGGCGACGTCTGGCCCTGACCCGCACCGAAGGTCGTGCATGCGTCCCGGGGCGCTCGCGACACCGCGTGGGCCCCGGGCCATCTGGCATGCTGCGGCCGGTGATTGCCCGAACATCTCCAAGAGTCTGCTCGACAGCTGTAGCAGTGTCGACCGCCGAGGTGAATATAATGGCTTCACCCTTCAGCTGTGGAACCGCCAAAACCATTTTCACATCTTGCAAACCAGAAATAAAACGATCTCTGAGCCAAGGTGGACACTCCCCCGCCGTGAACTTGCAGGCCACGGAAGAATGCTTCATCCGCGCCACGAAATCAGCAACGCGCTCCTCCGTACCTTTCGCGAGGCGATCGAACTGGTATCGAGCCAGCTGTAATGACTTCTCCGGCGCCATGTGTGCTTTCATCTTCTGCACAATGTCCCGAAACGACAGCGTGTCCCCACGGGGCTTATCCGGCGCCACCAAATCACTCAGCAGTCGATAATGTTCCGCCGATAGCAAGGCGAGCAAGATCGACTTCTGTTTGCTCTCGTCGACCACATCATTCACGTGGAAATAGCACCCCAACTGTTCTGAAAACAATTCGAAGTCGTCTCCGACGAAAACGGGCACCTGTCCATGCGCCGTGACTTGTCCATCAACCATCCTCGTCAGCCAATTGTGGTGTCCGAGGCGCAGCGGAACATGGAGGGCGAGAGCGTAGCAGTAACTCCGCTTTATTGCGCGTCTGGATGTACATCACTGCCACCCCTAGCGGGCGAGTCATGATATACGAAAACCCAATCACGTGATACAGCACAAACCATTTCATTGAAGTTCCTGCATGAGTGCTTAAGCCACGTGCTGAGCGCCCATTGTTGAAAACAGGAAGTACTGTAGTTGGTAATCACACTGTCTCCAACTTATGGATTCTCCAAACAAGCGTGTGTGTGTGTGTGTGTGTGTGTGTGTGTGTGTGTGTGTGTGTGTGTGTGTGTGTGTGTGTGTGTGTGTGTGTGTGTGTGTGTGTGTGTGTTTCATAAAGCATAACATTCTCTCTGCTATGTCCCCTGCCCCATATCTCTCTCTCTCTCTCCCTCTCCCTCTCCCTCTCCCTTTGTCCCATCCTTGCTATAATCACTCCCAATGCAGTGCAGCACTCTCCTCCCACACTTTTCTCACTGTCCCCTCCCCTCTCAGTCTGTCTCGTCTCTGGACATATCTGAATGGTGGTTATGTCTGGACGGTGTTTGTCTCCGGATGGGATTTTGTCTTTGGATATGGTCGAGCAGTGTTTGTGTCTGGACAGCTTAGCTCCGGATGCCTCCTGCGCATTTTATCTCCGGATGTGTCCTGGTGGTGTTTGTCTTCTTGTCTTGTTTATAGTATCACCAGTGGAAAATGGATTTCAGACATTATTTTATTTCCATCTTCACTGTTATTCTATGCAGAATAATTTTGATGAGACAGTATGAATCGTAATTAACGCTGCACCGTACGTCTGCCTTCCCTTCCTCTCTCCTCACACTGTCTTCCCATCCCCCACCTATACTCGATCCCACACTCCTCCTTGCTCCCACTCCCTCTTCTCTCCTTTCCCCTCCACCTCTTTGGTATTCCCATCAGCAAAGTGATGGGTGGTATTTGCTAGTTATTAATCACGTCCTTGTAATTCATGTAATTATAATATAATAAAATATCCCTTTAAAGGAGGACAAGTGGAAGGGAAGAACAGAGAGTTTGGTTTTGGAGGTCAGGTGGAGCAAAGATCAGAGTTGGGAGGGCAAGTTTGAGCAGTTGTTGAATAGGGGGAAGGGGGGGTTGAGGATGGGGGGTTGATGGTTTGGAGTGGAGAGGGTATTGAAGCTTTCAGGTGAGGTGAGGGAGGTTGAGGACTTGGAATTGGAAGGTTGAGGTTGAGAACTTGGTGCTTGGGAAATGGGGGGTGGGGTTGATGACGTGAGGATTGGGAGGGTTTGATTCCTCGAGGATTAGAGGGGTGGAGTTCAGGTCTTTAAGCCACATTTACATTGTTCGGATGTTCTGCAGGTCCCTGCTAGTGAAGATAATAATAGGAACAAATACTTGGCAAGTGTATTCAGACAAATATAGACAAAACTTCTGAAAAAGCAAATGAACAGTGCATTTCTCATATCTCATTTGTGTACATAATTAACCACTCAAGCAGCTGCCTGGATTAAGATGTGGAAAGCATCAACTATAATGAATCAACAATTCAGGTAGAGATGTACATAGAACAATATGAAGTGTGAGCAATGGTGAATTGAAAAGAATGAGCAGTGAAAGCAAAACAGCTTCTCGAAAGGAGAAAATGTAAAAAGGAATGAGAAGAGAGAAATTAACTTGATGATTTGAAACACCACAATAATCTGGCATCTCCAACTGGAATCAATTTACATTTACATCAGAAGAACAAAGTTACATCAGAAGCAGATGCCAATAAGTTGTGGTTAGTTAAACATAAGCCGAGTAAATTAGTTTATTGGAAATGAACCTCGTTTAATTTTTCGATGTGCAGTGAGAGAACAATGCATGGACACCAACTGTGTGTGTGCGAGGACCTGGAGTCACATTGCGAGAATCTATCAAGGCCCAGGGACTGCTCGAAAAACTGCTGGAGGGATATGGAATGTCCCATTTGTGTTGACTTGAACTTGGCTCAGGTTGGAGCGAGGGTGTGGCCAGGTCTTTAACATCCACAACGTTCCAGGGGATTGTAGGGTTAGGTTGTGCATGATGTAGGAGAAGATTGGGCTGCGGTACATTGCTGGCTCTGTCTGCTGTCAACCATTTCTGAGGGGGCATACTTGGGGGTTACTGTAACACTAGTCGACAAGAAAATATTGAACCCCCCAGGGGTGGAGCTATGGTTCGAACGAGTTTGGCTAAAGAGTGAGAACATTGCAAGCTGTTCTGCACCGTGTAAGCTGAAACTGCTTTCTTAGCTCAAAGTTTGCTTGCTGTTTTACCTTTTACTCTCTTTGTTCTGTTCGCTTTGTTTCCTTGGTGTCCTTTATGAAAGTTACCAAATAACATCAGCTCACAGGCCTGGGGTTAAAAGTGACTCATCGTGGGATATCCCGATGGTTCTCAAAAATTTCACTATGTTTTATGGATATCTACATTCTACAACATTTAAAGTTACCTTTCCCTAATATAGTTGAACTACGTCGATAAAACATGCTGTGGAATTTGTGAATAGTTTTCTGTGCAATAAAACATTTTTTTAAATCATAGTTTTGCTTCTGTGGTAGAGATGCTTGGTGTATTCAGCATATAATACATAACCATTCAGCATATTCAGCATAACCTGGATTCAGCATATAATACAGCCAACTGTTTCAGGAATGCAATGCCCCATTCGTAGAGATATTAAAACAATGATATGTGTCATATCTTTCTTGATGCTGGCTACCAAGGAGGGTCCTACTCATTTATGCAATAAGATTTGGGAGGACAAGGCAGAGAACTGGCAAGCATGATTGAGTGTACGACCCTGAGAATCATACGTATCTCTCAGCAGTAAGGCTAAAGCACAGCATTCCTGTCTCATACAGGCAACTTAAACACTTCATGATACATAAGTGATTCTTATCTTATCTGAACTTGTCACACTTCTCCACCTTTCTTTCCCCTTTATCAAAATCTGAAAATTACGCATACTCAGCACAGCAGGATGGATGAAACTTACAAGTTTACCCTTGCCCAAGGAGAGGGTATTGCATTTGAGTCCGTTTGTTTGTTTGTTTATTTATTTGTTTATTTACCCGCACAGAACCTTAGTGTTTTTTTCCATAACTACTTACAATTAACGTGGTGTTGGCTTAATGTTTCGGGTGGTGGGCTTCGGATCCTAGGATCCTGAATTCAAATCCTGCTCAGCTCTTGAATTAATACCAGGTGGGGTTGACTCTGCCTGTCATCCTTCCGAGTTCTACAAAATGAGTGCCAGCATGCCGGTATCCTGTGTCGGAGTGGTGACCTGTCCAGGATTGTGCCCAATAGCCAAGGAAACTGTTTCGGCAGCGCCAACACTCTGCACGGAGTGTGATCCCGATGGATGGATGGCTTAATGGTTAGGGTGGTGGCTTGGGATCCTAGGATCCTGAGTTCAAGCCCTGTTGGCTGCTGAATTAACACCAGGGGGTTGACTCAGCCTGTCATCCTTCTGAGTTCGGCGAAATGAGTAGCAGTGTGGCAGCCAAAAGGCTGGCTGGACAGATTGAGGGGAAACTTTACACATTGAGGGAAACATTTAGTTCCCCAAGCCATGGGTCTACAAGTTATTTTTAAGGAATTATTGATGGGTCACATGATTTCACCATATTGGATTGAAGAAAAATATTAAATAATGTTTTTTCTGAAACTGCTTAATCAATGGATGTGAAACTTCAAAATTATTATCTAGTAATGATGTGGAATAAATATTTTAAATTTCACCTTGCTTGGACACATGGTCTGGCAGCCAGAATTTTTTTTTTTTGATCTGGATTCTTCTTATTGTTTTTTATTATTATTTTTTTTTGAATAAGGTTCACTTGGCTGTGCCTGGATGGGTTTGAGGGTAGAGGAGTAACAGCTGAAATGCAAATCCTGTCCAGGTTCCTCATGACTTCATCTTTGCTTTTTGCTTGTTTGGGTTCCTGCTGATGACTCCAATGCAGGACAGTACCTATTTGGTCTTCCATGTGATTTGAATTGAATTTATTTTAATCCCATTCTGAATTCAATTGAATAATAATTAAAAACCCCATGGGTCAGGGTGAGGTGTCCAATCAAAGAGGGGTTGCATCAAAGCGGTACGTCTTGGTACCCGAACATCATTGTCAGATGACAGACAGTTCTAGTTACGTCTATTATTAATTACTAGCAAATACTAGCAAAGACAGGCAGAGGATGAAGAAGGGGGGCTAGGAAGGGGGAGGGGAAAGCGAGAAAGGGGGTAAGTTTTGGAGAGACATCCAGGAGGGAGGGGTGCATGAAAGAGAGAGAGAGAGACAGAGACAGACAGGCAGAGTCAGCGCCAGAGCAACAGAGGTGTGATGAAGAAGAACCTCACATTGATATTAAAAACCATCCCTGGGAATATCACTACAAACGAACTCCAGTTGGAAGCCATCCCGGGCTCAATAACGATCCAGAAGAGAGACCTCGGCACGAAACTTTGAGAAGAGAAAACTTCAGAGCTTTGTCCGTGAATCATGACCCCTTACTGAAACGAAGGTGGATACTTTGAGCCCACCCAGGGAGGACTCTATTCCACATTCTGAAACCAAAACCCCATACACACACACACACACACACACACACACACACACACACACACACACACACACACACACACACACACACACACACACACACACTGACATTTATTAGTTTAGATGCAACACACCGGTCCACAAACGCCACACAAAATACACCACATAAAACTACACAAGCGCACAAAACAAGTCCTGGTGAGGGTCTGCAATATCTGATGCTCTCTTTTTTTGTTGTTGTTGTTGTCATGTGACATTTGCATGCTCGTGCATCTGAAAGCCTGTGGCAGGTGTGTTCTTCACTAAAATACTTTCCTTACTTCCTTTTCCACACATGCTGCAATATCCTAAATGAATAGTTTGTAAATGGGGAAATTTCAATATTTTAAAGTATTATGTGTGTTATGGTGCTGGTTGTTTGTTCTTTTATACATGACCTTAAAGGTGATGAAAGCTATCTGATTAGGAAAATATTATTTTTGTGTGGTTTGGTTGTTTATTGTTCCACATGATTCATCCAAATTTCAACAAAAAACATGATTCATACATATTACAGTCAAATTCAAAATATTGCAAAGAAAGAAATTGAATCAAATATAATGAAGAGTGAAGCAAATAAAGCATCAAATGAGATAAATATGACATGAATAATTAATCAGTGTAAAATATGAGGAACTGAAATGAAAAGCTGAGCGTGTAAAGGACGAAAGTGTGCAATAAGTTGGAAGTGGATGAAAGTACACACTCGCAATATGTTTCAAGTCATTGAAAACATGAAGGAAGGATGTTGCGGGAGAGTGTGTCAGGTTGGTGCTGAGGTGTCGTCCACCAGATGGCGGTCTCCTTGGGTTAACCTGAGGCGGTCCCTTCGGGTAGGTGCCTGGAATGTCCTATCCCTAAGAGAGGATGATCACCTGTCTCTGTTATCATCTGAACTCAAGCATTTGTACATCGGTATTGCAGCGGTATTGCATTTGTACATGAAGGACGCATTCTATGCCACGCTCGACTCTGTGGGTGATTAGTGCCCCAGGCGAGATACACTTCTAGTCTTGAGGATTTCAATGCATCGACTGGAAGTGATATTGATGGTTAAGGCCCAGTCACACCTTGACGTTTTAGCCAGCTTAATTTGATTTTTGGAAAATTTGTCTAAAACGCTGGTATACGTCGAATACGTTATGGGTAAGTTTTGATAACATTGAGAGTACACTGAAAAACACTGCCATACGTCGTAGTACGCTGGCTTTAAACGTACTTTTCAGTTGTCCTCAATTTTTCCATGCTTGAAATTTTAAGACTTATGCCAGCGTATGACTCACACGTTCCGCATAACGCTGGCCATATGTTATTGGCACGTCACGTAATCACGTGACGTCGACACACCGTCGACCGAGAATTAACAGGGTCCAACTACACTTTTTTAAGTTGAGAAAAATGAAATCAAAAATTCAAAGTGGAATTGCCGCTATCTCATCACATTTTATTTTCATATCGTGTGCTACATAACAGGTACATATAAAGGTTACATAAAATAATCTTGCTTAGTTTCCTCTGTTGCCCTTCTACATGGACTTCTTCTAAATTTGAATGAAATGTCAGATAGACCCTGTTAATTCTCAGTCGACGACACGTTACTTGTGAGGTTAGTCATAAGTCGAAACACATCGAGGTAATGGTTAGCGTACCCGAAACTTATTTCTAACCTATGAGTAACGTGTTGTACTCACGTTACACGATCGGTGACACACAGACACACGTTACTTGTAAGGTGCTCATAAGTCGAAACACATCAAGGTAATGGTTTGCGTCAGTGTTCCAGACTCCCTGGTTTTTTTATTTTTTATTTTTTCTTCCTTCCTTCAGTATGATGGTGATTTTGACACTTCGATTTCTAGTGCGGTTATAATATAATTAATAGGCTGCCGCTCAACGATTTAAATCATAACCGCACTGTACACTGAACACCGTCATACCGAAGAAGAAAAAACCGGGAGTCTGGAACACTGACGCTAACCATTACCTTGACGTGTTTCGACTTATGAGTACCTTTCAAGTAACGTGTGTCGATGTGTGCCAACGATCGCATATCGTACATGCAACTTATTCCCATCGCATGCGGAGCGTGTGTCATACGGCAAGTACGTCGTAAAATTTTCAACATGTTTAAAATTACAAGACATACTCCACTTACTACGACATATGATAGCGTACTTTAGCGTTATATTCACGCATACCAAACTTACCCATACCGTATTCGACGTGCACCAGCGTTTTATACGCATTTTTCAGAGGTCGGCATATGCTGGCAAGATCGCCAAGGTGTGACTGCGATGTTGACACTTCCATTTCTGCGGCGGTTATGATTTGAATCGTTGTGCGGCAGCCTTTCCATAACCTATGCCACGTCATCGTCGGCGATGCGTGCAGCGCGCTATGCATAAGTTAGACTTTTGTTGGGCATAGGTTGTGAGGCCGACAACAGGTTCAGCATTCGTTGGTATAAGTTATCTATAACACAACGAAACGTTCTGTGTCCGTTACTAATACGTTATGCATAAGACCAAGTCGTTATGAATACGTTCGAATCTTTTTTTTAAAAATCAAAAGTTCAACGTAAGCCAGCGTTTTACATACATTTTAATACGTTGCCATTGCTGGCTAAAACGTCAAGGTGTGACTGGGCCTTTACGAGACATTTGTTGGTCACCATGGGTCTGGAACTGTGAACCTGAATAGCACTATGTTCCTTGACTTTGCAAGAAGTCAAGAACTTAGGGTGGCCGGTTCATGGTTTCAGCACCCACAAGCTCATCGCTGGACTTGGTATTTCAACGCTGGTGGTGTGGCAAAGGGGATTGGCCATGTGCTCGCTGATGGTCGCTGGAGATGATCCGGAACTGCAGGGTTCACCAGAGTGCTCAGTTCCTCAATATTGACCACTGGCTTGTTGTAGCAACTCTTAAGTTGCACCTTAAATCCTGGAGAATGGTACCATCCCAGCCTAGGCTGGATGTTGGCAAGCTCAAGGATGAGAAGGTAGCTGAGGAGTTTGCAAACGGGCTAAGTGGATGTTTGGGCGGTCTGGGTGCTTTGGGGGATCCTGAAGAGTTGTGGAGTGCCTTCAAGACCACCGCCCTTGATGTTGCCGGTGGATGTCTTGGAACTCACCGGAGGGCAAAGAAGAATTTTGTCTCTCTCGGGTCACTAGATACCATGGACCAGAGTCGCAGGGCCAGGCTGAATGGCAGAGCTAAGCTGTTCAGGGAGCTGAGGCATAAAACTGTGTGTGCACTAAGGGTGGACAAGGAGACCTATGTGCGAGGAATCTGTGAGGGTGTAGAGCATCACCTGTGGTCAATTGATTCTCGTCCTGTTTACAGGGGAATTCATGCACTGCGTTAGTCCAAGTCCATCCCTCGGTGTACTGCAGTTAGAGGAGAGGGTGGTGGGCTGTTGACAGAGGATTCTGAAGTGAAGTCCCGCTGGGCCGCTTACTTTGAACGGTTGTACCAGGCCGATCCACAAGCTGTTTTGTTGGACATCAAGGGTGTTACAATCCCTGTTGCTGACCCTCCAATCAACTGTGGTCCACCTTCGTTTGTGAAAACACAGGCTGCGGTGAACCGGTTGAAATGGGGTAAAGCTCCAGGGATCTATGGCTTCCATGCTGAACTTCTCAAGGCTGGTGGAAATGCTGCACTCATGTCATTGCATGCGGTTCTGTGCTCTGTCTGGAACACAGGTGTTGATACAGATACACAACGTCAGTACAATTTTAAAACATTTATTGAACAAACAAACAGATTGTAGGTGCTAGCACAGGAGATTCTGGACAGACAGATTTACTCCAGATCTCAAAACATAATCGGAGAATCTTCGTCTTTATATTGTTTCCAGTAAGACAGTTTTTACAATTTTCTGACACTGATGCCAGTTTGCCTGGTCTTGACAATTTCCAGGTGAACCTTATCTTCAGTCTTCTTTGACAGCTCCTGCTTAAATGGTTGGAACACATATTCAAACCCAGACATAATCGCACAGAATGCGAGAATGATGTCAAACGCCAACTCTAATGGCCATTAAAACTAGCTTCCATCTTATGTAGGTTAAAAGTCAGTCTGCTTCTCCCAAAACTGGGAAGATATTGTTACGAATTTGGAATTCGATTACACACAACATACAGGTTCCTTTAGTCAGCTATGTCGATAAGTGCTTGTTCCCAAGATAGTTCACCTTTCATTGTTTAAATGTTCAGAAATTGATTAGATGTGCTGCGGATCGATTTAATAGTTAGGGAACGAACAATGGAGACATCCCTCCCCCTCTTCTGCGAAGAGGAAGAACCCTGCCGTCCCGTGACTCATGATGTCAACAACTCCCACCAAACCCGTGGTTGAGCGGGGGATGGAGCACGAGGGCATGAGTCACGCCGGGATCGGGGAAAGGGCGGGAGAAGGAGAAGGACGAGATCCTTTCTTTGTTCTTGGTAAGTTAGCTTTTTGCTTCGGCAGAGAGTAGTCGTTCAGCAGACCTTCGGGTCCTGTTTGGCTTGGGTTGGGGTTGAGGCCTTCGGAAGCTTTTTGCTTCAGCTGGCTCAGTGAGCTTCGGCTGCGGCCTGGCTCGAGAGGAGGCATTTTGGAGGCTTTTTGCTTTGGTGGTTCAGTGAGCTTTGGCTTCCGTTTGGCTCGGGAGAGCTTTTTGTTTTGAGCTGCTTTGTTTTGGAAGGAAGTTGAGCCGGTTGCTTGGCTCGAGCTGCGAATGGTGGTTTCTTCTTCTTCTTGGTTCGTGGAGCTCTTTGTTCTCCATTTTGGTTCCCGGCTTGGTGCGACTCATCGACCTCTTTGTGGAGGTGGTTCCTCGGGGAAGCGACGCATCGACGGGAAGAATCGGCGCCTCGTCTCACTCACCAGCACGTGTTGAGAAGCTCAGGAGGATTTGAGGGAGCTCGGGAAGGATCACGGCGATTGGATCCAGCTCGCTCTCGCTGGAGCCCGGGTCCGAACAACTTGAAGACCACATGAGGTAGAGAGGTTCGAGATAGGTTCTGGGTTTCAGCTCACCTGTCCTCCGAGCTGGAGGTCGTTATTAAAGGTCTCTACCACCATTTCTTGTGTGTGTGTGTGTGTGTGTGTGTGTGTGTGTGTGTGTGTGTGTGTGTGTGTGTGTGTGTGTGTGTGTGTGCGTATGTGTGTCCGTGGGCCCGTCTAATAAGTAGGAACTGCTGTTAAGTGCAAGTGACTGTACATAATAAGTAGACAGTTGTAGTTCTTTTGTCGTGCTTTTGTTGCTAGCATAATTGCATACCTGTTTTGCCTTGTTTAATTGCATACGTGCTTTATTATAATAAATGTCCTTGTGTGAATGTAAACCTGTTCGTTGCGTCCATTCCCTCATTGAACTGCCCCATCTTGCACTCGGAATATAGTTGGTTTTTTAAATAGCCGATAAATAGAATCGGGTCCGGCGAGGTCTGGCGATAATACCCGCTCGGTTATCCCAGAACGGAATGGACCGCTTAAGCGGTTCGTGTCCAAGCAGGCCTTCGCCGAGGTACGGTCCCTCGGTAGGTTACCTGCGCGGGTACTTAGGTATATCGATATTCGGCGATTGACCCTATTTCGCGTGGGTAGAATACAGAGTGGGCCGTAGTGGGATTAAAAACCCACCCGTGACTGGTTATTGGCATTGTTCCAGAAAGTCATGACTGGATTGTCCGTTCGGTGGGCGAAGCGACCACTATTGGTTGGACGTGGTCGTTCGCACGCCGACGGGCAGGAATTCTACAACAATATATTATTTTGAAGCGACCAGAGCTTCGTGAATACATCTGGACACCTTCTCAAATCCACATTCCAACTTGTTAGTGACTTTTTCTAAAAATTCCTTGAGATAGCTTTTAAAATGATAGGCAATTCTTCTTATAATCAACTTACTGGCAAAGTTCAACCTGATACAAACTGTAATAGTCAGGTGATCTTTCCATACAAAGGAAAAATATAATTACGTTAATTCCAAATCGATACATACTTAAAAATAATCATATCACATTTGAGTACATTTTCCTTCAGGGTTAACATTTTCATTTTAATACCAAGTTTTAATCATCATCAATTTATTTATTTTATCACCCCCAAACCCATCATGATAAAATGTTTCTACACAGGCATCATCCCAACTGACTAGAAGATGGGCCTTGTTGTCCCTTTCTGGAAAGGAAAGGGTGGTCGCCAAGACTGCAACAACGACCGAGGGGTGATGCTGCTCTCAGTGCCGGGCAAGGTCTTTGCTCGGATAATTCTCGATGGGGTTCGCCACCATCTGCTAATGCACCCGCGTCCAGAGCAGTCAGGCTTTACAGCAAATAAGTCAACGATTGTCCGTATCCTTGCTCTTCAGTTACTCACCGAACGCAGACGAGAGTTTTGGCAGGGGCTGCTTGCAGCCTATGTTGATCTCTGGAAAGCGTTTGATTCAGTGAATTGGGATGCCCTCTGGAGGATTCTTGGTCTTTATGGGGTACCACCAAAACTGATAGAGCTGATGTCTGAAGTACACTCTGGTACTGAGAGTGCTGTGAGATGTGGTGGGAGCATCTCTGAATTATTTCCAGTTGTTACTGGAGTTTCTCAAGGATGTTTTCTGGCCTCCACACTTTTCAGCACTTGTATCGACAGGATTCTGGGGAGGATGTTGGAGAGATCATGCTGTGGTGCATCGTTTGGGAATGTCAAGATCTCTGACTTTGATTTCGCAGATGATGCAGTCATCTTTGCGGAGACTCTAGATATCCTTTTGGGGGCCCTCGACGTGCCGAATGAGGAACGGAGGCCCTGGGATTACGGGTTTCCTGTGTCAAAACTAAGATCCATACTTTCAATGATGTCTTGGATGCTGCCATCCTGTCCGTACCTGTTTGTGGTGAGGATGTTGATGTCGTGGAGAGATTCACTCACCTTGGCAGTGATATTCATGTCTCTGCTGGCTGTGAGCCAGAGGTCAACAGACATCTGGATCCGGCCTTGGGAGTCCTGGCTTCACTGGATCATGGGGTGTGGTGCTGCCGGTACCAGTGTGGGAGCATGAAAGTCTGAGTCTTTAGGTCCTTGGTGCTTCCAGTCTTGCTGTATGGATGTGAGTCTTGGACTCTGACCAAGGATCTGAGATGGAGACTTTATTCCTTTGGTACCAGGTCTATTCAGAGAATCCTTGGCTATCACTGGTCAGACTTTGTGTCCAACGAGTGGTTGCTGAGAGAGATTCAAATGAGATTTGTTACCTGCATCATCCGTGAGCATCAGTTGTGGCTGTATGGACATGTGGCTCATTTTCCTGACGCTGATCCTGCTCACCAGATTCTCTTAACGAGGGAGCCTCATGAGTGGAGGAGGCCAATGGGCCGACCACGTACCTCATGGTTGCACCAGGTTGACCATCATCTCAAGGAGATGGGGATGGGCCAGGCATCTGCCTGGGGGATGGCCAGACGGAGGCCCCTGGGGTACCGACGGAAAGTGGACGCAGCGACGCGCTGCTTTGGTGCATGCTCCCATACCTGACCTGAATACGACACAACAATCCTCTTCTGAATTACCCTCATGACATCTTTTGACATTTTACTTTTGTTGTGGGATTGCGATGAAACACCACCAAAATTTGTCATGATGCAAAACCAGAAGATATAGATGTTAATCAAGAAAATGTCATTATTGCCACGTCTTGGACAAGTATGAATATGGGATGATGGAGTTATATCTAGTAATATATACGGATTCTGAAGAGTTAACAATCACAATAAAACTTTAGAATATGTCTTGTTGTACTTGAAATGTCACATTTAAGTATTTTCGACTCTTTCTGTTTATGGAAATTGTAGTAGGAATTGTGAAATCATTCGCACTGTATTAATTGAAATGGCAAAGGTAACAAAATTATAATCAACATTCTTCCAGCTCTGTTAACCAACCACCCTTGTGTGCCATTACTGTCTTTGTCAGAAACCCTATACACTGCAGCTCAGGCTCTCTGCTCACTCCTCCTAACCCTCTGGAATATCTCGAGGTCCTCCTCCGCCTCCCGGTACACTTCCCGTTGTTTGTGTGATATACTCATGATCTCCTTCTGTGAAGACTATATATATATATATATTCTGTATATATGTATATATATATTCTGTATATATGTATATATATATATATACTGTATATATCTATACATATATATATATATATATATATATTCTGTATATATGTATATATATATTCTGTATATATGTATATATATATATATACTGTATATATGTATATATATACTGTATATATGTATATATATATATATATATATATATATATATATATATATATATATATATATATGTAAGTGTGTACTGGTAGTAGTATATATATATATATATATATATATATATATATATATATTTTTTCCTCACTTTCTTTCAACATGAACCTTTCGGTTAAAACACACCCCATCGCTCTTTTCTTTTTATGTGATGAAGTCAACTGCTGTCATGGTAGCTGGCTGTGCATCTGGAATGCTCAATCAACTCAGCACTGCTGCCAAGGACATGTGAGAGGTATCAGACCAAACTCAGGAAAAAATTGTCAGGGAGCATCGTTTGGCTTGTTTTTGACAAACACATCACCATGTTGGTTGAAATTAGGTTTTGTGGAAGATTTATGATAATAAACATAAGTATGATATTCTCGATTAGTTAGCCATCTGAAAGAGGTTTTGCAATGTAATGCAAATTAACACAGTACTTACTCAGAAATGATACATTTTGTGACATTTCCTTTAACAATGGTTTTGGGTGGAGTATATATTTGGGTATGACAAGGCATCAACAGACGCAGTCCGTCGAGGTTATAGCTGGCTGTAATTTGGAAAGCACTTTTGAAGGGTTCATAATATGCGACCTTCAAAATGATGTAATCTGCCCCGGAATGCTCAGTGCGCATGCACAGAAATGTGCAGGGTAAGTTTAAAATTATGTTCACTATTAATGAAGTTGGAAGCCAGGGGGCGGGGTGGGAGGGAGGGGGGACGCTATTGGAGGTATGAGGGTTGTTATAATTGCTTTAAAAATAAAAATTGGTTTTCAATGGCGAGGTTGTATAAGAGTTAACACACAGAACATATAACAGAATGAGCAGGAGACAAGAGGAGCAGGAGAGGGAAACACCAAACAGTGGGGAACAAAGACAATCGGATATCTGCGGAAGGGGATATGGTGGGGTACACGGGGTAAACAAGACAGACACTCCAGAGACTTTCAGGAAGGAAAGCAAGGAATTTGAAGGAGGTAGGTTTGGGGTGGATTAATGGGGGTAGAAAAGATCATGGTTTTGGATGGGGGGAGATAAGAGATGGTGGTGAACAGTGTTTTGAAGATCTGGAGGGAATAGTGGGATTGAAGAAAGTGTGGGATTTTGTACCAGATGTGGGAAAAAAGAGGAATGGAAGAGTGAAGGTGATTCAAGCCCCGTCGGCCGCTGAATTAATACACCATGGGGGTTGACTCAGTCTGTCATCCTTCCGTGGTCGGCGAAATGAGTACCAGTTCCAGTGTGTACTGGTAGAGGGGCACTGCATCAGTGACACAGTCGCACTTCAAGAAATGATAGTTACCCCAGCAGCTAAGCTGCCATATGATCACCAGCACTCAGTGGTCCCGTTCTGTGAGATTGTGTGTCCGACCACTTCGCGGCTGAGCTGTTGTTGTTCCTAGACGTTTTCACTTCACAATATCAGCACTTGCAGTTGAACGGGGCAGCTCCAGCAGGGTAGAAATATGACAAACTCATCTGTTGGAAGGTGGCATCCGACGACGGTGCCACGTTCAAAGTCACTGAGCTCTTCAGTGTGGTCCATTTCACTGCCATTGTTTGTCTCTGGCGATTGCATGGATGTGTGCTTGATTTTATAAATCTGTCAGCAATGGGTGTGGATGAAATAGCCGAATCCACTAACGAGAAGGGGTGTCCGCATACTTTTGGCTATCTCATGTATATGTATATATATATATATATATATATATATATATATATATATATATATATATATATATATATATATATATATATATATATATGTGTGTATATATATATGTATATATATATGTATATGTATATATATATATATATATATATGTATATATATATATATATATATATATATATATATATATATATGTAGGGTGAATATACTAATTCTGGCTCACTTTTCCCCATGTAATATGCAATATCCCCAGATATTGCATAAATAAAATAATCGATTATCTTGAAATTAAACCTGAACTCAGGATAAAATATAGAGTTTCGAAAAAGGCCAATAATAAATTAAATATCCTGTTTTCCAAACATATAAATGAATGATTTTTTACCCATTTGGAAAAATAAGATAAAATTTAACAATCATAAAAATCTTCCAAATTCATTAAGATGTCTCATAGTTGGTTCAAGCGGATGTGGAAAAACCTGCTTACTTTTGAAGATGTTCCTGACTCCCAACTTTTTAGATTATGATAATTTAATAATTTTCACAAAGTCGAGTTTTCAACCAGAGTATCAACTACTCTCACAAGGTTTTAATGCTGGTCTTCAAAAAGAAGATATAATCGGTTTATTTAATCTTCAAAAAAACCTAAATGATTATAACATTGAAGATATAATTCAACTATTTTGTGATACACAGAGATGTAAAAAGAAATCAAAACCGATAACTTGTATTCTTCGTGATAATACAGATGTTATACTGTCTCCCCAAGATTTGGATAAATGAAAAAAGAACCTCGTTATCTTTGATGATTGTGTTAATGAGAGAAACCAAATGGTAAGGGACAGCAACTACACAAGAGGGAGACATTCTTCTTGTAATTGTATTTATCTTAGTCAATCGTACTTTCAACTTCCTCGTCGTTCCATCAGAAGCAATGCTAATACTTTTATTTTATTCAAGTTAAATTCAATAGATATGAATAATTTTTGGAGAGATAATTGTTCTACAGTATGTAGTAAAAAGGAATTTGGGGATTACATGAAGCACACAACTGAAAAATATAAATATATTGTTGTGAAACAAGATGAGATATTAAGGGATATATTTTTGTTTTATAAACAATTACATATATAAATGACAACTATTATTATAAATCTTGTGGGTAAATCTGATTCTGGAAAAAACTTTCATAAATCAAGGTTCTTGTGTGGTACAAATGAGAATATTGTAAATTTACTTGAAAAACACCCCGGGATACGCATTGTATCAACAACAACTAGAGCAATAAGACCTGGAGAAGTAAAAGGTAAAGATTATCACTCTATTTCAGTGGAGGACCACATGCGATTGAGGAATGAAGGTCAAATATTTGTGGAGGTTTCTCTTGGTACAACAAAATATTCACATTGTAAGAGCGAGTTAAGGAAACTAAAATCTGGTGGTCTTGGGATATTAAAAACTAATCCAGAAGGAACGAGACAAATTATTAAACATCTGAGCGGAGTGAAGACTTTATCATTCGGATTTGATGTTAATAAAGAAACTCAACGCAAACGTATGAAAAGCAGAGATGCAAGTATTACTGAAGAAGAAATTACAACTCGTGTTAATGTTAATAAAGAATTTGATGAAATATTAAAAGAAAAGGATTTATTTGAACACATCAACTTGGATTATGAACAAAAGGAAAATTTCCCTGTTGATCTTTACAATTCATTAAGTGATATTTTCCAATAAATAAATAGAGTGAAAGAAAGAGCAAGAACATTTAAGGAACATCACGAATTGGTTTCAAAAGTTGTAAAACAACAGGAAGACATAAAGAAGAAACGCAGACAAAAACTAATGGGCGACGAAGCATTTGAAAGAAAACAAGAGAAATTTTTTAAACCACTTTTAAAAACTTCCCAAGAAAAAATGAAAGATGTTTCCACAGTTCCCACAGTAGAATATACTCCTAAAAAACTTCAAATGTTAAAAGATTTTGATCAAATGACGGAGGAAGAATTAGAGCATTTAGGAGAATTAGAATATGATGATGAAGGTTTATTTCAACAACTGGAAGAGATTAATCGACCCCCTGATTAGGGTTAGTTGTGACCCCCTGATTAGTTGTGAATGCTCTTCAAAACAATGAATATTCAGTGGATTCAAAAACCAAAGCAGGACTCATTCCAACAGAACAACCAGAAATATTTTATCTTGTTCAAGAAAAGGTATTGATATTTAATGATGAATTAAGGTTCTTGGGTTCTGCTCAACCCCCTGTTAAACTAACTCCGAGATTAATGTTTCTTCTCACAAAAGATGGAAGACAAGGTTCAACTGTGAGGGATGAATCAAAGTATATTGATAAACCATTGGATATGAAAAATAATGATGATAGAGTATATATTGATCTGCTGAACACTCTTAATTATAGGGTTAGTATTTCTGGTAATAGTCGAAAAAAATGAGGAGAAACACATTATTCAGGCTTTAAGTATCCTTGGTTTAGGTATTAGTTTTCTTCCAAATGACCCATCTTAATTAGTTAATAGACTGTTTTTGCTGTTAGGTAGTAAGAACGTTGGAAATAACAATTGTTTTAATGAAGCATCAGCCATTTTAGACCAGTTGATGAACAAGAAAATAATTAATAAATCTCAATATAAAGACATTTTATCTCATATTAAATAAGATTAGAAGCACAATCCTGAGTTTTAATTTCACAACAAGCGACCACACATCTTCATTCCCATACGCACTACAACTTGACACAACAAAAGAATATGAGGCATCTTTATTGTCCATGGAAACTTATTATACCTTATTTAATATAACTGATAAAAATGACAAGTTTAGTCATAATCCCGGAAGTGGATACAAAACGATAACAGTCTCACCCGGAGCATATGAGATTTCTCAAATATCTTCCGAAATTGCTCGTCTTATGAAAGAACAGGGTGATGAACCAAAAAACATTGTTATAGACATTCAAAAACATACTTCAAAATCAATGATTAAAGTTAAAAATAACTACAAGGTTGATTTCACAATTGATAATTCATTTGGAGAGTTATTGGGTTTCTTCTCAAAAAAGATTGAAACTCATGGGACGTTTTACAGTGATAATGTCATTCAAATATCCTCAGGAATAAACTCGGTATTAATTCACTGTGATTTGATTGATGGTGCTTACAATGATGGAATAAAAACAAATACAACATTTTCATTCAGTGCATACTCAACCCCAATTGGTTATAAATTCAACATGGAACCCAAAAATTTGGTTTATCTCCCTGTGTCAGGAAAAAACACACACAGAGTAAATTTTAGGATAACCGACCAAGATAATTGTATGATTTCTTTTAATGGGGAAGTTATATCCATCAGAATTCACCTACATGAAGTTTTCCAATAAATAAATACGATGGTTATTGTGAGGAAACACGAATTGGGA
This sequence comes from Eptatretus burgeri, assembly GCF_056783735.1. NCBI lineage: Eukaryota > Metazoa > Chordata > Myxini > Myxiniformes > Myxinidae > Eptatretus > Eptatretus burgeri. Next base: position 95,213,296 of record NC_140964.1, on the reverse strand, counting down.
AAATTTAAAATAATTACAGGGGAAGGGATGTTCCTTTCCCCATACTACAAGGGTGAAGGTATGTATCTTGGTAGAGGATACTATTAACCTAAGAGACAAAGGGGTGTTGGACATCAATTTAGAGGAGATGGGATAATTGATACTCTAATGGGTATCGGTTCAACTATTCTTAAACATAAAGACCGAATTGGTTCAACTGCTTCTGCTGTGGGAAATGTTGCAGGTGCTGTAAAGAGCATAAAAGATGCCCAGAAGGAATCTCATAAATTACAAGCAATTAAAGAATTAAGAAAGGCAAAACTCAGTTGTCCCCCCAAGAATGACAGAAAATAATTCGAATACTTGGATCAGGGTTTCAAAAGTTTTAACATCTTTTTTTCCTAAATAAATACAAGTGTGGAAGCAATTCATAGTATCTATGATTTGGATGATACTATTATTATCTCAAACTCCACTAAAAAATAAGATTACTTCAAGGTAAATGCAATAACTGGAACAGACTGGAATGCAAATGGTAGAAAATGTTTTGAAATAAATAATCAACAAACCTATTTGAATCTATCCGAAAGTTTCTTGTTGTGTAAATTTAAATTCGCGAAGGCTAGGAATAACACAAATGCTACACTCTTAAATGATTTCTTCTGGAAAATGTTTCATAGTGTGCATTTGTACATTGGAACACAAGAAGTTGAAGCGGTTGATTATGTCTCTGCTGTATCTGAAATGATGAAATTTACACTCTATACATTCAGTGATAGAATGGGAAAGTGGTCTATCGAAGGTGTTATTCCTGATATGTCAACGGGAACAACCACAGACCCTGGATATACTCAAAGGAAAGGAGCGTATAATGATGATGCAAAAGCAGTGAATAGTTTTACTGTGGCAGTTCCCCTGAAAGGTATATTTGGATTTTGTGATCATGATAAAGTTCTGTATGGTTTTAAAATTAGATTTCAACTCCAAAGGAATGATAATGAAAATAGATTGCTTTTTGGTGTTGGTAGTGCTTTTGGTGAGCAGAATAAATTTGTAATTGATGAAATGAGTTGGTATATTGGTGAATATACTCCGAATCTTAAAACAGAAGAGATGTTGAATAGAAGACTTAACTCAAAGAAACCACTCAGTGTATCATACCTCAAAAGAAGATGTCAACACGTTAAACTCAACCAAACCACTTACACGTGGAATTTGGGTGTTCTGGAAGGAAATCCACGATATCTGTGGATCATTTTTAAAAAGCCAGATGGTGATACTGCGACTGATAATAATAATGCATTGAGTGATAATGCTAAGGTGAAACAACTTCGCGTTTCCCTCGATGGAACATTTTATCCACGAGATAGATTGGAAATTAATTTGGAAAAAATGATTTTTCTGAAGCATAAAAGTCTTACCAAAAGGTGTGTGAAAATAATGGAAATAAAGAACCTATTTTGGATATGACAGCATTTAAAAGTTTGTATACAATCTATCTGTTTGACCTGAGCGATCAAAAGGAAACTATAAAGTCTAATCGAGTGGATACTTCCCTATATATTGAAAGAGGAGAGAGTGAAGAAGTTGATACATATTGTTTGCTTTTGGAAGAAACAGAATTGCAGATTAATACAGATAATGGTTTTATGATTAGTCTCACATAATTTTTTGTTATATAAATGAGTAGCAAAGTACCAACTGGGGTATATGTTAATCAAATCAATCTTCATAAACCATCATCTTGTGTTCAAAATCAAAAGCATTGTACGATTAATGTTAATACAATTCAGAGAAAAGGAGCAGAAAGAATTGATGTTTTGCTCACAAGAGAACAGGTTAAAATCTTGAACGATACTGGCTCACTGAAAATTAAAATGACAAAACCAATGTTGAAAAAATAATCAATAAGAGAGAAGAGTGGAGGATTTCTCCCATTTCCAATTCCTTTATTTACTGGTTTAAGTGCGGTTGGAGCATTGACGGGTGGTATTTCAGCAGCGGTGAAAACTGCCAAAGAGAGGAAGGCTCAACTCCAGGCTCAAAAAGAATTGGAAAGACATAACAAAGAGTTGGAGAAACAAATTAGTGGAAGTGGTGTAATTGTAGATTTTGCTGAAAAACTTGAAGGTCTGCCTGATAAAGCGAAATTGTTAGTTGGTGATATGCTTTCTTCTATCGCACAAGCAGGTGTAAAATTAAGTAAAAGAGGTAATGGATTATATCTTTCTAATAAATCAATGAGCATTGATGAGTGGTTTAAAGAATTTGGAAAGAATACAACATTAAATTTAAAACTTGTCAAATATTGTAAGAAATTAAAAACTCATAATGTGGTTATTTGTATGAGAGATGAATTAACAAATGTGCCGAAACATACAAAGAATATTATTATGAACTTAGAAGATAATAATGGGAACGGTTCTGATTGGGTTTGTATTTTTAATTGTCAAGACAAATATTTTGATAGTTTTGGTCTTCCACCACCTGTTGAAGTCATAAAATTCTTACAGAATGGTGTTTATCAAACATTTCAAGTCCAATAATTAAATTCCAAGTGTTGTGGTCAATTATGTCTATATGTGTTATTTAAATTCAAGAAAAAAAAAATTTATGACATTATTTTTAATCTAATATAAATGACGTATGTTGGTAAAGATGGTTCTATCTTTGGTGTATCCCAAGAACTGGATATTGATTTGTCAAATTATTACACAAAGGCCCAGGCTGAACGACATAAATATAATATAACCAAAAATATTAATATGAAAAATGCTTATAAATTAAAAAATTATCCAAGCCTGACTGACGCGAATGACTTGGTGAGATTAAGCGATTTATCACAATATATATCCTTAAATAAAACGGTCATGTATTCCAAAGATACAGAAGTGTTGATTTTATCTCCAGGTCATACACAATTCACAGTTCGAATTTAAATAAATTTTTATAAAGAAGGGCGTATCGTTTGAATGAGAATAGAACAATGGGGGTATGATATGAATGATTTAGGGTACAATTGGTCATTTAAAATTGACCTAGAAGACCTGGAACAATTAAATCAGTCTCGTAAGGAAGAATATTATCCACTTGGTATAGAGAATGAGTTTTGTGGAAGCATGATTAGTAAACAACAAATAAAAGAATTTAATAAGGGTAAATATAATAATGGTTTTGCCCTAGTTTATATCATGAAAACAGAAAAAACAGGATTATATATAATAAGTAAGGAAATACAAAATGATTTAACTATGGGAAGATGGGGAGGTGTTTCGTGCCATAATATTATTCTAACATATATTTCTAATACATAAATGACAGCAAGAAGGCTTCATGAAAATTATCGTTTCTGTGTCCAAGCATACCTTCAAGAAAAGGGTATTCGGTCTTTTAATAAATATGTTCTACAACATAAGAATGAGGTATTTTCAATAAAAGATTGGCATTATGCTGATGTTGTTAAACCGACAACTTTAGATTTAATTCGAATGTTAAATAATGAAAAAAATTATAAAGTTAAGATAATGTAAGGCTCTTTTAAAAATTCAAAAGAAATTTTATTGGTTTCCTGTTGTAAAAAAAATTATTTTGGATACAGGAATATCAAGAAATCCTGATGAATATATGTATGATATTCTATGGGGTGTAAGTGATTCAAGTATAGTAAGGGATGAGGAAGGAGTTGAAGAAGAGGAGGAGAGGGAGAAGAAAGAGGAGGAGAGATAGAAGGAGGAGAGGGAGAAGAGAGAGGAGGAGAGGGAGAAGAGAGAAGGAGAGGGAGGAAAGGGCGAGACTAAATAAATATCAAAATATGGAAACCAGTGAGATTAAAAAAAGATTGGGGGTATTACAGAAAATAACTCAACCCACTGAGGAGGAAAACGAAGAATTGACAAGTCTATTTGCAATATTTTTGACAAGACTATTGACATTGGCAAGATATTCATTTTAATTCAAGTTTTTCATTTTTTTTCTTAAATAAATGGAGGAGAGAGTGTAGGCATTTCTAAGGATTCTTTATGTTTTAAAAATTAAGATTCAAATGTGCATGTTGGAAACTAAAAAGGTTTTTGCACTCTGGAGGAATTTTTCTCATAAATAAATGAGTTATTGTCTTAAATGTAAAAAGAAAACTAATACTAAAAATATTTCATATATTAAAAGTAAAAATAACATGGTCATACAAAAAGGTATATGTTCGGTGTGTGGTTCAAAAAAAAATCAATTTATCTCCAAACACAAACTCGGAGGAGATATCCAAAAGTTTTTATCAGGAGGTAAATTTACAACTGGAAAACCAGGGGAATTACATCTACCAGGGTAATCTTTCTGTGGTCCAGGCACAAACTTGGATAAAAGATTAGATGTGGCAGACAATCCTAAATCATGGAGTAAACCCATCAATAGAGTTGATGAAGTGTGCATGAGACACGATATTGATTATGGGAATACCACAACTTTGGAAGAAAAGCATGAAGCCGATAGAGAAATGTTGTATAATTTGTCTCTGACACAAAATCCAACCTTGAGAGAAAAAGTTGATCGGTTCATCGTGAAGAAGATGATCAGTGCTAAATTAAAACTTGGACTTGGAAATTCAAAAAACTTATAGGCTCTAATGATGTCATTAAGACTGAAGAGCAATTAGCTGATGAATTACATAAACCAATATTCACAAACTTTCGTCGAAGGAAGGTTTATTCCAAGGAAGTTGATTATATCTGGTCCGCTGATTTGATTGAACTCAATAATGATAAGGGGTACAAGTATGCTTTAACTGTTATTGATTTGAGGAGTAGATACGCATGGGTTGTCCCTTTAAAAAACAAAACAGGTAATACTCTTATGTTAGCCTTTCAACAGATATTTAATAAAAGTAAGAGAAAACCTAAAAAATTGTGGACTGATGAGGGTAGAGAGTTTTATAACAAGACTTTTATGAATTTTCTAAAAAATAGCAGTATTACATTATGCAGTACCTTTAATGAAGGGAAGGCCATTGTTGTTGAACGTTTTAATCATACCTTAAAAGAGAGACTATATAAAAAATTCACAGAACTCGGTTCACAACAATGGTCATCTTTTATTCAGGATATTGTGGATAAGTATAATGACACGATTCACACGTCAACGAATATGAAACCATCACAAACATTTACAAAATTAAAATATGAAAAAGAGATTAATATCAGAAAACCTTAGTTCAAAGTTGGTGATATCATAAGAATATATAGGTGGAAATCTCATTTTGAAAAAGGTTATATTAAACGATGGACGAACGAACTTTTAAAAATTGTTTATGTCATAGATTTGGTTCCTTGGACTTATAAGATATATGATTTAGAAGGGGAAGAGATTTTAGGTTCATTTTATTCACAGTAATTACAAAAGACAAAACTAAGCAGATAATACCCATGGGAGCAATGGATTGGTCCTTCACTCCCTCCTACTATACACCGTTGTGGACACTCGAGGGCCAAGTCCGAGGTGTATAACAGTATATAATGTGTGTCAAGGGGGACGTTCTTAGATCTGTGAACCCCAAACACAGAATCCTCAACTGAATAGTCAAGGCTTAACTTTTGTTTGTTGATGTGTGTGTGTGCAATGGGAGCAATGGGTTGGCGCTTCACTCCCTCCTACTATACACCGTTGTGGACACTCGAGGGCCAAGTCAGAGGTGTATAACAGTATACAATGTGTGTGAAGGGGGACGTTCTTTGATCTGTGAACCCCAAACACAGAATCCTCAACTGAATAGTCAAGGCTGAGCTTTTGTTTGTTGATGTGTGTGTGTGCATGGGAGCAATGGATTGGCGCTTCACTCCCTCCTAGTATACACCGTTGTGGACACTCGAGGGCCAAGTCCGAGGTGTATAACAGGATATAATGTGTGTGAAGTGGGACGTTCTTGGATCTGTGAACCCCAAACACAGAATCCTCAACTGAATAGTCAAGGCTTAACTTTTGTTTGTTGGTGTGTGTGTGTGTGTGTGTGTGTGTGTGTGTGTGTGTGTGTGTGTGTGTGTGTGTGTGTGTGTGTGTGTGTGTGTCCCAACCCTCACATTCAAAATCTCAACCTCAACCTCCCAACCCTCGCCCAACACAATGTCTTTTTCCAAATGAGATTAGATTTCCACCTATATTTATTTTTTCATTTTTTTTCTCTTCTTCCAATTCTGTCTTTTAAGGCTTTCAGGTTTGATGATGTTGAAAGGGGGAGTAAGCCTGCACTTTCTTCCCAGAACTAACAATATAAATATTTTTTATGTTTTTTTCTCTTCTTCCAATTCTGTCTTTTAAGGCTTTCAAGTGTGATGACGTAGAAAGGGGGAGTAAGAACTTTCTTGATAGGTTTAGATCCCAAAGAGTGGTGGCATTTCAAGTCTCCGAAATAAACCCAACTTTCCAAGTCTCCAAGGTATAACCACATTCGTGTTGAGTTTCCAAGATACGTATCACATTGTGAGTTATCAAGCCAGAACCCACATTTCAAGTCTCCAAAAATATAACCATCTATCCAAGACTCCAAGGTAGAATCACAATTTCAGAAATATTGTGGGTTTTGGTGATAGATCTACCATAGTACAACTGTGGATCATCAAGGAAAACTCCATTTTTCCAATTTTTATGGGTTTCAGTGATAGATTCCACATAATATAACTGTGGATCATCAAGCAAATCTCCATTTTTCCAATTTGATGGGTTTCAGTGATAGATCTAACACTGTATAACTGTGGATCATCAAGGAAATCTCCATTTTTCCAATTTTGATGGGTTTCAGTGATAGATCTCACATAGTATAACTGTGGATCATCAAGGAAATCTCCATTTTTCCAATTTTTATGGGTTTCAGTGATAGATCTCACATAGTATAACTGTGGATCATCAAGGAAAACTCCATTTTTCCAATTTTATGGTTTTCAGTGATAGATCTCACATAGTATAACTGTGGATCATCAAGGAAAACTCCATTTTTAAAAATGTCTGAAATTTGTGAGTTTCCAAGGTAAAACTTGTATTCTGGCTCATCAAGGTATAACTTGTTCAGGGGGTATTGTCTTGATAACTCACAATGAGTACTATTGTTGCAAAACTCTTTTTCAGGATTTTGCTGGTCTCCAACGTATAACTCTTTGGTACGAAAATACCTCATGAAAAGTGAGCAGGGCTTAGGGAAAAGTGGGCGGGGCTTATAAAAATTTCATTATAAGTGGGCGGGGCTTATGAAAAGTTGGCATGGCTTAACAAAAAATAACCTGTGGCTCAGGAGGTGGTCAGACAAGAGCATTAAGAGAAGTTTATCATTTCGTCATGGCACAAAAGGGGTATCTTAAAAAATATAAAGATTCAAATGTTTTGTTTTGAAATATTTTAGATGGGGATTATTGTGCAAAGAAAATTACACTATTGAAGGAATTTGAGAATGAACAAATCTTTGTAGGTTCAATGAGTGAGCGAAACAATATGCATTGGTAATTTGAAAAAGAGTGTCCCGAGGCTTAGATGTTTCAGATATTTCTTTAGAATCACCTTTAACAAATCACATTACTACTTTACTACTTGAGGAAATCTTTATCTTATTGCATTGGTTATTTGAAAAAACGTGTCCCGAGGTTAAAAGGGGAGACAGATAAATATACCTTGGGATAAAAAGGGGGTTCACTTTTTAGGGAAAAAAAAATGAATCGTTGAAAATCCCCCATTCATTTACATGGGGAAAAGTGAGCCAGAATCAGTATATTCACCATGTATGTATATATATATATATATATATATATATATATATATATATATATATATATATATATATATATATATATATATATATATATATATATATATATATATATATATATATATATATATATATATATATATATATATATATATATATATATATATATATATATATATATATATATATATATATATATATATATATATATATATATATGTTTGTGCATGCATGTGCATGAAATTTGCTGTTGATGACTGCTACATCCACATGTGAGTGGGTTTCAGGATACGTAACCGAAACCTTCTCGGTCTTGAAGTATCCACCTCCGTGTGTGTGTGTGTGTGTGTGTGTGTGTGTGTGTGTGTGTGTGTGTGTGTGTGTGTGTGGTGTATGTGTGTACAATTTGTATGTAATCCTTACTATAATTCGCAGACCAGTGTTTGTGTGTTTGTTTGTTTGCTAGTTTGTCGTGCTACTCCTTTTGCATTTCTGTGCTCATTACACCTGGACTTGCTGCATCGGATCAGCCTGACCTCTCTTCCTGGATGGGGGTGTTTTTATGTTTGCCAATGTTTGGGGAAGGGGTGGGGGGGCAGAGGGAATGCAAATTCTCTCTTGCAATGTATTTCGTGCAGCGCTGCTTCAGTTGGGGGAGGGTATGACTAGTCTCCACCATTTACTGTACATTATCCCTGTCCCCATGTATTCCAGTGCAGTGAGGTGTTCGGAGTTAAGTACATGAAGCAAAAACATGCCGACTGCTTTGACTCAGGTTCGTTGTTTTTTTTGCTATACATCGCCCAATTAAAGGTATGTGTCAGAAGAATGTGTTGCATGCTTCGAACAAGATCGCCCGTAGGACAGGTACTCTGCTAGTACGTATAATATTTGTTTAGATAACATGTGCAACATGCCACGTATAGCTGTATGTATAACATGTGCAATTTGTCATGAGAAACGTGTATATATAACATGTATAATGTTATGCATAATATGTGTATATACTGTAGCAAGTACAATGTCACACATAACATGTGTGTATATAACATGTATAATGTCATGCATAACGTGTGTATAACATGTATGTCACACATAACATGTGTGTATATAACATGAATAATATGTCATGCATAACATGTGTGTATATAACATGTATAATGTCATGCATACCATGTGTATATAACATGTATGTCACACACAACATGTGTATATAACATTTATGTCGCACATAACATGTGTATAACATGTATGCCACACATAACGTGTGTATATAACATGAATAATGTCATGCATAACATGTGTATTTAGCATGCATGTCACACATAACATGTGTGTGTATATAACATGTATAATGTCATGTATAACATGTGTATATAACATGTATGTCACACATAACGTGTATAGAACATATATGTCGCACATAACATGTGTATATAACATGTATGTCGCACATAACATGTGTATATAACATGTATGTCACACATAACATGTGTATAACATGTATAATATGTCACACATAACATGTGTATATAACATGTATGTCAAACATAACGTGTATATAGCATGTATGTCAAACATAACATGTATATAGCATGTATGTCACACATAGCATGTGTGTATATAACATGTATAATATGTCACACATATCATGTGTGTATATAACATGCATAATTTGTCACACATAACACGTATATATCATATATAATGTCACACATAACGTGTGTATATACATGTATAATATATCGCACATAGCATGTGTGTATATAACATGCATAATTTGTCACACATAACGTGTGCTTATAACATGTATAATATGTCACACTTTACATGTGTGCATATAACATGTATATGATGTCACACACAACATGTATAATATGACACCCATAACATGTGGATACAACATGTCACACATAACATATGTATAAAATGTCACACATAACATGTGGATATAATATGTCACACATAACATGTGTATATAACTGTATAATGTCACACATTACATGTGTATATAACTGTATAATGTCACACATAACATATGGATATAACATGTATAATATGTCACACAACATGTGTATATTACATGTATAATATGTCACACATAACGTGTGGATATAACATGTATAATATGTCACACATAACATGTGGATATAACATGTATAATATGTCACACATAACATGTGGATATTACATGTATAAAACGTCACACATAACATGTGCATATTACATGTATAATATGTAACACATAACATGTGGATATTACATGTATAAAATGTCACACATAACGTGTGGATATTACATGTATAATATGTAACACATAACATGTGGATATAACATGTATAATATGTCACACATAACATGTGGATATTACATGTTTAATATGTCACACATAACGTGTATTTATATTACATGTATAATATGTCACACATAACATGTGGATATTACATGTATAATATGTCACACATAACATGTGTATATAACTGTATAATGTCACACATAACATGTGGATATAACATATATATGTCACACATAACATGTGTATATTACATGTATAATATGTCACACATAACATGTGGATATTACATGTATAATATGTCACACATAACATGTGGATATTACATGTATAATATGTCACACATAACATGTGGATATAACATGTATAATATGTCACAAATAACATGTGTATATAACTGTATAATGTCACACATAACATGTGGATATAACATATATATATATATATATATATATATATATATATATATATATATATATATATATATATATATATATATATATATATATATATATGTCACACATAACATGTGGATATTACATGTATAATATGTCACACATAACGTGTATTTATATTACATGTATAATATGTCACACATAACATGTGGATATAACACGTATAATATGTCACACATAACATGTGGATATAACATGTGGATATAACATGTATAATATGTCACACATAACATGTGTATATAACTGTATAATGTCACACATAACATGTGGATATAACATATATATATATATATATATATGTCACGCATAACATGTGGATATTACATGTATAATATGTCACACATAACATGTGGATATTACATGTATAATATGTCACACATAACATGGGTATAACTGTATAATGTCACACATAACATGTGGATATAACATGTATAATATGTCGCACATAACATGTGGATATTACATGTATAATATGTCGCACATAACATGGGTATATAACTGTATGTCACACATAACATGTGGATATAAGATGTATAATATGTCACACATAACATGTGGATATAAGATGTATAATATGTCACACATAACATGTGGATATTACATGTATAATATGTCGCACATAACATGGGTATATAACTGTATGTCACACATAACATGTGGTTATAACATGTATAATACTCACACATAACATGTGGATATAACCTGTATAATATGTCACACATAACGTGTATATTACATGAATAATATGTCACACATAACATGTGGATATTTTATGTATAATATGTCACACATAACATGTATTTATATTACATGTATAATATGTCACATAACGTGTACTTATATAACATGTATAATATGTCACACATAACATGTGGATATTTCATGTATAATATGTCACACATAACATGTATTTATATTACATGTATACTATGTCACATAACATGTATTTATATAACATGTATAATATGTTACACATAACGTGTGTATATTACATGTATAATATGTCACACATAACGTGTGGATATTATATGTATAATATGTCACACATAACATGTGGATATAACATGTATAATATGTCACACATAACATGTGGATATTACATGTATAATATGTCACACATAACGTGTATTTATATTACATATATAATATGTCACACATAACATGTGGATATAACATGTATAATATGTCACACATAACATGTGGATATAACATGTGGATATAACATGTATAATATGTCACACATAACATGTGTATATAACTGCATAATGTCACACATAGCATGTGGATATAACATGTATAATATATCACACATAACATGTGGATATAACATGTATAATATGTCACACATAACATGTGGATATTACATGTATAATATGTCACACATAACATGTGTATATAACTGTATAATGTCACACATAACATGTGGATATAATATATATATGTCACACATAACATGTGGATATTACATGTATAATATGTCACACATAACATGTGGATATTACATGTATAATATGTCGCACATAACATGGGTATATAACTGTATAATGTCACACATAACATGTGGATATAACATGTATAATATGTCGCACATAACATGTGGATATTACATGTATAATATGTCGCACATAACATGGGTATATAACTGTATGTCACACATAACATGTGGATATAACGTATAATATGTCACACATAACATGTGGATATAAGATGTATAATATGTCACACTTAACATGTGGATATTACATGTATAATATGTCGCACATAACATGGGTATATAACTGTATGTCACACATAACATGTGGTTATAACATGTATAATATGTCACACATAACATGTGGATATAACATGTATAATATGTCACACATAACATGTGCATATTACATGTATAATATGTCACACATAACATGTGGATATTTCATGTATAATATGTCACACATAACATGTATTTATATTACATGTATACTATGTCACATAACATGTATTTATATAACATGTATAATATGTTACACATAACGTGTGTATATTACATGTATAATATGTCACACATAAAGGTATGTATCAGAAGAATGTGTTGCATGTTTGGAACAAGTTCGTCCATTGGGTGGCTACTCTACTAGTATGCATATGTCAGATATTGCAAGTGCAATTTGTTACGTTTAACTTCCTCTTCTTCTTCTTCTTATTCTTCTTCTTCTTCTTCTTCTTCTTCTTCTTCTTCTTCTTTCGGCTGCTCCCGTTAGGGGTCGCCACAGCGGATCGTCCATCTGATCCGCATAGTGATTTGGCACATGTTTTACGCCGGATGCCCTTCCTGACGCAACCCTGGTCGCCTCTTATGACACAGGGATATGGTACACCTATTTTAACCGGGGTATACACCGACCCAGTATACTGGTACTCATTTCGCCGACCTCGGAAGGATGACAGGCTGAGTCAACCCCCTGGTGTATTAATTCAGTGGCCCAACGGGGCTTGAACTCAGGACCTTTTGGATCCCAAGCTGCTGCCCTAACCACTGCGCCAACACCAGGCTTCAATATGTTACGCAATATGTTACGTAAAACGTGTGTATATAATGTGTGTAATATGTCACAAGTAACTTGTGTACACAAGTGCAATACGCCACACACAATATGTGTTCACAACAACATGCACAACATGTGTACAAATCACAATTGTTCATGTGCAAACCATGATCCATGCACGTGTGTCATGCACTGCCACCACCAGCCGCTACCACCACCCACGTGTCCCCAAGGCCGAACAGAGCCTTATCCTGTCCTGAAACATCCCTCTTCACCACAGCAAACAACCACGATTCATGCACCAAGCTGACTCCTTATCCGTGCTGCCACCAATGGAGCCCTCCCCAGTCTCAAAGCGTGCGTGTGTGTGTGTGTGTGTGTGTGTGTGTGTGTGTGTGTGTGTGTGTGTGTGTGTGTGTGTGTGTGTGTGTGTGTGTGTGTGTGTGTGTGTGTGTGTGTGTGTGTGTGTGTGTGTGTGTGTTTGTGTGTGTGTGTGTGAAGGCACTTGTGGATGGTGCTCTCTGCTGTTAACCCTCTCATGCAACTGCAATGCTTGAAACAGCTATGATTGGTTGGCCCACTCAGACCTACGCAGGATTTATAGAATCGATATTAAGTTTATCACCAAAAGGAGCACACCTTTCAGCTACTCAATCATCCAGGTCCGTGATGATGGATAAAAAACCTGTCAGGTAGTGCTAATATGAGAAATGTAAAAATATCATCCATTTTATATCCCCTCATTACTTTTATCTGTGGCTGAATGCAAAGAATGGAATATCAATGTAAACAAAGATTATAATTGATTATAAACATGCATTTTCTCGACATTATCACAATATAGACCCTGTCTGGGGTGCTGTACATTGTTGTGAAAAAAAATTATTTTTTAATCACTATCATTAAAATAATTCTTTTAGAATTGATCTAACGCTCAGGGAGAAGCTTGGCCATGCATCACATGCAGGACAAGGACATTAGGTGATGACAGTGTACTTTTACATCAGTACTATGACATCAGTAAACAACTAGCAAAGTACCCGCCCATGGGAGCTTACAGTTATCTGTTGAATGGCGTTGGTCCCGTCTCGATCGGATGAAATTGAGAAATTGACGTTATCCGGTGATAATGTTAGCCGGTGACCTTGACCCCGTGAGCTTTGACCTTGACCTTGACGTTGATCCCCTCATGTCCGTTCCCAAGGATCACATATGCCAAGTTTCATCTCACTCTATCCAACGGTTTGGCCGTCTAAAAAGGACAAACAAACATGAAAAATTGACGTTTTAGTCAATTTATGACGTCATAACTCGAAAACCGGAAGTCTGAAATGAATGTCGTCAATCAACCCGATGACCTTTACCCCTTGACCCCCTTGACCCCGTGACCTTTGACCTTGAACTTGACCCCCTATGTCCTTTCTCATGTCCCAAGGATCACTCATGTCAAGTTTCATCTCATTCCATCCAACGGTTCGGCCACCTATAAAGGACGAACAAACAAACGCACAAACACACAAACAAACACACACACAAACATATTCTATCTTTTTAGTATAGTAGATGGACAAACACAATTGGCATATATGGCATTTGAACTTGGGTTCACTCAAACGATGACAGAGTCTTTGAGGCTCATATTAAGAGTTCACAAGAACTGTTTTGCTTCGTGGCATATATTCATTCTACTCTCAGGTAGGCCAAGAGGGAGGGGATGGATGGTTATTAATTTTTCATAACTACCAGGATTTAAATTATTATTATTATTATTGCATCAGCATACTATTGTCACGAGATAAGTTGCAGATGGCTTGAGTCTAAGCTGATCTGCACAGGGGGGTTGTGGTAGGAGGAGGAGAAGGGTGGAGTGGTAATGAGAGAAAGCCATACAGTATGAGGGATCACGTGTGATGCTTGTTCCTTTCCCCCACATCTTGTAATCAGTGTATTTCCTACTCAAGATGGCAAATAGTACTAAGTTCTTGAAAACAATTTCCTAGTAGCTCATTGGATCCCATCATGGTTATTTATTGGGAACCGGCCGTGAATAAGCGTCCGCAACACATGCAATCTCTGAGATGTCCTGTGGTGTGCAGTCACTTTAAGTCTGTGGGACACAGCCATTGTGTGCTGGTGTGTCGCTTCCATTCGCTTCGGATTATTTTTAGACAAAACTTCGAGTGCATGTTCATCTGGCCCACCGAGGCAAATCGAAGGCCTGCGCAGCGTGTTTGCATACAAATGAAAAACTATTATCCAGGTGGATATGATATTCCACACTTTGGCTTTATGTTTAACTCCACGAACCTCTCACACAATCAATTGTCTCGTCTGTTACTTCAGATTTGAATGTGAACCGACTGTCTTCTCTTTATGCATATCAGAGAACGTTGTGTGGCTTTGATGGGGTTATGAAGATTCTTTAAGATTGATCCTGCATGGATAGTGCATTTGAGTGACATGTAGACAGAGGGCATTGTGTGCGACAAATTCAGTACAACGTACGGCAATGATAGTGACTGGTTACGTGGGAACACTACGATAAACTGGAGAACTTGTTATAAAATAATCTATTTGTATGTCATCTGTATGTATATTTAATGTGTTTATTATATACTAGCGGGGTATGCTTCCTTCCACATTGTAAGCAATAATGAACTGTGCTTCCCCCATTGTCTCAGGTTGCTCACCTGCATTTGATTTTTCATTTCGTTATTTTCATTCATTTATATTTTAATTTTTGGATGCTTTCCGATGGTTCTGTGATTTTATTTTTTTTGCCTGGTGTATCAGCTTTGATGTCCATTGGCACACAAAATTACCTTGCTTCCCCATTGTCTCGGGTCGCTCACCTGCATTTTTTTCATTTATTTATTGTCATTTATTTATATTTTCATTTACAGATGTTTTCCAACGGTTCTGTGACTTTTTCTTTTTTTTTCCTGGTGTATC